>NC_056456.1:21442891-21812891 GCF_018296145.1 Oncorhynchus tshawytscha | reverse complement strand
TGTATATATAATATTGCTGTTTAATATCTCAAACTAGACATAAAACATAATTAATTGAACTCAATCATATCTACCTTCAATAGGCTGTAATAGATTGCATATAGCACTATGTTGGTCTCAAAATGGTTCATTTTTGTGTGGCGGTAAGGCGCTCACCTCATACATCACCTTTGAGTAGCCCCTTGAATGCTATTTTGCATCAGCAGGACACCCACCAACACATTGGCAATCACAGTAAACAGATGAGGAGTGATTGTGTGAATTTGAAGCTGAGGGTGATGGATACAGGAAGAGCCACAACACCATAGTCTTTCCTACCGGCTGCTTCTCCTGTTCACATAAGGAGAGGCTGAGGGTCCGAATTCTCCGGAACTCTCTTCCCAATAGCTAAAGCTTCGAAGCCTGTACTTTACGCACAGTCTCTGCTTTACTCATTTCGCTGCCCAGAGAACAGGCTATTCGGGTGATGAATGGAGAATGGTGCTCTTTTAAAATAAAGTTAGATCAAAGCTGTATCAATGTCTGCAAGATCACATAATGATACTGTTATACATAACAGAACCAAATGTAATAACATAGTATAACATTACTGT
Source organism: Oncorhynchus tshawytscha (assembly GCF_018296145.1). Lineage (NCBI taxonomy): Eukaryota > Metazoa > Chordata > Actinopteri > Salmoniformes > Salmonidae > Oncorhynchus > Oncorhynchus tshawytscha. Next base: position 21,812,298 of record NC_056456.1, on the reverse strand, counting down.
AAGACAAAGTCAAAAGGCAAAATATGTGCTTTGATTGAAACAAAGCACAAGTATACTACAGTTTGTTAACAACAGCTTCTATAAAATTCACTCACTGTACATAATTCAAAACAACACCATTCTTCCAAACAACACTGTATATAACTCAAAACAACAGCGTTCTTCCAAACAACACTGTACATAACTCAAGACGATCAAAATGCATATTCACATGAAACTGATTGAGATCAAATGGTTGCATGCAGATTCTGCATGGACATTTCACTGGTAAAACATATCATTATCATTCATGATTGACAGTGAGAAATGTGAAGGGAGAGTGACCACAAAAATGTGTGTGTAAAGTAGAGGTAAATGAACACATGAGCGTATGGATCTTTAGCTCTGGGTAATAGGGTTCCATGGGGGCGCGACTGATGCAGAACCTGGCGGTTACCTTCGGATCCGCAGCCTTTCAGATAACTGTTTTGGCCACTATTAACTTCTGATTCTGTTTCCTGGGCCAGCATCTGGACACTGAATATGAGCTGAATAGGAAGGCAGACAGAGAGAGACACACACAGAGACTCAGAAAGAGACCCCAACAGAGACAGAGAGAGATGCCACTGACTACTGTAAATTGGGCCCTTGAAGGAAACACATTCATTTAGGAGAAATCATGATAATATAATGGCACCTATTCATACCCAGAGGTCGTTATCTTCAAAGGACTAAATACAAGCTTTCCCTTGCACAATACTGTTCTGTATTTTCTCTGTGAAATTACAAAAATATGATTGACCAATAAATGACCACTCAAAGGAGGACAAAAACTTAAATTGTCTTATGGTCCAGAAAGTAAAAAAAGACATGTTTTCGTCTCTTACACTTTCTGATGTCTTGTAAAGCAGTGTTTTGATAATGTAGAAGTCAAGCACAGACAATTTCATTAACCTATAATTTTCATTAACCTATAATTTTTTTCTTAGACAGGAATTTTTTTAATTCATGCAAATAGATGCAAAAAGAACTAAATGTCGCCCTGACTGAAAATGTTTACAATGGTTATTCTAGGTAGCTTTGTTCACAATATATAAAATATTTATTTATGCAGCAGCGTTAAATCTCAGTTATGTACATGATCTTCCCATTACAGTTTTTAAGCAACCTAAAATCACAGTATTCATTAAGTAACACAAAAAAACAACTTCATGCCACTATGTCTGATCTTTTGGCAAAATGTGTTTATACAGTTTAAATCTTTATATTCTCCTTAGACTTGCAGTTGAATTTTCATCTTCAAGCTTCTAAATCATACCCCACAGATGTCAATCAGGTTTGGAGACATCTTCTATTGTTTCTCCTCAAACAATTGAACCAATTCAGTGTGATGATTTTAATCCCAATCAACACCGGGTTGATTGTTTGTGCCTCTCTAAAGTTTGAATGGGCCCTATTCCCATCAGGACTCATTAATTGGTTGACGCTCAACGCTACCATCATATCTAAGCCAATATGACACCGATGTCGAAGAATATTCGCAAATCAACTTGGAGGTACACAACACACTCCCCGCCTCTCGTAGTCATCCATTCGGCCGTTATCAAAATCCACTATACCGGATTTTTGACAGGGTAGTTAATATTAAGGTTGTCAGACAATTGTTTGCCCAAATCTAGATCAAATTCCAGACGTCGGATTAAAACGAGGCTACAGCGTCCATGAGGTGACTATTAGACATAGATCAATTTGGACTGTAAAAGGTTGTAGGTGCAACTGTTTTTTATTAAATTCACAATTTATCGCTCTCACGTGCAAATTCCTGCCGAATATAAACAAACAATGTGCTACCTTTTTATAACATTTCTGACAATGCTAACATCTTTTCAGCCGAATCTCAAAATTCTAAAACCGGGTGCAACTCGGCTGCTGCGCAACAGTAGCAGCTAGCTAGTAGACGGCTAGCAGCTGTAGCTAGCTAGCTAGCTAGATAACACATGTTGGATGAGAAGCAAAAGGAAGGTAGCTAGCTAGCAAAGTAAAAAGTAGTAGGTTTGTGGGTTACACATGAAGAATCCAGGTAAAACAACGACATCATAATGATCATTGCTTGCCTACACCGACCCGTGTGCAGTCAAAAAGAAAATGCCATGCTTGCTAAATTGGTTAGCTATGTGATCAAATTAAACTGTTTTCAACACATCAACTGTATTTTAGATTATTTATTTTTACCAAACAAGAGAAATAAATGTTCAATCAGTATTGAGTGAGTGAAGAAGAAAAATTGAACGAATGCGTGCTGTCATCACCAGACTGACCGTTTAAATCAGGGGTGTCAAACTCAAATACCCAGTGGGCCAAAATGTAAAACCTGAACAAAGTCACGGGCCAACATTGAACAAATTAACCTTTTAATATGGACCCAAACAAGTTTTGCTTTAACATTGAATATGGAACAAGCATCGCTTATTACCATACAATATATAATTTAATAGTGGAGACATGCAAAATCGAATTTCAAATGAAAAAACACATCAATGGCATTCATTTATTAAATAAATAAAATTTAAATAAAAATTGTATGCCTTTTCTATTTGCAGCCTTCTGATTTAAATACCAAAATAAACTTTTTCCACTGGCTAATAATTTTACAAATAAAATGATAATAAATCAATCAACCATTCAAGCCCATGCCTTGTAGCAAGAAAAAGTGCATAAAGAAAACGTTAATTATTGCACACTGGTCTAATCTGATGTGCCCAAGCCAGATACCTGGCATCTCTTCTTGGATGCTAGTTCATCAATGTCTGGGCTCAAGCTCTGAGCTGAAGAAATCCTCAGTATCGAGCGAAGATGTTCATCAGTCAGACGTCTCCTGTGAGTTGTTTTGGTCATCTTCATCGAGGAGAAAAGTTGCTCGCATAGATAAGTGCTGCCGAACTTGGAGAGCATCTGAGCAGCTTGGGTGCGGAGCTGAGGCATTGTGTCAGGGATGAACCGTGGAAACTGTGCGGCGCCCACAGCATCATACTTTGACTTCAGCGTGTCGTTGCACTGGAGTTCAATCAGCTCCATTTGGATGTTGGTTGGTGCATTTTCCACATCAACTGCGAAGGGATTACTAAGCAGTTCAAACTTGCATTGCTGGGCATCGAAGTCGGCAAATCGCCGGCTAAACTCAGCGGCGAGAACACTGAGTTTTTCAGCAAACTGTGCGCATGGGAACACGGCGGTAGAGATCTGCGCTTTTATGGATTGGCAGCAGGGAAAATGGCAAGGGTTTCCTTGCAGCATCTGATTCTCCCACAGGCACAGTTTAGTTTTGAAGGCCCTCACTGCAGCGTACATGTCTGTGATGATGCGCCCCGCCCCTGAAGCTGCAGGTTCAGCGCATCGAGATGGCTCGAGATGTCACAGAGAAAGGCCAGCTCACACAGGAACTTTTGCTCCCGGAGCTCTGCTGTATCCTTCCCTTTGGTTTCCAGGAATTGACATATTTCCTCACGCAGCTCGAAACATCTGTTCAGTACTTTTCCTCTGCTTAGCCATCTCACCTCTGTGTGATACGGCACGTCTGCGTATTCCGAACCACACTCCTCCAGAAAAGATTTAAACTGGCGGTGATTTAGACCTTTGGCTCTTATAAAGTTAACTACCTGTGTTACTGTGGTCATAACATGTTCCATCTTTAGGGCTTTGGCACACAGTGCTTCCTGATGTATGATGCAGTGGTAAACAGTTAGCTCACCTGCACAGTTCTCTTCCCGCATCTTCTCCCGAACCATGCCCACCAGTCCACTCTTTTTACCGCACATCGCTGGCGCACCATCTGTCGTTAATCCAACGAGTTTATCCCACGGCAGCTTTATTTCAGTTACACATTTGGAAACCTCCTCAAAGATTTCCTTTCCTGTGGTTGTGCCATGCATTGATTTGAATCCTAATAGCTCCTCCGTAACACACAGATTTGAGTCCACTCCACGGATGAAGACTGACAGCTGAGCAGTATCAGATGCGTCGCAGCTCTCATCCACAGCGAGGGAGAACGCAACAAAATCTTTTCCCTTTTCCATCAGCTGGTCATACAGATTGGTGGCAAGATCACATGTGCGATCAGCTACTGTGTTCCTGCTCAGGCTCACGTTTGAAAATGCTTGTTTTTTCTCTGGGCATACGAGGTCACAAACCTTCATCATGCACTTTTTCATGAACTCTCCCTCATTAAAGGGCCGGGCTGATTTTGCGATCTCTGCTGCCACTATATAACTAGCCTTTACAGCAGCCTCGCTTTGTGATGTGGCTTTTTTAAACATATTCTGTTGTGAAACCAAACTTCTTTTCATCTCCTCTACTTTCTGGCTCCTTTGAGTCATGTCCAGGTCCTTGTATTTGTCATGGTGTTTCGTTTCATAGTGTCGTCTAATGTTGTAATCCTTACTTACAGCCACGTTGACTCCACAAACAAGACAAACAGGTTTGTCTTTTACATATGTAAACAGATATTCTGCCTCCCACTTGTCCAGAAAGCTCCTGTTTTCTGCCTTTCTTTTCGCCATTTTTGGGAAGGGTTAGCTCGCTGACAGTTGTAGCGTCTATGTTGCTATGACTACTGTCACAGAGGAGAGAGCGTTTCTGGGTCCTGTCCTGATTGGCGCGCGAAAACAGCAGAGCATTATGGGATTCGTAGTATTAGTGGTGAATGCGCTGTATAATACCGGCGGGCCAGCTCTAGTAGTAATTTGGTATTGTCTCGCGGGCCAAATATAATTACCCCACGGGCCAAATTTGGCCCACGGGCCAGAGTTTGACACCCGTGGTTTAAATAGAGTGTCAAGTGGACAGGGTTCGTAACGTTACAGTTAGCATCACCACCCTTGGATTTGAAGGTACTGGGTTCACCTACTGGAGGGTATACTTTGACCATTCTCTTTCGTGTATTGTTTTTGACACCTTTCTCCCATTCCCAACACACACCAGTGAGCACAAGCATGCACAGTGTCTGCTTATTTTCATTTATTAGGTTAATCTTAAAAGAGTCTTTGCGTTCATTGGGCATCGTTGTGTGGCAAAGGACAAGGTGTGTGATGTCTACTACTACTAGCGCGCACCTCTTGCTACTACAGATGAGAACGGTGGATAGACCAGCTCATAAAATCTCAATGAAGATGTTCTTGCCCTCATCCATCAGGTGCACACCATCCCTACAATACAAAATGCACGTGATAAGTTGCACAAGTTGTAAACATTTTTCCTTTTTCAGGCGCCACTTTCTGTCATTTGAGAAGCTAACATAAATGTGTCAAGCTGGCCCACGTGGAGCTGACAAACGACTTACGCTTATTCATATGCACACAGTACATCACACACAATCAGTAGCACTTATGTATGTTCTGTTCCAAATCTGTGAGTACTCACATCTGTTTTTGTATTCATACTGACATTTATAAATGTGGGAATGTGGGCTCTTTTACTGGAGTTGGACAGCTGTGTACACAATTACTAAGAACATTTGTAGCTAAAGGATTTTAAGCACCTATTCAATAGTCAGATTTGTAAATATGTATACTTAAAAGTGTTTTGTACTTGTCTAATGACTTTGTTTCTCAGCAGTTTGTCATTTGTCACAGTGTTTATATCAGGAGTTACCAAAAGTGCTATTGATGAGCCACAGGGTCATGCAGGCTTTTTTGTTCAAGCCTAGTGCTACCACATCTGATTCTACTACTCAGCTGTTCATCAAGACCTCAGCTGTTCATCAAGACCTTGAATAGTAGAATCAGGTGTGGTAGAGCTGGGCTTGAACAAGAATGCCTGCATAACCCTGTAGCTCTTCAAGAGCAATTGTGGCCATCCCAGAGTTGAATCTACAAAGTTTACTATATCTGATTAAGATAAGTATGATTGTATATTTTGTAATAGCTCACTCTTATTTACAGGTAATGTAGTACTAACATTTGTCATCATGTCTGTGTGGTGGTCTGTCTGGCTGTGCAAATTACAAACAAGTGCGAAAATGAGATTTACCAGAGATTTACCCCGATGCTGCCAGTGGTTTGCGGCTATCAAGAATGATGCTTACAGTGATCAAAGGTTATCAAAGGGATTTTCAGGCTGAACGGATGGCGAATCCATTTAGACAACAACTGAGAAGTGATGCGATAACTTAATTATCTCCCCTTCACAACAAAAGGGAAGATTCTCGATTAGAAGTAACGTTGGCTGGACTAGGTAAATTAGCTACGCTAGCTAACGTTACAGTTCTGTATTGAACTCTGAAAGCCATCAGCTAAATCATATAGCTAGCCAAATTTTGGATATACACTGTCAATCAATTTCACATATGCCTTGGTAGTCACTGCTAGACTGGTAGCTACCTTCAGCAGAGTAAACATATTTGTCTGTTTGTTTTATCCTTGACTAACGTTAGACAACGTAAGCTAGCTAACATGAGCAAATAAGAGTAACTCAATCTGGTAGCCAACTATTCCACCCTTGTCTGGCCTCCCGAGGGGTAGCGGTCTAAGGCACTGTAGTGCTTGAGGCGTCACTACAGATCCTGGGCCGTGTTGCAGCCGGCCGCGACCGTGAGACCCATGAGGCGATGTACAATTGACCCAGTATTGTCTGGTTTAGGGGAAGGTTTGGCCGGCCGGGATGTCCTTGTCCTTATCCCATTCCGCTCTAGCGACTCCTGTGGCGGGCCAGACGCATGCACGCTGACACGGTCGCCAGTTGTACTTCTTTCTTCTGACACATTTGGGCAGCCGGCTTCTGTATTAAGCAAGCAGTGTGTCAAGAAGCAGTGCGGCTTGGCAGGGTTGTGTTTCAGAGGACGCTTGGCTCTTGACCTTTGCCTCTCCCGAATCCGTACGGGAGTTGCAACGATAGGGCAAAACTGTAACTACCAATTGGGGAGAAAATAGGGTAAAAAGAAAAATACATATGAATAAAAAAATACATAGAATTGTCGATATAGCTAACTCACTCTTGATGTGTTGGTAGTAATGATGAACATATATCAATTGTCTTTGGCTCGTTTGTTGGTTCTCAGCTGGCTAGCAATCTTGCTGCCAATTTAGTGAAGCTAACTAGCGAACAGCAAGCTGACACTATTGAAATGTCCATGTTAGGTGTGCTAAACTAGCCAGTCTAATAGAGATCAATACATACTGTAAAGGTACATAATCTGATTCCACCAGCATGTTTTTCCAACCTTTACTGTAGCTCTGCACAAGGTGATGGTAAGTTGTCAAAAATATGTACAAGCTGACAGCTAAGATAGCTCAATTTACAGTAAGCATGGCATAAACATGAATTGGGTAGTGTTTGTGTTATGGGGTTATAGGTTAGCTATAGTGACAGGTGGTTAGATGTAGCCTGAGGAAACAGAGCACCTTCAAGACCATATAATCAATTTAGTCTACCCCTTTTTTCTTTTTACCTTTTCTCTTTGTGAAAATCAAGATATCTGGAGTCCTTCCACATGGAGCAAAGTCCTTCCTCATGGAGCAAAACAAGATTGTGAGACAAAAAGCAAGCAAGAGACACTGAAAGGTATAAAATCAAGACTACAACAGTAATGACAACCACCTCATTCTTCTCTCTGTTGATTCTAAAAACACAATACCAAGACAAGTTTCCAAAAATCCCCTGCTGCTATTGACTAGAATGATCTGTCGAAGTCAATGGGCTGGGGGGAGTTTACAGATAGGTCTTTGAGATGAGGAAGGGGGTTTTGGTTGTGCTTAGAGACAGTAAATGTCTTGTTCTTTATGAGAACGATTGTGAAGAAGGTGCCATTTCTCTTTCATTTCCATACACAACAATTACGTACAGTGTAAAATCTGCCCTCCAAGACTTTTCAAGTTCTGCAGCCCCCCACCCCAGCCAATTCACTTTCCTCCCAAAAGCAGCACCCAATGTCCCTCATTGTCCCTAAACAATACACTAGTCTGTCTCTAAACACTTAGGTCCCAACAGGTTGGCACCTTTACCAACAAATGCGTGTTGCCCTACGTCCCTTCCACAAAAAGTGTAAAATGGTAACACCACAACCATGTTGTCACGCCTACTCCTGCTCTTCCTCCCTTGGCCTCCAGGCTCCACAGCATTGCACACTCCTGCCACCATCATTACCCACACCTGCCTTTTCTCGTCACGCGCATCAGCGATTATTGGACTCACCTCTGTCATTACCTCCCGTATATCTGTCTGTTCCCCCACTCTGTTCCCCGCTTCAACATTGATTGTCATATGGCCCTGTAATACCCGTGTGCTGACGTTGTTCCTGTCTTGTTCCATGTCTGTTCCGATTAAATGTTTGACTCCATGTACCTGCTTCTCTACTCCAGTGTTGCTCCTCACAGAATGCTGAAGCAACCAAACTAAGCATCGGGGAGTGATGGCTTTCCAGTTGGTGGAGACGTCGGGTCTGGGAGCTGCCACCGATGCAACCAGGGGTGCCAAAGCCAACTCATCAAGCTGGCTCGAGAGGTTTCTTGCCCCGGAAGAGGCCCATCCCACGTCAGGACTCAGCTGGCTCGCCAGGCTCTCCCGCCTCTGCCAGTTAGTCAGGACTTCACGCCCAGCTGGCTTGTCCAGCGCCTCTGCCTCGGCTGGCCAGTCAGGCTCGCCCAAATGCGATGCCGGATGGCACCCCTAGAGGCGGGGCTACTGTCACAGCTGCTCCCGCTGTTCCCCCCTGGTGCCAGACTCCCCAGCATTACGTACACCTGCCACCATCATTACGCACACCTGCCTTCCCCCATCACGCGCATCAGCGATTATTGGACTCACCTGGACTCAATCACCTCTGTCATTACCTCACCTATATCTGTCTGTTCCCCCGCTCTGTTCCCTGATTCAGCATTGATTGTCATATGTCCTTGTATACCCGTGTGCTGACCCTGTTCCTGTCTTGTTCCAATGTTTGACTCCCCGTACCTGCTTCTCTACTCTAGCGTTGGTCCTCACACATGTCTATCCAGGAGACGTGCAGTATCAGCAAATCTTCTGTAAATGGTCCAAACAGTTGGTGGTTAAGGTCTGCGAAGCCTACACCAGCTGTCTTATCCAGCTGGCAATACACCACAGATAGGACAAGATTATTCGCCACAAGCATTCTGCTTTCACAGCCCACCATGCCAAACACCATTGCCAGTGTACCAAAGCTGAATAAAGGACCTTGGATATTTTTGATAAATCCTCTACATTTGTCTGCCTATATGGATTCACAGAAGACATTTATACAAGCTGTACAGGGCTCCGTAGCATCAGACATATGTAAGACATTCAGATATATATATCCAAATAATGTTTATTTGTCAAAATCTAAAATACAGGGGAGTATACAATATGTAATGATAACTCAAAAAGAGAGCTGGGTATTCAACAATGTTATATAGTAAAAGTAACATACAAAAAATACAGTACAGCGTAGTACAGTTCAGTGTTTCTCAGGTGAAGGAAAGTATAGAGAATTGTAGCTACAAATTGTTACAAAAGATAATGTGATTTCACCAAATATTGTTGGTGCCCATTACTGGGAGTTACAGGAAAGGTACTGTTTGGTGTAGCACAGAAAATGTTCAACCAACCTTACTTGGGTGATGCTGTCTTCGTCCTAGATTCATGGAAAAAGGAGTCTCAAAATGTTTGTGTCCAGTTGCATGGGGACCGTTGGAAAATGCTTTGTTATTATTATTATTTTTAATTCTCCATGAAGTAATCCAACAGTGTACGTCGCCATCTTATCTATTTCAATTCTTCTCTCATTGATCGAGACAGGTGAGTATCCCCAAAGTATTGCATGGCATGATGACAGATACCTATCTCGATCAAGGAGAGAAGACTTGAAAAAGACAAGATGGTGGCATACACATTGTTGGATTACTTCATGGAGCAAAAAAAGTATTTATTTTAATAATAAAATGACCCTCTGCAACTGGACATTTTGAGAGACTCCTGTATCCATTAATCGAGGACAAAGACAGCAGCCAAGCTAACATACTGACCACACTGCTCTCATACCTCCGTGACCAGGGCCCTTCTCCGCCGATTGATCAGTTATACCAGGCGGCCAATCAACTAGTAGAAACATCAAGGATGATCAATCGAAACTGGGTGCACCTGAGCTTAATTTAGAGTCTCATAGCAACGGTTTATTTCAGTTTTTTATTCTTTTTTTTTGCTAAAATAAAATGTAAAAAACTGTTCACTGTCATTATGGGGTATTGTGTGTAGATTGCTAAGGATATTTAAAAAAAAAATCAGTTTTAGAATAAGTCTCATGTAACAACATTTGGAAAAAGTCAAGTATGGAACACTTTCTGAATGCCAGTCAAAAGTTTGGGCACACCTACTTATTCAAGGGGTTTTCTTTATTTTTACTATTTTCTACATTGTAGAATAATGGTGCAGACAAAAATAGTGTAGTAACCACAAAAGTGTCAAACAAATCAAAATGTATTTTATAATTGAGATACTTCAAAGTAGCCACCCTTTGCCTTGATGACAGCTTTGCACACTCTTGGCATTCTCTCAACCAGCTTCATGAGGTAGTCACCTGGAATGCATTACAATTAACAGGTGTGCATTGTTAAAAGGTCATTTGTGGAATTTCCTTCCTTCTTTATGCATTTGAGCTAATCAGTTGTGTTGTGACAAGGTAGGGGTGGTATACAGAAGATTGCCTTATTTGGTAAAATACCAAGTCCATATTATGGCAAGAACAGCTCAAATAAGCAAAGAGAAATGACAGTCCATTATTACTTTAAGACATGAAGGTCAGTCAATACGGAACATTTCCAGAACTTTGAAAGTTTCTTCAAGTACAGTCGCAAAAATCATCAAGAGCTATGATGAAACTGGCTCTTATGAGGACCGCCACAGGAAAGGAAGACCCAGAGTTACCACTGCTGCAGAGGATTAGTTCATTAGTGTTACCAGCCTCAGAAATTGCAGCCCAAATAAATGCTTCACAGAGTTCAAGTAACAGACACATCTCAACATCAATTGTTCAGAGGAGACTGCTGAATCAGGCCTTCATGGTCAAATTGCTGCAAAGAAACCACTACTAAAGGACACCAATAATAAGAAGAGACTTGCTTGGTCCAAGAAACATGAACAATGGACATTAGACCGGTGGAAATCTGTCCTTTGATCTATTGAGTCCAAATTTGATATTTTTTGGTTCCAACCACCGTGTCTTTGTGAGACGCAGAGTAGGTGAACGGATGATCTCCGCATGTGTTGTTTCCGCATGTGTGGTTCCCACTGTGAAGCATGGAGGAGGTGAGATGGTTTTGGGGTGCTTTGCTGGTGACACTGTCTGTGATTTATTTAGAATTCAAGGCACACCTAACCAGCATGACTACCACAGCATTCTGAAGTGATACGCCATCCCATCTGGTTTGCACTTAGTGGGACTATCATTTGTTTTTCAACAGAAGAATGACACAACACACCGCCAGGCTGGGTAAGGGCTATTTGATCAAGAAGGGGAGTGATAAAGTGCTGAATCAGATGACCTGGCTCCACAATCACCTAACCTCATCCCAATTGAGATGGTTTGAGATGAGTTGGACCACAGAGTGAAAGAAAAGCAGCAATCAAGTGCTCAGCATTTGTGGTAACTACTTCAAGACTGTTTGGAAAAGCATTCCAGGTGAAGCTGGTTGAGAGAATGCCAAGAGTGTGCAAAGCTGTCATCAAGGCAAAGGGTGGCTACTTTGAAGTTTGAATTTTTGATGTCATCACTATTCTTCTACAATTTTGAAAATAGTGAAAATAAAGAAACCCTGGAATGAGTAGGTGTGTCCAAGCTTTTGACTGGTACTATATATCCTCCTGAGACCCAGGCACCGCGTGTTAACTGTCCTGTTGCGTCACAATCATATTTTGGAACAGTGAGTGCATTCGGTCAGTTTCCAATGACATGTATTGTTAAAATAAAGGTTTCAGGAAATACAAGCAGGCATCACATTACTAGAAGACAAACAACTCACTCAGTCAAGCCTGATCCTTCCTGTTTGGCCCTGTCCGGGGGTGTCCTCAGATGGGGCCACAGTGTCTCCTGACCCCTCCTGTCTCAGCCAGTATTTATGCTGCAGTAGTTTATGTGTCGGGGGGCTAGGGTCAGTTTGTTATATCTGGAGTACTTCTCCTGTCCTATTCGGTGTCCTGTGTGAATCTAAGTGTGCGTTCTCTAATTCTCTCCTTCTCTCTTTCTTTCTCTCTCTCGGAGGACCTGAGCCCTAGGACCATGCCCCAGGACTACCTGACATGATGACTCCTTGCTGTCCCCAGTCCATCTGACCGTGCTGCTGCTCCAGTTTCAACTGTTCTGCCTTATTATTATACGACCATGCTGGTCATTTATGAACATTTGAACATCTTGGCCATGTTCTGTTATAATCTCCACCCGGCACAGCCAGAAGAGGACTGGCCACCCCACATAGCCTGGTTCCTCTCTAGGTTTCTTCCTATATTTTGGCCTTTCTAGGGAGTTTTTCCTAGCCACCGTGCTTCTACACCTGCATTGCTTGCTGTTTGGGGTTTTAGGCTGGGTTTCTGTACAGCACTTTGAGATATCAGCTGATGTACGAAGGGCTATATAAATAAATTTGATTTGATTTTGATTTGGTGTTGCGTGCTTTCATATAATATAAACTAAAGCCTGAAAAGGTAGTAGAATGGGGTAATGTATTAGTGTGGAGTGGGAAGAATGCAGTACAGTACAGGACCTTGAATGCAGTACAAATCCCATTATTGTGGGATCACCTCCTCTAACATGCTGACCAGACCGCTCGCTCACGTGAGCATCGCGCGCATGTTGTTTTGTCCACCCACACCAGACGCGATCAGGACACGCAGGCTGACATATCAAAACTGAACCAGTGATATTACATTGGGGGCGGGATGATGTTGTTAGCGCCTTGTCTTGCCTGAATTTGTTTCTGATTCTTCTGATTTGGTAAGATGGCTAAGTACATGATTGCATATTGTACAATAGTGATATTATTGCCAATAGTGATTGCCAATAGTGATAGTATTGCCAGGATAGGAGTATAATTTAATAAATGCAAATTGTAGTTTCATGCATCTCAGGCACTCTCCTATCACAGCGTCCCATATGCCTATGGTATATATGATGACAGGCTGAGTACTTTAATTAGCCAGTCTCTTTAACCCTACAACCAAATCACTCTGGTATGCGATATAAACAATGCATTTACTGAATTAAAGCTCATGAAATAAGAAACTGAAATATTATACTCATCTGAACAAGTACAAAATAAACAATACTTTGTATGCTTTTCTAAACAGCATGGACCAACAGATGCCACCTGCTAAGATAGAAGTTGGTCGCCTGTGTATTATTGAAGCGCAGACAGGGAAGGAGGTTATGGGTGCATCCCATAAAAGGGGGCATGGGCAATACTACCACATTGTCCATGAGCTGCTCTTGGACCCTGCCTGACATCACTGATACATCCAGGTGAGTGTAGAAGAGATAGAGTCTTCTGTCTTTCGTTGGCCCAGACCTCACCAAGCAGACAACCAACTACAGGACCCCAATAGAGCCATAGCAAAGACTAGCTGTCACTTGAAGGTAAGTTATTGGAAAAGGGTGTATTGTGTAAGAAGGTGCATGGAGAAGAGCAGTATACTATAGTGTAAAGAAACTCCAGCACACTGGCGATCATGATGCTCCATGGATGTAGGCCTACGTTCCATTACATTTAGGGAGCAGCAAGATCACCAGGTGCTATAGTGTCTTTTCATTATACTCAAGGTAAGTAAGACAAACTGTTCTTTGTTTAGTATTTTATTTCTAATTATTCAAGGAGACATTAACAGTCACAACAAGGCATGGTGCACCTGTTGTAGGTGAGATGAACAGCCACAGCATGGCATGTTAACAAAAAAATGGCATATCCCTCTCAATTACAATATTCACTGAATAGCAAAAAAAAGTAAAATACAAGGTGCAATGCAAATATAACTGCAACAACAAAGAAGTGCAAATACTGCATACATAAACTTTTCCCTTTTTAAAACTCTCAAACAGAACATGGGATGTGCCTTTTTAGGAGGGGATTATCAATGTGACTGGGATTCTTGGTCCCAGCCCTCTTAAGAAAATGTACTGAAGCTGTCATCCCAGCTATGTGTTGGAGACCTAAGTTCTGGTGAGTATTGATCCCTGGGCTCATCGTACATTATTTATTTATTTTACCTTCATTTAACTAGGCAAGTTAAGAACAAATTCTTATTTTCAATGTCAGCCTAGGAACAGTGGGTTAACTGCCTGTTCAGGGGCAGAATGACAGATTTGTACCTTGTCAGCTTGGGGGTTTGAACTTGCACCCTTGTGGTTACTAGTCCAACGCTCTAACCACTAGGCTACCCTGCCGCCCCACATGATTGGCTGCAGTCCACCTTTTCCCCGTGGAGTATTTGCGGGCTGTGGTGGTGGCAGTGGTGTTGCCTGCTGGTCATCCTAGTTATGTGTTGGAGAACCTAGATCCTGGTGAGTAGGACTATTGATGCCTTGGCTGGCTGTACATCATAGGCTGCAGTCCAACTCTTCCATGCTGAGCATCAAAGAGCCATTGTGGTGGTGGAAGTGGTGGCAGAGGTGTTGCATGCTGGTCATCCCAGTTTACAATCAATGATAGCAGTTGCACTTTCAGACTTCCCTTGTTTCTTCCTGACACAAGGCTGTTCACAAATACCTCATCCACATCATCATCATGTATTTGTATGAACATAAGATTCAACAACAGACAAAAACTGAACAAGTTCCACAGACATCTGACTAACAGAAATTGAATAATGTGTCCCTGAACAAAGGGGGAATCAGAATCAAAAGTAACAGTCAAGTTCCCGGACATTTCTGGGGGAATGGCCCTAGCCCTCACCCTCCGATCCAACAGGTCCCAGATGTGCTCAATGGGATTGAGATCTGGGCTCTTCGCTGGCCATGGCAGAACACTGGCATTCCTGTCTTGCAGGAAATCACACACAGAACGAGCAGTATGGCTGGGCCTGCAGGATGGGTACCACGAGGTAGGAGGATTTCTTCCCTGTAACGCACATCGTTGAGATTGCCTGTAAAGACTACAAGCTCAGTCCGATGATGCTGTGACAAACTGCCCCAGACCATGACGGGCCCTCCACCTCCAAATCGATCCCGCTCCAGAGTCTAGGCTTCAGTGTAACGCTCATTCCTTCGACGATAAACGCGAATCCGACCATCACCCCTGGTGAGACAAAACCTCAACTTGTCAGTGAAGAGCACTTTTTGCCAGTCCTGTCTGTTCCAGCGATGGTGGGTTTGTGCCCACCAACGTTGTTGCCAGTGAATTCTGGTGAGGACTTTCCTTACAACATGCCTACAAGCCCTCAGTCCAGCCTCTCTTAGCCTATTGTGGACAGTCTGAGCACTAATGGAGGGATTGTGCATCCTCATGCCTCCTTGCATGCATGCCTAAGGCATGTTCACGCAGATGAGCAGGGACCCTGGGCATCTTTCTTTTGGTGTTTTTCGGAGTCAGTAGAAAGGACTCTTTAGTGTCCTAAGTTTTCATAACTGTGACCTTAATTGCCTTCCATCTGTAAGCTGTTAGTGTCTTAATGACCTTTCCACAGGTGCATGTTCATTAATTGTTTGTTTCATTAAACAAGTCTGGGAAACAGTGTTTTAACCCATTACAATGAAGGTCTGTGAAGTTATTTGGATTTTTACAAATGATCTTTGACAGATAGGATCCTGAAAAAGGGACGTTTCTTTTTTTGCTGAGTTTATATGCCAACTCCCCACTTGGAAGGGCAATGGCCTCAAAAACCCTGCAGATGCCCCAAGATGACTTTCGGGCTGTGGGTGAAGATTTGGGAAAGATACCATTCACAATGGTGGGGGACGCTGCCTTCCCACTAAAGCCCTACATGATGAAAACGTAAGCCGGGTACAACATCAGCTACGAGAAATAAATATTTCTCAACACAGACAGAAAATCAACCTACTGCCAAGCAAAGGTTGATAGCCTAGTGGTTGCAATGTGCATCCTCCATAACTTCCTCACAAAGCCTTGTGATGTGATGTGGCTACAGCAGAGTGGGGCAGGGATGTGGCAAGGCATGAGAAGCATAGCCATCCAGGCCAACAGAGTAGGTCAGGAGGCAGTTTACAAAGTATTTCACATATGTGGCAGGTAGAATTGGATTCCAGGACAGAATGGTTGTGGCACTATGTATGTGTGTGTGTGTGTAGTTTTAAAAAATCCTTCTGCTTGATTTATCAACATGGGACAGTAAGCTCAACTTTGACATCTTAATTTGTTTTGTGTATTCATTCTCCACTTCACAATTATTGCACAATTCCACACATTGTTGTAAGTACAATAGACCAACATAGCTACTGTACTAGGTCAAAGCTGTGTGCTGGAAAACCTTGGAAGAGCATTGGTGAAGTATGCATTGTGGGTTTTTTTCATATGCAGTTATGCATTCCTTACTTTTTTGGCTTCAGACCAATGCCAACTTCTCACTGAAGTTTGTTTTAATAAGACTATTATGTAAGTATACTTTTAGCATGGAAATAAACTTAAAATAAAATGCATAACATTATAATAGTAGGAAAACATTTCTGAACATGACACGCTGTACATTTAATGTATTTTGAGTTGTCTTTTTAAAATTATTATCTAGGGTTACCATCACAATGTAGGTCTACATTCCTCATGTTTTCTGTTAAAAGTGAGGCCCACACTGTACAAATTAGGTGAAAATTAAACCTAAAAAAACCCTTCAAGCAAAAACACATTCACTGAGTTTGACAGAGTGATGTCATTAGTCCGATCTTACACAGCAGTCACAGACTGGATGGATTGTTTAAGTTCTGATGAAAAAGCTTTTAAATCATTGTTTCACTTGCTACAGGGATTATAGGATCTAGTTGATCACAGAGATATGGTTTCAGAGTTCCCTGTTACCCCATTCCCGTTGTTTCCATTTGGGCTTCACAGTAGATTTCCCACCAGCCACCATCATTCATAATCACCTAGTATCCTATGAGTAATTACACAAGTACCTTGTCACTTACCCTAATCCCGCTGGGCACAGCACTGCCTAAACACAGCCCTTTTATGGGATAGCCATACAGGCCAGACATGGGTTTGGTGCCAGGAAATAGTATTGCACATGGGAGTGTGGATTAACTCTAAAAACACACTCTAATCCCCCCAAATTAATATTTCTCTCCACACTGAGAGGAAATGGTTGATGGTTTTGAGGAACAGAATTGTGAGTTATCTAAATAAAACATTGTATGTCTGAAGTCATCAGCTGACTAGGACTGAAAAAATAATAGAACTGGGTGGGTTTAAGTATTTCCGAGCATAAGTCTCCAATATACAGTTCCAGTCAAAAGTTTGGACACACCTACCAATTGCAGGGTTTTTCTTAATTTTTACTATTTTCTACATTGTAGAATAATGGTGAAGACATAAAAACTATGAAATAACACATGGAATCACGCAGGAACTAAAAAATTATGAAACTAGTCAAAATGTATTTTATATTTGAGATTCTTCAAAGTAGCCACCCTTCGCCTTGATGACTTTGTACACTCTTTGTATTCTCTCAACCAGCTTCATGAGGTAGTCACCTGGTTTGCATTTCAACTAACAAGTGTACATTGTTAAAAGTTAATTTGTGGAATATCTTTCCTTTTTAATGTGTTTGAGCCAATCAGTTGTCATGTGACAAGGTAGGGGTGGTATAAAGAGAGAGCCCTATTTGGTAAATGACCAACTCCATATTATGGCAAGAACAGCTCAAATAAGAAAAGAGAAATTACTTTAAGACATGAAGGTCAATCAATCAAAAAAAATTAAAGAACTTTTAAAGTTTCTTTAAGTGCAGTCGCAAAAACCATCAAGCGCTATGATGAAACTGGCTCTCATGGGGACCGCCACACAAAAGGGAGACCCAGAGTTACCTCTGCTGCAGAGGAAAAGTTAATTAGAGTTACCTGCACTTCAGATTGCAGCCCAAATAAATGCTTCACAGAGTTCAAGTAACAGACTCATCTCAACATCAACTGTTCAGTGGAGACTGCATGAATCAGGCCTTCATGGTCTAATTTCTGCAAAGAAACCACTACTAAAGGACACCAATAAGAAGAAGAGACTTGCTTGGGCCAAGAAACACCAGCAATGGACATTAGTCCGGTGGAAATCTGTCCTTTGGTATGAGTCCAAATTTGATATTTTTTGGTTCCAACCGCCGTGTCTTTGTGAGACTTAGAGTAGGTAAACAGATGATCTCCGCATGTGTGTTTCCCACCGTGAAGCATGGAGGAGGAGGTGTGATGTGTGGGGGTGCTTTGCTGGTGACACTGTCTGTGATTTAATTAGAATTTAAGGCACACTTAACCAGCATGGCTACTACAGCATTCTGCAGCTATATGCTATCCCATCTGGTTTGTGCTTAGTGGGACTATCATTTGTTTTCAATGACCCAACACACCTCCAGGTTGTGTAAGGGCTATTTGACCAAGAAGGAGAGTGAAGGAGGAGATGAAGTGCTGCATCAGATAACCTGGCCTCCACAATCACCCGACCTCAACCCAATTGAGATGGTTTGGGATGAGTTGGACAACAGAGTGATGGAAAAGCAGCCAACAAGTGCTCAATATAGTGGGAAATCTTTCGAGACTATTGGAAAAGCATTCCAGGTGAAGCTGGTAGAGCGAATGCCAAGAGTGTGCAAAGCTGTCATCAAGGCAAAGGGTGGCTACTAAAATATATTTAGATTAATTTAACACTTTTTTGGTCCCTCCATGACTCCATAAGACTTATTTCATAGTTTTGATGTCTTCACTATTATTCTACAATGCAGAAAATAGTCAAAATAAAGAAAAAACCTTGAATGAGTAGGTGTGCCCAAACTTTTGACTGGTACTGTAGGTCTTGAACATATTGACTCATACTGTTTTACTTTAGGCTACACGGCAGAGGTATTATGGTAGAACTTTTCTGACATAATGTGATGCTCAGATATTGAGTAATGACAAAGAACATGCAAGCCAAACCAATTTGCTAGAATACAATTCATCTAAGATATTGTTCACATTTCCATCATCATGTGAAACATACATCTTGCCGTTTCAATCTTCCCCTATTAAGGTATAAATCACCCGGGACAGTCATGTTCAAATGAAATATGGTGTCTATGAGGGTTGTCAGAGGGACCAGAGGTTTGTGCCAGTCCTAATCACCCTCTGAGGGATGGAATAGATGACACTGTCAACCAGATCGAGACAACCTGTCAAATGTCACCCTTTAAGAGACACACCTACACTGCGCTGCAGTCAGTTTACATCAGTACCTTCATAGTAACACACTGTATCTCCTTAGTACAGAAACTCAAGACTTCAAGTACTGTGTTCACACAACACTGTACCAGAAAAAGTGAGTGAATAGTATGACTATTTTTTTTAAATGTTATTTTACTTTTATTTAACTTGGCAAGTCAGTTAAGAACAAATTCTTATTTTCAATGACGGCCTAGGAACAGTGGGTTAACTGCCTGTTCAGGGGCAGAACTATGTCCGCCCCACCACCTATACAGCGACGGAATTATCTTCAGCAATTTCAGCAAAAGTGTGCCTGCCGTGGTAGTCTTATCTTCATCTTGACCCCGCCTTTCCCTGAACCAAGCGGTGTGCTCATCAAGTCTCCACACTTTATTTCCCCGCAGTTGTGCTGTTGCCTGGCGGAGAAGTGAAACCGTTTTCAGTTATCTGAAATGCCACCATGTGGGCAATGTACACCGGGGTCACCGTTGGTTACACCCTGATGCCTGGAACAAAGCGGCGCTGCGGTGATACTGAAATCCTGTTCCTAAGGATACAGTCAGGCTGAGAAGAAAGAAGGCAAATAACACACGGCTTTAACTGTGTAACACGTGCTAACATGATGAGGGACGGGGCAATATCAAGGCCGAGACACAACAAAGACAGAAGATTGCTTTAAAAGCAATATAGCTATAATTAAGATGATTATTTGAGAAAATTAAAAACAATACACTCACAGTAAAGGACCAGTGTTCTTCAGCGCAAGGTTGACTGTTTGGTATTTTTGATGTTGCTGGGCAGACAGACAGTCACATAACTGTCACCTGGGGAGGGGAAACACATTGCAAATGGCATTGGCTTCATGGTCTTCCTTTCCTGTTGCACCCAAGTCCTGTTGATGGACAAGGTTACATTTCATTTGGTTATATTCATGACTGAGAATAAAACATGATGACTGAAAACAGCATATTAAACAGTGGGTCTTTATGCTGCAATATACTACTAGTGACATATTTTAGGCATTTATGGGTAATTTACATTTCCTTTATGAAACTTGAATCTTTTACATCAGAAATCAGGAAGACAGAGAAAAGGTTTGGCTAGTATACAGATGACTCTCGTGTGTGCTTCCAAAAGCATACACAAGCTTAGAGACAAGGCATAACCTCAACAAGCAAGTGGTGGTCACAAGCATGAAATATCAATGGCCGGATGTTGAACCTTATTTTCTTATCCCAATGTCCTCGTCTAGTTTTTGTTCTGTCCATTCTCATCATCTTGGAATGTGAAAATCCTCCTAGAGATCCATCTGGGAAGTGAATGAGAAAATTCAGGGGAGCTGGAGCCTTGGGCATTGAGGCGCAATAATGCGTTTGATTTATATTGCTCTTATGACAGCAGATTTATAGCAGGGGCCACTTTATAAGTGCCTGCCACTGGCAATAAGTATTGAGTAGTACAGAAAATAGGGAGTATTTGATTTATTCATTAGAAATGTATTATGTTGGGTGCGGGTGAATATTTCACCCTATCACTAACATCTGATTTCATAAAACAATAACAAGAAACACATCTAAAGATGTGGTTTGAGAAGTTATCTTCTTGTGGCTAGGGATTCCGCTCTACAACATTCCGCTGAAAAGGCAGCGTGCCTTTTCAAATATTTTTTGAAATATGTAACTTTCATACATTAACATGTGCAATACACCAAATGAAAAATTAACAAGAATTGTATCTACCTATCATGTCCGATTTCAAAAAGGCTTTACAGCGAAAGCACACCATATGATTATGTTAGGTCAGAGCCTAGTCACAAAAACACACAGCCATTTTCCAGCCAAAGAGAGGAGTCACAAAAAGCAGAAATAGAGAAAATTAATCACTAACCTTGGATGATCTTCATCAGATGACACTCATAGGACTTCATGTTACACAATAAATGTATGTTTTGTTCGATAAAGTGCATATTTATATCCAAAAATCTCAGTTTACATTGGCACGTTACGTTCAGTAATGTTTTGCTTCCAAAACATCTGGTGATTTTGCAGAGAGCCACATCAATTTACAGAAACAGTCATCATAAACTTTAATATAAGATACAAGTGTTACGCACAGAATTAGACATATACTTCTCCTTAATGCAACCGCTGAGTCAGATTTCAAAAAAGCTTTACGGAAAAAGCAAACCATGCAATAATCTGAGTACTGCGCTCAGACAACAAATCAAGCCATACAGATATCCGCCATGTTGGAGTCAACAGAAGTCAGAAATAGCATTATAAATATTCACTAACCTTTGATGATCTTCATCAGAATGCACTCCAAGGAATCCCAGTTCCATAATAAATGTTTGTTCAATGAAGTCCATCATTTATGTCCAAATATCTCCTTCTGGTTCACGTGTTTAGCCCAGTAATCAAAATGCTCAATGCGCGATCGCTTAGTTCAGACGAAAAGTCAAAAAAGTTATATCACAGTTCGTAGAAACATGTCAAATGGAGTATAGAATCAATCTTTAGGATGTTTTTATCATAAATCTTCAATAATGTTCCAACCGGAGAATTCCTTTGTCTTCAGAAATGCAATGGAACTCAAGCTAACTCTCACGTGAACGTGCGTGACCAGCTCGTGGCACTGTGACAGACCACTGACTCAATCCCCTTTCATCCCCCCCTCCTTCACAGTAGAAGCATCAAACAAGGTTCTAAAGACTGTTGACATCTCGTGGAAGCCTTAGGAGGTGCAAGTTGACCCCATAGACACTGTATATTCGATAGGCAAAGCGTTGAAAACTACAAACCTCAGATTTCCCACTTCCTAGTTGGATATTTTGCAGGTTTTCGCATGCCATATGAGTTCTGTTATACTCACAGACATCTTTTCTGTCAGTTTTAGAAACTTCAGAGTGTTTTCTATCCAAATCTACTAATAATATGCATATATTAGCAACTAGGACTTAGTAGCAGGCAGTTTACTCTGGGCACGCTTTTCATCCAAACGTGAAAATGCTGACCCCTATCCCGAACAGGTTTAACACATCATTTAACATAAAAATATATTATGGAAACATAAGATAAATATAGAAAATGTGAACACTTTTTTCCTTCATGCACATTTATGCTCATGAATATAGAGCAAATATATAATGAGAATGCACACCAAATATCTCACAAATTATGAATTACTGCAAACTTAAGGACTTATGTGAGGTAATGAGGTGAATATAGAATGAGAAATGGTGACAGTAGGATATTTGATATGATGAGGGCCACAGGACAACAGCCTGTCATGGCGACATGGGAGGCCAGGAAACCAACCCTCTAGAGACTTTCTCTCTCTGCTGAGAGGAAAGAGGGGGAAGAGGGTGAGAGGGAAGGTGTGTGATGCAAATGTGTTGAGACCGGCAGCAGGTCTCTCAGTTACACCAGATAGCCAGCTAGTTTGAAGAAATGGACAGGCCTCTGGGGTTGAATTTCAACAGGTAGACTGACAGAGATAGGAGAGGATGGAAACGTAAAGGATTCACAATGCCTGTGACTAATCACAGGTGGGGGCATATTGCTTATGATAGATGCTTGATTTAGTAGCTTAACCCACTCATGGTACAGCAGCCTCCCATCTGGTGTTTATAGGAGCGCTTTTAAATTAGCTCTAAAATAGTTTGTCACCTCTCCTTAACAAAATCACTATGACTCAGAAGAACACAACTCTATAATGAACACCTCTAACCTGGCTATCACCAAAATAGCATACCCGAAATTTATTTCAACCCAGCTTGCTGTTCTAATTAAATAAACAGTTTTCATGTGTTTTGATTTCGGGCCTTATCTCTGAAGACCAGCTGTGAGGTGAGCACTTATCTATACTCCCCACATCTCACAGGGAAGATAAGTGATATATGCTTCACTCTTGCATGTATTCAGATGTGGGATGGACCAGACAGCATGAATAACCAAGCAGTTTCCTGACACATTGTTATTGCCAAGAGGGTGGAACAGCGAGGTACATGTTATCACCTTCTGACTCCACGTTGGACTCCCCCTGATACCCCCACAGAGTATTTCCCTATCTATCTCTCCTTATCCCACCCCCACCACCCCTCTCTCTTTCTCTTTCAACAGTTTGTAGACCTTTTTCACTTGTGGCACTGCCCAAAGGCAGTTCTATTTTACCATCTCAATTTTGGTGTTGGGACAACAACAACAAAACACTCTGTCCGTTCTGATTCCAAGGAACAAGATGCATGATATGGAAGAAAACATCCCAATCCAAACAGAAAAAACGAAGCCAGAGTATTACAGACCAGCGTCATGACAGCTCCACTGACTGACTGGATACACAAACTTGTAAGATGGAACCGATGGTGACACGCTATGAAACATTTATTTGAGTGGAATGGTCTGGAAAATAATGTGACACTGTGTCCAGCTGTTGCCACTGCCATGGCGACATGGGAGGCTCCAGGACCAATCTCCTCAGTCTCCAGCGATCCTGACAAGGTCTGTGTGGCTGCTCCCTCTCCCACACCTGTATGATGACTAACTTGGATAGTTTAAAACACAATACACACGCACATGTGGGTAATGCATTTAAAGTCATTGAGGATGACACAAACAAGTTTGAGAAGTTTTATCTATTGTGGTTCTCTGAAATGAATGTCTCAAAAAATGTACAAACATAACATAGTAGGCCCTAGGTTACTAGGCATATTTGGGTAACAGATATAATAATAATAATAAATATATTTTTGAACTTGTATAGAGCTTTTCAAGGAATCTCAAAGCGCATAAAAAGTTTAAAATGATGGAGATTGAAAGTCTCTGTGGTCTTGTAATGAAGTCCAGGAAGTTTAAGCTGGAAAGTCAGTGTATGTTCAGTGGAGGGGGCATCGAAGGGACAGCCAAGCAGAATAGACCGTCTGAAAAAACATACCAGGAGCTCTTCAACAGCGCACCACACCTGCTTCTCTGAATGGTCAGTCACTCCATCGGAGCCGCTTCTCTGGTACTTTTCCTCCATTGCCAGGAATGTAGCATCCACCTGGCTGATGCCATGGCTGTTGTAAAGAGCATGAAAAGCCAACACATCTTGGCAGTGGTTAGGATCATTCCCTGAACAGTCCCTGAACTTCCTCTGGACACATCATGCAGTCTTTAGTGTAATACTTTCAAACAGATTATTTGAATCCAAACAGCTAGCTAGCTATCAAGCCAAAATATTTTCCACTTTTCATCACGATCCTGCAACTCTGAGTCAAGACCAAAGGATATAGTGATCAAACAATAGAGCAGCCTACCCCCCAAAAAAAATGAATGAAAAAATAATAACAATGATGTACAATATTTACAGAGCTCTCTGCCTAGGCTACCTCACACCGCCATGGCAACCACATAACCCAGATATGTATAACCATCCAACATCAAAGAGAGAGAAAGTGGCCAATACCCAGGGTACCCAATACCCCAAACTCCAGGGCCTGATTGGTATCACAGTTTTGCCCCAGCTCCAGCTAACACACCTGACTCCAATAATCACCTAATCATGATCTTCAGTTTAGAATGCAATTTGATTAATCAGCTGTGTTTGCTAGGGATGGAGAAAAAGCGCGACACCAATCAAACCCTTGAGGACTGGAGTTGCCCACCCCTGGTCTAGAGCAATGGAGATGTAATTAAAGAATGATTCTGGGGTGACTCTAACTGTGCTGCATTCGTAAAGTCATCAGTTATCCTGCGTTCTGGCACACTCAGACGAGTGCTTTGAAGAAGATTATGGCATAGGGTTTCACACAAGTGTGTTAATTTAATGTAGACGCAGTGAGTCAGATAACAGTGTGAGTTTAATGATAACGAACATGGAACTAATACAAAACACAAGACTCGTCTAACAAGGAAACATAAACAATACTACCTGATGACTGACAGAACAGAGTGCTAGATAAATGGTAAGTAATCAAGGTAGTAATGAAGTCCAGGTGTGACTGATGATGAGGTGCATGTGTGCGTAATAATGGTTGCGAGGTGAGCGTAATGATGGGTTGCCAGGAACGGTGGTTAGTACACTGACGACGTTGACTGCCGGAGCGGGAATAAACGTGATATTTAAAATCCGAAAAATCCGAAATTCTCTAATTATGAGTCCTGTTGTCTTCTTTAAACTATTTAAATCAATTATGGGTGGATGGTTTTGCACATGTCACCATAATATCTGCACTGAGGAGATTTGATGTAAAGTTCCTCTTTTAAACTCACCTGCACATTCATTGTATTTGTTATTTCTTTGTTGTTCCTTTATCATACAATCCAATATGTACAATTGCACTGAATATTATTTGAATAATGCAAGTTTTGAAATCCAAGCAGTCTTTAAAATGACGTTCAGGAGCAAAAGGTTTTCAATAGATGTTTTTAATTCATTAAATAACACCAGAATATAATATTTAATAACAATTACTTGACTAATTCATTTCTGTGTAACATTGATGTGGCAACTTTACTGTCCTGCTAACGTGCCTGGACATTGTGGGCAAAACTGACAAGAAAAACAGCATAACAGATCCAAATGGTTGCCCAATTAGGCAGGCTATATGCAGTTATTTTGAAATTAACATACAGTGCCTTTGGAAAGTATTCAAACCCCTTGACTTTTTCCACGTTTTGTTACATTACAGCCTTATTAAAAAAGGAATAATAATAAAACAATCTTAAGCAATCAACACACAATACCCCATAATGACAATGCAAAAACTGTTTTTTAGAAATGTATGCAAATTTAGTACAATCAAAAGACAGAACTCCTTTATTTACATAAGTATTCAGACCCTTATTTAAATACTTTTTTTTATCTTTAAGGGGGAAGATCAACTTTAATATTGCAGATATATTGTAGCTTCCATCAATGAAATTGTCTGCATCACTTCCAATCCACTGTAATTGTTTTTGGAAATATTTATGCAAATGCATACACATATAAATACATACAGTTAATGTCGGGAGTTTACATACACTTAGGTTGGAGTCATTTAAACTTGTTTTTCAACCACTTCACAAATTCCTTATCCTAACCGACTTGTCAAAACTATAGTTTTTTAACATCTACTTTGTGAATGATACAGTCATTTTCCAACAATTGTTTACAGACAGATAATTTAACTTATAATTCACTGTATCACAATTCCAGTGGGTCAGAAGTTTACATACACTAAGTTGACTGTGCCTTTAAACAGCTTGGGCGATTCCAGAAATGATGTCATGGCTTTAGAAGCTTCTGATAGGCTAATTGACATAATTTGAGGAAATTGGAGGTGTACCTGTGGATGTGTTTCAAGACCTACCTTCAAACTCAGTGCCTCTTTGCTTGACATCATGGAAAAAGAAATCAGCCAAGACCTCAGAAAATAAATTGTAGACCTCCACAAGTCTGGTTCATCCTTGGGTGCAATTTCCAAATGCCTGAAGCTACCACGTTCATCTGTACAAACAATAGTACGCAAGTATAAACACCATGGGACCACGCAGCCGTCATACCGCTCAGGAAGGAGACGCGTTCTGTCTCCTAGAGATGAACGTACTTTGGTGCGAAAAGTGCAAATCAATCCCAGAACAACAGCAAAGGACCCTGGAAAGATGCTAGAGGAAACAGGTACAAAAGTATCCATATCCACAATAAAACTAGTCCTATATCGAATTAACCTGAAAGGCCACTCAGCAAGGAAGAAGCCACTGCTCCAAAACTGCCATAAAAAAAGCCAGACTACAGTTTGCAAATGCACATGGGGACAAAGATCGTATATTTTGGAGAAATTTCCTCTGGTCTGATGAAACAAAAATAGAACTGTTTGGCCATAATGACTATCCTTATGTTTGGAAGAAAAAGGTGGAGCCTTGCTAAACAAAGAACACCATCTCAACTGTGAAGCACGGGGGTGGCAACATCA
The DNA here is from genome assembly GCF_018296145.1 of Oncorhynchus tshawytscha. Classification (NCBI taxonomy): domain Eukaryota; kingdom Metazoa; phylum Chordata; class Actinopteri; order Salmoniformes; family Salmonidae; genus Oncorhynchus; species Oncorhynchus tshawytscha. Next base: position 21,785,020 of record NC_056456.1, on the reverse strand, counting down.
TGTTGTGGGGGTGCTTTGCTGCAGGAGGGACTGGTGCACTTCACAAAATAGATGACATCATGAGGATGGAGAATTATGTGGATATATTGACGCAACATCTCAAGAAATCTGTCAGGAAGTTAAAGCTTGGTCACAAATGGCTCTTCTAAATGGACAATGACCCCAAGCATACTTCCAAAGTTGTGGCAAAATCGCTTAAGTACAACAAAGTCCAGATATTGGAGTGGCCATCACAAAGCCCTGACCTCAAACCTAAAGAAAATGCGTGGGCAGAATTGAAAAAGCGTGTGTGAGTAAGGAGGCTTACAAACCTGACTCCGTTACACCAGCACTGTCAGGATGAATGGGCCAAAGTTCACCCAACGTATTGTGGGAAGCTTGTGGAAGGCTAAACCAGTTAAACCATTTAAAGGCCTTGCTGCCAAATACTAATTGAGTGTATGTAAACTTCTGACCCACTGGGAATGTGATGAAAGAAATTAAAGCTGAAATAAATCATTCTCTCTACTATTATTCTGACATTTCACATTCTTAAAATAAAGTGGTGATGGAATTTTTACTAGGATTAAATGTCAGGATTTGTGAAAAACTGAGTTTAAATGTATTTGGCTATGGTGTATGTAAACTTCAGACTTCAACTTTACATGTACATACATACACATATCTTTATTACCCTTCCCCCAATTGGATCAAACTAGTGGGCAACAGACCCTTCACTATGAGACTCGAAAATTGAGCTCAGGTGCGTCCTGTTTCTCTTGATCGTCCTTGAGATGTTTCTACAATTTGATTGGAGTACACCTGTGGTAAATTCAATTGCTTGGACATGATTTGGAAAGGCACACATCTGTCCGTACAAGGTCCCACAGTTGACAATGCATATCAGAGCAAAAACCAAGCCATGAGGTCGAAGGAATAATCCGTAGATCTTCAAGACAGGATTGTGTGGAGGCACAGACATGGGGAAGGGTACCAAAACATTTCTGTAGCATTGAAGGTCCGGTCCCCAAGAACAAAATGGCCTCCATCATTCTTAAACTGAAGAAGTTTAGAACCACCAAGTCTATTCCTTGAGCTGGCCGCCCAGCCGAACTGAGCAATCGGGGGAGAAGGGCCTTGGTCAGGGAGGTGACCGAGAACCCTATGGTGACTCTGACAGCGCTCCAGAGTTCCTCTGTGGAGATGAAAGAACCTTCCAGAAGGACAACCATCTCTGCAGCACTCCACCAATCAGGCCTTTATGGTAGAGTGGCCAGACGGAAGCCACTCAGTAAAAGGCACAGGACTGCTCGCTTGGAGTTTGCCAAAAGGCACCTAAAGAACTCTCAGACTATGAGAAACAAAATTCCCTGGTCTGATGAAACCTAGATTGAACACTTTGAACGGAATGGAAGTATCATGCCTGGAGGAAACCTGGCACCATCCTAACGATGAAGCATGGTGGTGACATCATCATGCTTTGGGGAAAATCTTCAGCGGCAGGAACTGGGAGACTAGTCAGGATCGAAGCAAAGATGAACGGAGCAAAGTACAGAGAGATCTTTGATGAAAACCTGCTCCAAAGCGCTCAGAACCTCAGATTGGGGCGATGGTTCACTTCCCAACAGGACAACAACCCTAACCACATAGCCAAGACAATGCAGGAGTTGCTTCAGGACAAGTCTCTGAATGTCCTTGAGTGGCCCACCCAGAGCCCGGACTTGAACCTGATCGAACTTCTCTGGAGAGACCGGAAAATAGCTGTGCAGCGACTCTCCCCATCAAACCTGACAGATCTTGAGAGGATCTGCAGAGAAGAATGGGAGAAACTCTCAAAATACAGGTGTGCCAAACTTGTTGTAGCCTGATACCCAAGAAGACTCAAGGATGTAATCGCTATCAAAGGTGATTCAACAAAGTACTGAGTAAAGGTTCTGAATACTTATGTAAATGTGATATTTCAGTTTATTTTTAATACATTTGCAACATTTCTATTAACCCATTTTTAATTTGTCATTATGGGGTATCGTGTGTTGATTGATGAGGGTGGAAAAATATTTTATCCATTTTAGAATAAGGCTGTAATTTAAATGTTTAAAAAGTAAAGAGGTCTGAATACTTTCCAAAAGCACTGTATGAGTGGCATGCAAATGTCCCTTTCTGGACCTTCTAAACTGTCAAGAATAGACCCAAACTTATCCAAATAGTTGAATAATCAGTCCTATGCAGTTATTTCGTCATGAGACAAAACAGGAGATGTGAGCAGTTATTCAAATTAGCCTACATCACTGCAGTTTACAGCCTATGGACAATACTTGTGTATTCACTTGACAACTATAATACATTCCTCTTTGCACTGTACTGTTGTAGCCCAGGGATAATAATAATTATTCCACATCCAGTGTTCAGAAAAGTGAATTGGCATTAGGCACATATACAGTACCTTCAGAGAGTATTCACACCCCTTGACTTTTTCCACATTTTGTTGTATTACAGCCTACATTTAAAATGTATTACATTTAGATTTTGTGTCACTGGCCTACACATACACACCCCATACTGTGGAATTATGTTTTTAGAAATGTTTACAAATGAATTCAAAATGAAAAGCTGAAATGTCTTGAGTCAATAAGTATTCAACCCCTTTGTTATGGCAAGCCTAAATGAGTTCAGGAGTAGAAAAGTGCTTTACAAGACACATAAAAAGTTGCATGGACTCACCCTGTGTACAATAATGTGCTTAACATTTTTTTTAATGACTATCTCTCTACCTCACACAAACAATTATCTGTAAGGTGTCTCATTCGAGCAGTGCATTTCAAAACCAGATTCAACCACAAAGACCAGAGAGGTTTTCCAATGACTCACAAAGAAGCAGACATTGAATATCCCTTTGAGCATGGTGAAGTTATTAATTACACTTTGGATGGTGTATCAATGCACGTAGTCACTACAAAGATACATGCGTCCTTCCGAACTCAGTTGCCGGAGAGGAAGGATACTGCTCATCGATTTCACCATGAGGCCAATGGTGACCTTAAAATAGTTACAGAGCTTATGGCTGTGATAGGAGAAAACTGAGGATGGATCAACAACATTGTAGTTACTCCACAATACTAAACTAATTGACAGCTTGAAAAGAAGGAAACCTGTATAGAATAAAAATATTTAAAAACATGCATCCTTTTCTCAACAAGGCACTAAAGTAATACTGCAAAAAATGTGGCAAAGCAATTCACTTTTGGTCATGAATACAACGTCTTATGTTTGGGGCAAATCCAATAGAACACATTACTGAGTACCATAGTGGTGGCTGCATCATGTTATGGGTATGATTGTTAAGTTAAGCACTGGATACATTTTCAGGATAAAAAATAAATGAAGCTAAGCACAGGCAACATCTTAGAGGAAAACTTGGTTTAGTCTGCTTATTCCACCAGACACTGGGAGATGAATTCACCTTTCAGCAGAACAATAACCTAAAGGCCAAAAATACACTGGAGTTGCTTACCAAGATGACATTCAATGTTCCTGAGTGGCCTAGTTATAGCTTTTGACTAAAACATATGGCAAGACAAGAAAATGGCTGACAATTTGTAAAAGAATAAGGTGCAAATATTTTACAATCCAGGTGTGTAAAGCTCTTAGAGATTTCCCCAGAAAGACTCACAGCTGTAATCACTACCAAAGGTGATTCTAACATGTATTGTGACTACTTATGTAAATATAGTAATTGTCATAGCCACAGAAAGTAGGGGTGCTGAGGGTGTAATACAAAAATAACATTTTTTTTTCCCACAAAAGTAGTGCACTGGGCTTTTACTAGTCCTGTATTAGATTCAACATTTTTAAAAGCATATTTCTGTAATACATTTTCCATACAATTGCAAAACCTTCAAAAAACATGTTTTCACTTTGTCATTATGGTTTATTATGTATATGTGGTTGAGAATTATTTTTTTTTAATCCATTTTGGAATCAGGCTGTAACACTACAAAATGTGGAATACGTCAAGAGGTATGAATACTTTCTGAAGGCACTGTTTATTTCTAATTTGCATATTTTGTTACTGTATTTGTATTTTATATGAAGTGAAAAAATAACATGTCAAGTATGTTAACAAATACATGCTTATTTGTTTGACCAGGTTTCCTGGTGTCTTTTTTAAATATGAGGTGTTGAATCTACTTTAAAAAATAAGGCCACAAATTTACATGTTTTTTAATTTACACAATTAAAGTAAGTTGAGGGAAATAAGGATAGCAGTAGAAATGTTTTGGATTTACTGATAATATGATTAAATATGAGTTGATGTAACACAAATATTAACACAAATGTGTTGTTTACTATATATTCGTATTAACCTGGACTTAGTTTAATTGTGTACATTTGAATAGCTTATTCACGTTTTTTTAACTAAAAAATATAGGACACCTACTCAATATTTTTATGTGTAAATTGTTGCCTTAATTGTATAAAAGTAGATTCAACACCCAATTATTTACAGGGTATACAGTAAGGTATTTCCTCTCACATGGACAGTCCTCTCTCTTATCTATATCCTCTTATCATGGCCATCTTCATTTAGATTAAGGAAGGACATATAGTAATTGTCATAGCCACAGAAAGTAGGGGTGCTGAGGGTGTAATACAAAAATAACATTTTTTTTCCCACAAAAGTAGTGCACTGGGCTTTTACTAGTCCTGTATTAGATTCAACATTTTTAAAAGTTCTAAACAAAACCATTACTCTGCAGCATATCCTCCACGACGACTAAATGGCTAGCACAAACTCATTAGAATCAGCTGAGAATTGGATTCCCATAGCCTGGAATGCATAAATAAATATTTCATTGCAGGTAAATCCTACCAGATTTGCCAGACAATATAATATGGTAAATACATAATTTATCATTTCCAGCACCCTAAGCATCTATCAATTGTAATTGCTGGAGTCAGGAAAACTGTAATAGAGAAGACTATTTTGTGTCAAGGATGCTGTCATAAGAGATCAAATGTGTGGTTGGACCTCTTCATTTTGTCATTTAACATGGCATGGTGGTGGATAGCGTGGTAGTCGGATGCTATCAATTAATGAGATGTCAACAAGCATTTGGTGTTGCATTATTCACGCCAGCTCTGTGATACATACTAAGACCTCTTCTGGGTGGATTTCCTCAACAAACCTAAAGCTGAACAATTTCTGAGCCTATCTGTAGACTTATTTTAAAAAAGATACAGTAGAGCAACCCAACCACACAGACTATAAGTCCGTCTAAAGGATTGTGCTTCAGGCAATGAGCCTTTCGGTGTGGGAGGATGAAGAACAGAATGAATCCATCACTGCACTGCACACTCTTAGAAAAAAGGGTTGCTAAAGAGTGTGTGTGTGGGGTCCAACATTTCTCATATAGAGATGTACTTCAGAGATGTACTTAATTCCATGTAAATATAGGGACACTATTGAGTTATTTCTGTGTTGAACATCCTTGACATTGCTTTATTGTCAATAGGCTATTCAATCCTTAAGACCTTCATTTTCAGCTTCATTTTAACTTTGTGGGTAGGATGTTTAACTAGAGGTACCCTCTGCACCTCTGTCTTTTTTATGGACTACTCCTAACAATGCTTAATTGTGCTTGATAAACTATTTGGAAAAGAAGAATGTAACCAGGGATTTATGACGTGACAAAGATAAGCAGTCCAATTCCTCCCGCAGTGACGATTCACATCTGACAAAAGAAACAATACAGACCTTTTATGAGTTGCTTGCTCTTTTATTTCATAGTGGCTATTCAGTTTGACACTTGAGAAAAAACACTATCATTGACAATTGTTGCTCTGTGGAGAGTCGTTGGCTGAATGATGTCACTCGTAGTCCTCCCGTGAGTAACATTCCTTGTTCCATTCTGAACCTCAGATTCTAATTAGAACCATCACTTAGGTCAATATCTGCTCGAGGAAGAATTTTTTTTCAGAGAAAGATAATACTTTAGTTCAAATTGCCGTAGAATAAACATCACGTGCTAAATCACTATGTTTTGAAATTCTTGATAAATATTTAACAATATTTTCATACTCGTATTCAAATACAGAAAAATATGATTTATATTCATTTTTATCTGGCAGACGCTCTTCTCTTTGATTCTAACTGCTCCTCTAATTGCACTTGCTGGTGACAAAACGCAGCCATCAAAGTTATCCATCTGTCTGCTTGACCTGATGATGTTTTTGACGCTCAACCTTGTGGACATTTGCAGAGCACAGCACAGTTTGGAGGAGCTGACAGCTGACTGGCCTGCAGGCCGCCAAGTGATGTTCCCTGGCAGAGAAACCCTCTGTTCAGTCCTCAGCGTCTCTCTCTCTAGAACTTCCTTCCAATGACTTTCCATATACCCTCTGACCATTACACTTATTTTTTATTTATACATTTACTTAATTTGTGCCCCTGGCCTGACCACTGGCCTAAACTCTTTTCATTTTACTTTTGTCATTTGTGTCCCTGAGATGAGTCATACGTGGGGCAAACTTAGTGCTTAAATGATTCCTGTCTGTTTCATCCTCCTCATCGGTAGTCTTGCAACCCTCTACATACAAACTCACGCTCATACTCAATGCTTATAGTTACCAACAAATAGCACAAACACAGCACAAATACAAGATACATAGTAACCAAAAACGATCAACTTAAAAGGGTAGGTTGCACAATATACTGTATTTCCACAAATCTAACAACGAAGATTGATGATACACTAAATGGTCTTTATGCAAAAGTATCATACAAATTATTATACACTTCTGTTTTCGTTATTTGAATTACATTGATCAAAAACTCATGTAACAACAAGAAACTGCGGCTTTGATATCAAGAAGGGAGTGACCTGGTGTTGGTGGCAGTGCATTACAACCACTGTTTACTGGCGTGCATGTTTGGTCGAAATGCGAGAAGATGGGAGAACGTTGGACCGCTTTGGGAGAATATGGTGGGAGACTGGTTCAGGGGAACCCCTGGCACATCGGTCATAAGCAGGGCTCACCTTGTCCCAAACGATTACGATGTCTACCAACAGTGGAAGAGTGGATTAGGCATGAAGCTGAGGCAAAGAAAATTGTTCTGTGTCCACAGTCAATGTGGGCCCCAAGTCCACTGACACCACCAGTGTTACTACAGCACAACAGCGGGCAGCTTCGGTGATGGAGGTGAATTTGGTAGGTACTAAAGTGCCCAAAGAGTTTTGTTATGTAATGTTGCTAGTAGATTATAAAAAACGAAGATAGCCAGCTATCTATGTATAGAAGGCCATGCCAAACTAACTGGTCCACTCACATGGATCTAGTATGGTGTTTGGGAATGGAATAAGCTAGCTACCTGGCAAGCTTCATCAACTCCATCCACAGAGTACTGTATGTTTTGCAGAAATAATAAAACAAATATTTCCAAGTGTCTTTATTCTTGCTGAACTGCCTGCCTGATTTGTATTGGCCGACATAACTTGCAAGATATCATGGTAGCCAATGTTTGTGTCAGCCATTATACCTGGATGTACTGCTGCTAGTAGTAGCATTCATGTAAGCATGTGGCTAGCTATAGCTACCATCGGCCAACAAAAGAGTCTATAACCAATTTTAGCCAATTTGGATATAGACGTTCAATGTCTACTACGTTGATAAAGGTTTATCTTGATTTCGTGTAACAGTACGTGAAGTGCTGAGCTGCTAATAAGTGTTGTGTTTCAAGGATGCTAGTGGTTAGCTAGTGAGTATAAGCCAAAAATGTAAAAGGGGCAATGTTGGAAGCCTACGAGCTGACTAAGTGATTTTTGTTTTAGCTGACACAGAATAAAGAAATCACAGGATATGGTCAGATGATAAGTTAGCTTTATTCAGAGTGCCACATTTTTTTTCTAAAACAATAGGAGGACTTTGTATGATGTGGGTCTTCACCGTCTTATGTGGACAATGGCTTCACTTCTGTTTGTGTAGAGCTCCGCTATACGTCACTTTTCCAAACGCTTTTCTGACATGACTTCGGTTAAATTTGGATAAAATATACAGTTCTCCCACAATACAAATGCAAAGTAATATGTCGTGTTGGAACGTTTAGATGGAAAGATTAAACAAATCGGAATGTTTAACAGCAACCTAACTCGGCAATCTTCCCATTAAATGCCAACACCAGCAAGAAAAATATTTTGCAGCTGGAAGACAGTGCCCAGAGCTTCGTCATGATGTTGTACAATGATGTGTAAGTTCAAGTATGATATATGTGGGCTTGAAGTGGGAAATCCGAAGTGTGAACTTCGTGGAAATCAGTGTCAATGACGTGTAAGTTCTTTCTGACTTACGTGTCAGTTAAAGGGCTGGCTTTAGTTCATTTGGAACCACCTACCTACAAACATGTTAGAGCTAACACGTGTGGCCACTTTGCTTCAGGTTTACAAACCGTTGCTACTGTGGCATACTGCGGTCTGCAATGCACTTCGACTGTTGGGAGATGTTGGATGGGCTGACGCCAGCTGACACCTTGTCATTTCTGGAGACACGTACACTGCAGCTCTACAGCAATAGTGTAGCTCGCTAGCTAGCAAGTAGCAGTTGCTTGCTAACTATAAAAATTGGGCTGGCTAGCTAACTATAGCTAGTGTTACCAGCCTCAGTCTTTAGCTGAGGTGGCCAGTAATAGTAAAAAGAACGGACTCAAGTTTAAGTCTGCCAAGTTCTGGCGCATTCTTCATTCTTGTTCAATTGTCTATACTGTATCTTACTGTATGATTTCACACTAAAAACAAAATGTATTTCACTTCATACAATAGAAACACTTACAGTTGAAGTTGGAAGTTTACATACACCCTAGCCAAATACATTTAAACGCAGTTTTTCACAATTCGTGACATTTAATTGTAGGTAAAATTCCTTGTCTTAGGTCAGTTAGGATCACCACTTTATTTTAAGAATGTGAAATGTCAGAATAACAGTAGAGAGAATGATTTATTTCAGCTTTTATTTCTTTCATCACATTCCCAGTGGGTCAGAAGTTTACATACACTCAATTAGTATTTGGTTGCATTGCCTTTAAATTGTTTAACTTGGGTCCAATGCTTCGGCTAGCCTTCCACAAGCTTCCCACAATAAATAAGTTGGGTGAATTTTGGCCATTCCTCCTGACAGAGCTGGTGTAACTGAGTCAGGTTTGTAGGCCTCCTTGCTCGCACACGCTTTTTCAGTTCTGTCCACAAATTTTCTATAGGATTGAGGTCAGGGCTTTGTGATGGCCACTCCTATACCTTGACTTTATTGTCCTTAAGACATTTTGCCACAACTTTGGAAGTATGCTTGGGCTCATTGTCCATTTGGAAAACCCATTTGCGACCAAGCTTTAACTTGATGACTGATGTTGCTTTAATGTATCCACATAATTTTCATCCCTCATGGTGCCATCTATTTTATGAAGTGCACCAGTCCCTCCTGCAGCAAAGCGCCCCACAACATGATGCTGCCACCCAGTGCTTCATGGTTGGGATGGTATTCTTCAGCTTGCAAGCGTCCTCCTTTTTCCTCCAACCATAACGATGGTCATTATGGCCAAACAGTTCTATTTTTGTTTCATCAGACCAGAGGAAATTTCTCCAAAAAATACGATCTTTGTCCCCATATGCAGTTGCAAACCATAGTCTGGCTTTTTTATGACGGTTTTGGAGCAGTGGCTTCTTCCTTGCTGGTTATGTGTATATAGGACTCGTTTTACTGCTGATATACATACTTTTGTACCTGTTTCCTCCAGCATCTTCACAAGGTCCTTTGCTGTTGTTCTGGGATTGATTTGCACTTTTTGCACCAAAGTACATTCATCTCTAGGAGACAGAATGCCTCTCCTTCCTGAGAGGTATGACGGCTGCGTGGTCCCATGGTGTTTATACTTGCGTACTATTGTTTGTACAGATGAACGTGGTACCTTCAGGTGTTTGGAAATGGCTCCCAAGGATGAACCAGACTTGTGGAGGTCTTGGCTGATTTCTTTTGATTTTCCCATGATGTCAAGCAAAGAGGCACTGAGTTTGAAGGTAGGCCTTGAAATACATCCACAGGTACACCTCCAATTGACTCAAATGATCTCCAATTGACTCAAATGATGTCAAATAGCCTATCGGAAGCTTCTAAAGCCATGACATCATTTCTGGAATTTTCCAAGCTGTATAAAGGCACAGTCAACTTAGTGTATGTAAACCTCTGACTCGCTGGAATTGTGATACAGTGAATGATAAATAAAAAAATCTGTATGTAAACAATTGTTGGAAAACTTACTTGTGTCATGCACAAAGTAGATGTCCTAACTGACTTGCCAAAACTATATTTTGTTAACAAGAAATGTGTGGAGTGGTTGAAAAATTAGTTTAAATGACTCCAACCTAAGTGTATGTAAATGTCTGACTTCGGCTGTATATATGAAGACAAAAATAACTGAATGTTTTTCTACATACCACTACCAATATTGAAAACTGACAACAATACATTCAGCTTTAAGATAGTGTCACCTCTGTAAAATCGCCTCCCTCTCATGCGCCCAGACTGAGCGCTAAAAGTCCACGCTCCAGACTGAGCATGTGCGGCTAGTTTACCATCTCGTGAGCACAATTTTACACAAAACCAATAACAGGTTAAACAAACTCAAAATCCCTAACAAATTGATTTTTTAATAAAAATCTCCTAGACAAAATCCAGTACAAGTATGCTACTCAGTAAACATAGTCTCTGTGACACGTAAATTGTTTTTTACAACATCTAGCAGCAAGCTAACACGTACTCTCACTCATTGTAAATCACATTCTTCTCTCACTCAATTTGACACAAAACCGTTCCTAACATGATGATACCTTGACAAAGTTGTTAAATAGCATGTTATTACATATTCTTTCAATATTCGACCGTTTGGAAGTTCTGTTACATACCTGTAATAGTAAAAAGAACAGACACAAGTTTACGTCTGCAAAGTTCTGGCACATTCTTTATTCTGAAGAATGGCGTGCGCACTTGACCAGGACTTGCTATTTCTCCTACTACCACAGTGTAACAGCCCCATCTATTGGCCTGATGGACTGCTAATGCTATAGCATGTAGAATACACAATTTAGCTTAATTAAGACAAATACATAAACAAATTAGTTTATAAAATAAAGGGGTTTCTGTTTTTAATGACTTAGTTTTCAAACCATTACACTAGCATAGCTAAATGTACAGTGCTGTAAATCCATATGAAGTACGCTCATATACAGTATAGCTCAATGAGTAAATCACTGGTTTACCAGTACTAACGCTACCGCATCGCCTTAGTTGTGTTACCTAACTTGTAACTACTGAAATGAGTTAATCTCTCAAGTTTGCATTTTGTTCTATCCAATTACATTCTGTCCTATCCAACAGGCACCACATGTGAGAACTAAAATTGTAGTTGCCTACATGCAATTTTCTCTTAAGCTACCTATCGTACACCCCATTTCCTCTGCCTGGCGACAGAAGTGAAACCATGGCCAGACAAACACCTCCCTCTCCACTGAGAATGTTTGAGTATGTCATTGTCATGTTCATAGGATTTAGGATTGATCCATGACAGACAGACAATGTTACTATTCACTAACTCCACCTGGTGTCTGTTTTTCAGGAGTCAACAGACAACACAAAAATACACATTAATTTGAGTAGCTTATTGTGGAGGTAGGCCTATGTCACTGTAAATAACATCATAACTCACACATGTCCAGTAAACTGAAAAAGGGAGGATTCTTTCTCTCCCAACAAATGCAAATCAAGTCACCATCCATGACTGTCCAACCCTGCTAACATCCATACACCACCTAGATGAAGTGGAGTCAGGACTCTAACAAGGCTTGACAATCATGGGTGGCTTGACCCGGGGGGTTGATTTCCACAGTGGGTAGGAACCCGACAGCACTGTCTTGACTGTGTACAGAGAGAGAGAATCCCTGCCTGATTCCTAGTTCTCTGGGCTGAACTGAGAACAGTAAAATGGTAATGTATGGACCAGATCCATGACAGACATAATGAGAATTCAACAACTTACCTTTCTGTTTCATGTGTCTGACAGGACTCAGGAATCCCGGGCTGTGTGATGCAGACCATGGACAGAGGCTGAGCAAGCAGCAATATTGTAATATTTACATAAAGTGAAGATGTGGATATTCTGTTGTTCTGTTTATCATCCAATGCCTGTTCTGATAATGTTTACATAACATACTACAATTACAATATGAGCAAACACCGGAGGGGGGCCACATTGGCATTTCAATTGTTATGGGGGTCCTCATGAGCACCACTGAAGATAGAACCATGTCTGTACTCTAACATGCCACCACTCCCTCCTGTCTTGGTTTTAACTTATAGTACAGTATACTGTACACATTCTGTTACAGGAACACTAGTGTTATGTTTAGAGAATATAAACTAACTAGTCATTTTGTATTCTATATAAATCAATAGTGTAATATCTGGATGAAGTGTGATAATACTAAGTAAATAATAAGGAACATGCAGTAGAATGACACAATGTGTATACATTGCAAGATGTTTATTGATAGACAATGCATTTGGTACAGAGTATGATTTTTTTATTTGACCCAAGTGACAGCCCTATTCTAACTGGCTCATCAAAACAATGTTCAAGAAACTGGGCTATTGTATTAGTAGCTATCTATATTGCTATACAAGTATTGGTGCAGATTCTAGCTAGTTGCTTTCCTTGGCTTGCCTTTACTATACCTGATCCACCCTGTCCAGTGTTTCAACTTGGTCTCCTGTATCGATTCATCAACACTACAAAAAGCTTTAGGGCCAACTGTTATATTGGTCATCTAGTAGCCAGCTAGTGGAGATACTTGTAAACATTACAGCTAGGTCATTCCAGCTGTTGTTTAGTTAGCTAGATAGCTGCTAACTACCTAACCTTTACTCTTCAGATAATTAGCTTAGTTACAGGTACTCTTATGCATGAAACAAATTTGGAACCAATTACCCACAGTACCTAATAGTTACTGGTAGCTAGCTTTATTGGTCCAGAGAGTAGGATAGCTAGCCTCTAGCTTCACTTGTAAAACTCCAGTATTATTGCTAAACCCTGAATTCATCCTTGATCATTTCATTACGTTGCAGAAGGACAAGGGGAGAGTGGATGGTCCTTCACCTTGTCGTAACTATCGTAAGCTGTGCTGTGCTCCATAGCAATTAGCGAAGCTACCCTGACCCTGACTTTTTGGTTTGTTTAGAAATCGCAGAGTGTGGGCTGTGCCAGAGACCATATGGGCTGTGTACTCGGAGGAAGGTGGAGATTTGCGCGCCCAATTAATCAATATTTAGAAGGAGCCATACGTCGGTGCTCAGAGGGTGGAACTAAACAAGCATTTCTGCACTAGGACAGGAATTAGGTCAAAATAGGCAACTTCCCCTGGAGGGGACCTTCATTACGTGCCTTATGCCAAGACCAAATTTAAAAAGATGCATTCTACAGACATTTTTGTGTTGGGAGAGCAAAGTTGGGAGAGCATGAAAATCATTTTTAACTGGTATAGAAGTAATATAATTTATTGATTTAAACTCACAGGGGGAGGATTATAGCACAAAGAGGCCCTCTAGAACCAACTCCTTCACACTCTGAGGGCGCTCTTATCAAAGCAGTTGTACTATTTCACTGTGCAGTTCAAGTTTAATTGTCGCGGCTAGAGTGTTAAACATTTCAAAACAGCCCAGAGTAAAAAGGTAAAGGGGTCGATCACAAAACTACATTTAGTAACGATGGGCGCGGGCAATTAAGGGGCCCAGGATGCAACTGAGATCATTAGGCAGGTTTGAGCTTGGAGCCAAGGGCTACTTCACGACAAGGATGGGCCCTTGAATGAGTGAATAGCGGAGGCTTAAATAAGAGTAATACCACCATGGGTGTCTCTGCCTGGGTCCAAATGGATGTCTGACAGTAGTTGGAAGTGATCGATGATAGGGACTCGTTAGGGGAAACAATACTATATTAGATAGCTAGGTAGGTAAACTTCAATAACTCAAGGTACCCTCTCTGTGATGCATTGCTGGATTTGTGGTTCCTGGCATTGCTGTTTATATGTTGTTATCAGCTCTGGTTTATATGAAAACTGCAAAAATGTGGCATAAAAACAGCAACACAACATACATCCATTGTTCGGCTGAACATGTTGGAGAATGATTGTTGCATATGACACTTGTCTAGAAATAGCCTTATACTATAGACTACCGTAAGTTGCATTAACCATTCAAACTTTAAAAGCAAGATTATCTTTGGTGTTAAATTAACTTAGAAGGCCAGTGAAGAATGTTAACAAGATGAGTCTAATCAAAGATCTAATCAAATCAAATCATTTCTATTTTTAGAATGAACTAAAACGTCAATGCTTCTAGACACCCCTATGATGGTTAAAAAGACGCTATAAATGGCATCTTTCATTCCATTGAGCTTTCCTTAGGGGCACCATAGTGTGATGCGCCATAGCTGTCATACAACTCCAGACAGGTCATTATTCTTAGTCAACAAAGGTTAATGTAAACAACAGTCCAAGTCAGTATCTACTCTGCTCACATAGCTGTGTTTCTGAGGGGCAAAAGCATAAAGACAGAGTCGGACAGAGGAAATAATGTGACCTATCAACTGTTGCATTTTACTGCCTGCATATCTACATGAATGGCCGTCATGGGGTCTGCAAGTGTAGGGTATGTGAGGGTCATGGTTACACGTCTTTATAGCGTTGAGTGTTAATAAGGGTCATATCCTGCATGCATAATGACTCCACTGTGCCTTGAATGACGCCACCTCCAGATCTGTCTCTGTTAAACAGGCAGAGCTATTGGGGAAATAGCTAGTTAATATTCAAACAATGTACACATTCATGGTATATATCAAATCAAACTTTATTTGTCACACAATACAATAAGTGTAGACCTTACTGTGAAATGCTTACTTACATGCCCTTAACACACAACAGTGTAGTTCAATATTTACCAAATAAACTAAAGTTTAAAAAATTATAAAAAGTAACACAATAACACAACAATAACGAGGCTATATATAAGGACTGAGTCAGTGTGCTGGTGTACAGCAGCCATGTACTACACAAATGAAGGGGGGGGGGGGTCAATGTAAATAGTCCGAGTAGCCATTTGATTCATTGTTTAGCAGTCTTATGGCTTGGGGGTAGAAGCTGTTAAGGAGCCTTTTGGTCCGCTCCGGTACCGCTTGCCATGCAGTAGCAGAGAAAACAATCTATGACTTGGGTGACGGAGTCTCTGACAATTTTATGGGCTTTCCTCTGACACTGGTCATAGGTCATGGATTGCAGGAAACATAATGTATTCTGTAGAATGTATATACCGACTATACGGACTACTCATTATTCATATAAAGTACATACAGTGCATTCGGAAAATAATTCAGACTCCATGACTTTTCCACATTTTGTTATGTTACAGCCATATTCTAAAATGGATGAAATAGTTTTTTTCCCCCCTCATCAATCTACACACAATACCCCATAATGACAAAGCAAAAACAGGTTTTTAAAGATTTGGCAAACTTATAAGTAAAAATATACATTTGTATAAGTATTCAGAACCTTTACTCAGTACTTTGTTGAAGCACCTTTGGCAGCGATTACAGCCTTGAGTCTTCTTGGGTATGATGCTACAAGCTTGGCACATCTGTATTTGGGGAGTTTCTCCCATTCTTCTCTGCAGATCCTTTCAAGCTCTGTCAGTTGTTGGATGGGGAGCATCGCTGCACAGCTATTTTCAGGTCTCTCCAGAGATGTTTGATAGGGTTCAAGTCCGGGCTTTGGCTGGGCCACTCAAGGACATTCAGAGACTTGTCCCACAGCCACTCCTGCGTTGTCTTGGCTGTGTGCTTAGGGCAGTTGTCTTGTTGGAAGGAGATCCTTCACCTCAGCCTGAGGTCCTGAGCCCTCTGGAGCAGGTTTTCGTCAAGGATCTCTCTGTACTTTGCTCCTTACAGCTTTCCCTCGATGATGCTGCCATCACCATGCATCATCGTAGGGATGATGTCAGTTTTCCTTCAGATGTGATCCTTGGCATTCAGGCCAAAGATTTCATCAGACCAGAAAATATTGTTTCTCATGGCCTGAGAGTATGTAGGTGCCTTTTGGCAAACTCCAAGCGGACTGTTGTGTGCCTTTTACTGAGGAGTGGCTTCTGTCTGGCCACTCTACCATAAAGGCCTGATTGGTGGAGTGCTGCTGATATGGTTGTCCTTCTAGAAAGTTCTCTCATCTCCACAGAGGAACTTTGGAGCTCTGTCAGAGTGACCATTGGGCTCTTGGTCACCTCCCTGACCAAGGCCCTTCTCCCCCGATTGCTCAGTTTGGCCGGGCGGCCAGCTCTAGGAAGAGTCTGGGTGTTTCCAAACTTCTTCCATTTAAGAATGATGGAGGCCTCTGTGTTCTTGGGGAAATATTTTAGTACCCTTCAACGGGTCTGTGCCTTGACACAATCCTGTCTCGGAGTTCTGCGGACAATTCCTTCAACCTGGCTTGGTTTTTGCTCTGACATGCACTGTCAAATGTGAGACCTTTTATAGACAGGTGTTTGCATTTCATGTCCAATCATTTTGTAGAAACATCTCAAGGATGATCAATGGAAACCTGATGCACCTGAGCTCAATTTCTAGTCTCATAGCAAAGGGTCTGAATGCTTATGTAAATAATGTATTTGTTCTTCCTTACTAAAATGAAAGCATAAATATTGCATAATTGTTGCCGGTTTTCAGATACCTAGAATTGAGAATTATTTTGAATAAGATAATGCCATCTCCTTTGTCTTTGTCCTGACAAGCAGGCATTCTAATTGCTCAGAGAGAAGACCAACAGATGCCTCAATAATGTAACTGCCCTCATGCAGCCACTCAAGTGTCTCCTCCAACGTCCCCATCCCCACAAAATAAAACAGACGGACAATTATCTTCGATGCACCCCTGTGACACTATCATGCCATGATTTTCTCAGTTGGGCATTTATACAATATGGCTTCCTGCCAACACAGCCAGGCAGACAGATAACCTCTGAATGAGAAGTTTATGAGCTCTACTGTCTCCACGATAGCCATGGGCGACTGGCTAACGCACATCACAATAATTGACGTCACCCTGTGTTTAGTCTGCAAGAGGAGTAGAGGGTTTTGGCCGACTGGGGCTTCCTGCTCGCTCAACTCCGACGCAGGCCCAGTGGTGTCACGGCTGGCATGCTGGGATATGTCACTGATACATGCCTTTTCACACCCCGCACTCGGCACGCTGTAACATGTCCCATTTCCTCCCTACCGGGTCAGAACAGGACCACGGCACAAAACAATTAGGCAGATGTTCTCTGAAGCCATCAACGAGGGACAATGAGACATGGCCGAGGTGGTTATTATCGAGGCAATCGGACATCTGATGAAGCTAGTTTCAAGAATGCATTTTATTTTATTGTTAATTTGTGATGGTTAATGATGATTGAATGTTTGAATTGAAGGGCAAAATATGTTTTACTAATGTGTTGTAGATACAGATCAACATAAAGGCATTTACAGTTTTATTGCGTAGGTAGTCATGCTATAATAAGACCATTGAAAAACTGCTTTACCCAAAGGCAAGGATATATTGTACTGACTGCTAGTGCTGGACTAGAGCGTCGATACGTCTGCTATACCTCCTATACTGACATACAGTAATGTCACAGCTCCACAGGAGTTACTGATGCATGAAATGACAGGCCACTGAACAGGTGAGTGAAATGAGCAAGATAGGCTTGGAATTTCACCTCTAGCTTGAACAGATGTAGGATCTTAATTTGGTCACCCTGTTGCAAAACATGTGTATTTGAGGTCTAAAAAGGCTTCTGAAGTTTGCAATTTCCACTTGAAGTTTGTCATTTCAGACTTGATTTCACTTACAAAAAATGTATTAACCCCTACAAAAATGACGATTAATTATAATCCAAATAATAATTAAAGTTGCACTATGCAGAAATTGCTCCTTCATTTTCTGGTTGCAAAAATTCGAATTTCAGTTTCTGTGAAAAAACAAGCAAGTAGAGTATGGAGAATCATTGTACCATCTAAACCGCTGTGATATATATATATATTTTTTAAAGTATTTTCATCTGATTGAATCTGGTGTACAAAACCAAAAGTAAAAGGTGCAAAAACGAAACTTAAGAACGTAAAGCACAGGAATAGCGCACATTGAACAGATCTACCGCTTCTTAGACTTGCTTTCATTTCATTTCTATGTAATTTGGTCCGGTCACCCAAAACATTACATATTGCACTTTAACATTTCCTGTTGCTGCAGGATTATTTTTCTGCTGTAGCAAACTGGCTCAAATTTAGATCCTACATCTGTAGTGCACACGCACAAACACACACACACACACAGCTGAATAGGGCTGGGCGATATGGCCAAAATTTCATATCACTGTATTTTTTAAAAATGGCGGTATTTGACAGTATTTTTATTTTTTTTATAATAAAATTGAATAGTGTGTGACCCTATGGTGGCAACACATACATTCTAAGTGATTCTCTATTTCGGTTGTTTTATACTGTTCAATTCAACTTTAACCCAAAATAATTTTCAGCATTTTCAACAATTTCTGCATTTCCTGCACTCATTTGAGATGATGCATGATATGGGCAAACAATCTAGGCCGTATTTTTAACCAAATGTTGCAACTGAGATTTGACTTGGGTGAACTGTTGAACTGTTGAAATCATGGAAACAGAATGATTATTCAAATTCTATAGTTAGAATATAATACTGGGCACTTCGAATACAGTATTTGACATAACAGCAAATACCAGGGATGGAGTAAATGTGACAGGGTAGGAACCAAAGTGTTGACAATTGTTTCCTAGGGGACCCAATAATCTTTGGTTATATTGAATGTTTTCTCTTAGCTACTTCATGTAGCTAACATATACTTGCTTAGCATATTCATCTTTGATTTAGAAGATACTGTTGCACAAAAACATGGTCTACACCATCACTGGTATTATCAGGCTGTATTGCTAGTTATGTTTTGCTATGACTGAGTATATTTATTAGCTACCTAGCGATTAGCATTAGCGACTAGCAAGATTTAGGCCCAACTTACTAAGAAAAGACAAACTAGCTGTTTACAGATGTAAGAAACACAAACGAATTGTTTAATTATAGAATGCTAGTGGATTTATATTAGGAAGCAAAGTGAAAACCGCATTGTTGTCATCAACATTGTTTAATGTGCTGCATTGACCATGCACAGACTGAACACACGTGTCTTGTGGTAGAGGAACAACAAATGTGTTCCTTGAGTGAGAGGGGGCGGGGCTAGGTCTGTATGGAAAGAGAGCGGAGAGATGATTCAAGTAACGAAGTAAACTACAGTATATCACATTTAACAAACCAAACATTCAAATACCGTTATAGAAGGTCAAGTAAAAACCCAAACCGGTCCGTGCATCAATACCAGTATATCGTAAAATACAGTATAAAAACCAGCCCTTACAGCTGTAATTTTTGGGATGCATCACCAAACATCCAGACCAGTGCGAATGGCACTAGATCTAAAATGAGCTGGGATCCACGGGATCATGGATGATGCGCAACCTATCCTATCCAGGGCCACGGGCTTGGCGACACCAGCACCTAGGCAACAGGCTATATCTGACACTACTGGCTGGTAGTGGCACCTGTTGAGACTTCATGTTGTGATGTTGCATGAACTCGCATGTGTTCTCACTATAATTTGATAAAATCCCCGTGACAAAGAGAAAAAAAAGCTGTTTGTCATGTGCCAAATAACCTAAAGCTTTTGCAATTTTCAAGATGCTTAAACAAGGCAAATATCTTGAAAAGTAGCTCAATAAACAGCAGCATAAGTCAACAATAAATCAAATCAAATCAAGCTTAATTTATACAGCACATTTCAGACATGGAAGCTGAAATAATTACTACACAACAAACAGAAGATAAAAAACAAAAGAATGACACAAACTGAACAACTAAAAGCACCCTAAGAAAAAGCAAAACTAAAAATATGTTTTAAGATATTTTTAAATATGTCCACAGTTTCGTCCCCCTCAGGTTCTCTGACAGGCTATTCCAGAGGCTGGGGGCATAATAACTAAAGGCTGCCTCTCCATACCTCTTGGTCCTAGGCTTTTGGGATAGTTACAAAATAAATACCAAGTTAACACCCTAAATTGCTACTGAATTTCATACAAATCATTGACAACTAACTCAACATGTATTACAAGTTATTCATTTCAGACTTATAATACAAAAAGCAGATAGTCGTGAATACATTGCGATGATAAACTCTAATGACGATGACTGTAATTAAAAATCTGGATCCTTTCTGTACACAGATCATTGAATCTGAGCTTATAGGAAAATCTTTCACGTCTTACTGTGACTCTCTCCAATCAATCAGCTGTAGGAGAATTCCACTGCACCAGAAGGGAATTGGATTATGTCATAGATTACGTTATACAGTTGTTATTCATCACGTATCGGTTTGTGTTTTAGTAGTGTGATGGAGGAGAATGAGAGATGGGGATAATGTCTAATTGCTATTATCCCCTTGGCTGACTCAAGGTCAGAGACATCGGCTGCTTTTCATTATCCACATGATATCATATGATATCATAGACTTCTGCCGTATATTTATCTCAAAGGTTTTAGACATGACTAGGTTTCTCCCTATTGCTAATTATTGTATTATACATTTGAACTCTTCAGAGTTCTTTGAGGACTACTTCTGAGTTCATCATAATTAAATGCTACTTCACACCCTCCCATGTAAAGCCAAGCCAGGCATGACCCTTTTCCTTCTTCTTTTCCCAGCATTTGGATGAGCTGAGCATCGTAAAGAAAATCAGTTTCTGGTGACTGAGCATAATTCCAGGCAATTCCTCATGCTCTTTGATCAATGATGACTGAGAGACAATCTGTCATGACAGTTTACTGCTGGTGTGGTTATTATCAATGGTAGACTGCTGAAATCTGGATCATTATGTCACATTTTCACAGGCACTTTCACCTCACCAAGTCAACACCTTGGGAAGTCAAGACCAGGCTCAGGGTTCAAATCCTTGGGCGCCATAATGGAATGTCAGTTAAATGTAGGCCCTGTGCTGTAGTCTAGGATTTGGAGTCAGTCAACTCCTAAGGCATACTGTCCACTCAACCACAACACATTTGCTCAAATGTGAGAGATGTAAAAAGTAGATATAAATACACTGACCTCCAAAATTCTACAGTGATGTCCACTGAGAGGGTAAATGTGATGGTTTAATTGAATTAAATGTGCATTCCTTGGGTTTTTATTTTTATTGCACATAGAAAAAACATGAATGTGAATTGGAAACACTAGTGAGTTCTTAGTGAGGAAAGTCGTTATCCTAAGCCACCCTCTGCCTTGTATTCGTCTGCTTGGTGAACACAATGTCGGAATCAATCTGATACTCACTTGTGAAAGTCACAGTAGAATTTAAATGAATCAAATCAGATAAACATGCACAGACTCATGCATACACAACATCACACATGCACACACACCCACACACACACCATACACACACTCGCTTATCATGATGACACAGCCACTTACTACCCACGCTGAAATTGAATTAAACACATGTTCGTTCCAATTGCTTCAATGTGAGCAAATATGAGTTATGCAAAAGTCTCTCAGATAAATATG
The DNA here is from genome assembly GCF_018296145.1 of Oncorhynchus tshawytscha. Taxonomy (NCBI): domain Eukaryota; kingdom Metazoa; phylum Chordata; class Actinopteri; order Salmoniformes; family Salmonidae; genus Oncorhynchus; species Oncorhynchus tshawytscha. The sequence goes on along the minus strand of NC_056456.1, from coordinate 21,763,277 downwards.
AAGTGCATTACAGTGCACTGATATACACTGAACATTCACATTTACTTTGAATCCAAAGGCAGGAAAGACTGTAGCTAGTAGCCAAGTACACAACCTTATCACAACTATATTCCAACCAGCCTTAATTGGGAGTCCCACAGGGCGGAGCACAATTGGCCCAGCGTTGTCCGGATTTGGCCGTTGTAGGCCGTCATTGTAAATAAGAATTTGTTCTTAACTGAATCGCCGAGTTATATAAAGGTTATATAAAAAAATATATATTTAAACAGAGCAAGCCATAATTTGTAGGAGATGTACATTCAATGACAGAAGAAACTGTACATCAATGCGTTAAAACGTAATATCTTCTCTCACAACCAGTAACATGTTATCTGTTCTACTACTGGCCAGTAATAGGGGCACAAGGTGCTCTGGATAGATGTGTAGACGCAGCCTGTACTTATGGATGATTATGGATGATTAGTAGGGATGGGTAAGTATCCCCTGAAATGAGCGCCATACTCATTTCAATTACATTTAGCCAGTCAGCTCTATATATATCTCCCTAATCCATCTGATCCATCACTGACTGTTTGTTCCCACAAAAACCTGTTCATTGATTTATATCAATACCAATCTGTGCAAGCATGCCTTGCACAAATGGAACTAGGGGTCACACCTGCTTGGTAGTTTACCAGAACACTATGTGTTTTTGTTTGGTGGTGATCTTTACCATAATCTAATCTATTTTGCTATGGGAAATGATGCCTCTGGTACATGTATTTACTGTGCATACTGGCTTGCCTATAGAGATGTATCTGATTCTGACCATAATGGTGTCTTGATATTGTCCCTTAACCGAATCCTTCATAAGGAATTTAATGACATTTGGGAAAATTGATAAAATCATAATAATTTTGTACTAATGCAAATTCAGAAGTTAACATACTTATAGGCATATCATGTTTGCATATTTTATGCTGGAACAATACCATCACCTTTGAAAATGCATGAACAAGGGAGACTTCCAATAGAGTATGTTGATGTGGTATACAGTAGGAACATCAAAGGCAATGTCCTAGTCAGTACAATTCTCATTAGGACTGTTGAAAAATGCTTTATTCTCTGCTCAATGATTGCTATCCCTTTGTACTAGTGAGACATTAAGCCAAGTTTTTTAAATTTTTTGTTGTGGTATAATTTGGCAACATTATAGACAGCATATCTGACTGCAGGTTTACATCAACTGGTAAAGTAGGAAGAAAATAAGATGAAATAAAAACATGTATCAATAAAAATGACCCCCAAAACAAATAATAGTTTAACTATACAGTGTTACTTTACCTTCACATGCCAGTATTGAAGCCAAAGTGATGCTCTCTTTTCTGGAGTGCTGATGTCGTATTGTACAGTTACACGACCAACACACTTAATCTCATTTGGACATATAGTATAAAGTTCAAGCTTGAAGGCTTATCTACAAAACAGTGTACTACTGTGTTGGCCACACCAACAGCTTAGCTTATCTTGATTTCTCTCTCCAACTAGTGTGAGATTTATTTATAAGGAAGACTCGAGCTAACTTTAAACAGCCTGACTGGTCATCAAAGAACATTAGGAATCAGAAAGGCAGTTCTTTGCCCACAGATGATGGAATTAACAAACGCTACAAGGAATTAGTATTTCTAAGTGGCATAAGAATTAGTTGTTATGCTTCGTCTCTCCCAGTGCTGCATCACATACTTCGATGCGGGGGTGTATGTTTCACTCTGGTTGGATTAGTGAATATGATGCTGCACTGAAATCTACTGTCAAACCCATTCGTTGTGTAAATTAGTCCCAGACAAAGATTTCTGGCAAGGGGGAAACCGCCTGATCATTTGAGAAGAGATCTACCTTCTAGATTTCCAACAGGAAGTATGCATGTTATGTGGCTCCGTATCTGCTCTGTTGTCACATTAAACCAGGGACAGAAAGCAGACACACGCCTCTGGAAGCCTTTAGAATAGAAACATAAATAAACCCTGGCACTAAACGCGTTGAGACTTTCTGGGTAGATCCAGAGACAAAGCTACCCCCAAATTCCTTGATCTTTGGAACGATAAATGATTTGTAATAAGGTCTATATAAAAAAAATGCTAATGGATTGCTCACTCTACTTCCACTTACGAAAACAGTTTGCAGTCAGAGTGCAGTATAACTGTAGTTAGAATGAAGTATAACTGCAGTTACTACAGTGCAGTATAACTGTAGTTACTACAGTGCAGTATAACTGCAGTACACTGCAGTTATTCTGCAGTCACTGCATCCAAAATACCACAGTCAACTGCAGTTACTATACTTTTACTGCAGTTTCAAAACTGCAATCTTTTTTTTTGTAAGTGTCTCTTTGGTGCCCTCACTTGGGCTGATCAAAACTGCTGTTGATTAAGTGAAGTTCTCGTAAACTACTGTATTTTCCCGTAGGCAGATGGAGTAATCACAAAGCTTGTTTCCACTGATCCATTAGCATGAATAGGCTATGTACCAATTCAGTCAGAAGCTTGTATACTGATGTCATGAGTCATGTTTTATACCATCCTAAATCTAGGTAGGATAATCATTACAGATAGACCAATTATGTCATCTAACTCTACTTCCACGTTATGTTTCTAGACGTCCCTCTGACGCAAATATTTTCAAAAACGCTAATAATTGCACCTTTACAGAAACCAGTACATTTTAAACGACGACAACACCCATAATAACAGTTGACTCATAGAATCAATGTTCCTGTTCAATGACAAACAGGATGTACTGTGAACAGCCATCACTCCCAGAGGAAGTGGCTGCTTTTCGACACGAGCCTTTAGTCATGTGCTGTGTGGAAAAGTCTAGGTAAGTACTGATGGATTTAGGGGTCACACCTGGTCTGGTAGGGCCTCCGGTCATGTTGCAGCCCTTCCTCTCTCCTCTCCTATTGGTCTCACGTGAGGCACCCAAGGGCAGCCAGGAACTGTGACACCTCCTGCACTGTCTGGGGCTACTTCCTGTCACCTGATCTCATCCTCAGTTTCCATGGAAATGTCATAGGTGGTTCTGTTTAACTGATCTGGAAATAAAATGATAACTAGAGGAATTAGAAACAATAGAATATATTGAATCAAGGTGATTAGAATAAAACTACACACACTGTTGTATGTTTCTAAGGGATAAAAAAGGTTTATTGATGTAGACCCATTATGAGTCGAAACGTTGTCCTTATGAAAAGAACATTGTGTTGTTTTATTCTAATTGCTGTGACCTGTTTTTCGTTGAATCCAGCACCTGGCAGAAATGCTTTGGTTGTGTACATTTTACATCTGACGAGCATATGTGTCAGTACATAATACTGTAGCTTATCGACATGATTTCCTAAACGTTTTTGCTGAATAAAGTCATGCATCAAAGCCGTACAGTAGGGGATGAAAACAGCCCTGGACACGAACACAGTATTAGGTCTGTTGAAAAGAGATGAATGAGACTTTAGTCAATGGGCAGGGGGGCAACAATCAGGACCCTTGATAACGTTGGAGAGAATAGTCCGTAAAGACTCTACACTGAGCCGCCTAACAAATTATTCTCTGATGTCTGCAGGGAGGATAAGACTTCCACTGCTTTGTACAAAAGACATTGCTAAAGTTATGAGGGTCAAAACTCAAATTGCAATTTAATCCAAGGGTTAATGTAGTCAACTCTTGGTAAATGCACAGGCATTGGAAGAGATTGGTTGTATTGTTCACATTATTGACATTGAGGCTGGGAAAAATAGGGTATTTTTAGCCATATTGTTTAATGGGTACACTGTACAACAGCTGAATACAAATGACCGGTTACAATATAATACCAGTTTCACAAAGTGTCCGTGCCGATTGAATCCAAGTACCATTGCCACAAGTCAGAGAACATATTCCATCTGCACTCTACTTTTAAAAAATGACATCATCCTCTGAGTCTTTGTCTTCCCCTAGGCCTCCACTGCTAATGGATAATGTAAGCTAACACACCTACTTAACCAGTCTAGGCTTCAAGCAACAGTTAATTTTTTTTAACAAGTTAAGCCATTGCCAAGAAGGGGTTGAAATTAATCAATTTTCGAAATATAAAATATTTTTTCTAATAAGTCAATAGTGTATGGTAATTTAGAGACCAGGCTCTGCTGTATGCTTTGGGGGTTGTGAAGCCATATGGGGATGTGATGTAGGAATGTTGCACAACACTGCCCTCGGGTGGTAGAGCATACACTAATATCCTGGAGCACCTTTAGCTCTTTAGCTCTTTTTATTCCGAAGAATCAAGAGCAAGCAATTCCTTGAGAATTGTGAGACTAAGGGAACCCTGCATAGGGTATTATAAGTGTACTGTAGGTTTATACTGTGCGAGTATAAGATTATTCTCAGTGCTGATACTAGTGATCTTAATTCAAATACCCAACATCTGTAGGTAAATATGTGGTTCTGTTCTGTAGCCTATTTTCTGAAAGACCTCAACTACCAGGTCAAAACTGGGGAATAGTGAAGCTGGTTGTGGCCAAAAATGGGTACAGGAAGAAAAGTGTTATTTTTATGCTGATGTGTAATTTTGCATCGTCTCCTCCAGAGCAACAGTGACACTTATCCAGAGTGGCATGTTGTTGTCTGTCTGCCCTCATCACCGTTCCACTCCACTAGCACTAAGCTATTTGACAGATATGTTTCAGACTGCCTTTGAAAATATATGCTGTTAGCAAACTTTTGCTTATGATTATTGACAAAATAAATGTAAAAAAGTTGTGGGTAAGAAAGAACCATCGCTCTGAAACCAAATTGGTATTTATCATTCACACATAAACACCCAACCACTGCATATAACAAATACTTTGCTACATTACATCACTCCACTTTGTCATATAATAATACTCTAAGCAAATACCCCTGCACCTTGACTCAGTACTGGTACCCTGCATATATAGCCAACGAGTGGGTTTCTAGAGGCGTGCATACCATTCACCGCTTCCGAGTATATTACTCGCTTACGTTCAGTCCCTGGCCAATAAAGTAGACGAGCTTAGGGCGAGGATCTCCTTCCAGAGAGCCATCGGGGATTGTAACATACTGTTTTAGGGAATCATGGATCTCTTCGGATATACTGTCTCCGTCCACTCAGCCAGAGGGGTTCTCTGTCCATCGCATGGACAAGAAGAAAGAACTTTCCGGGAGGAAGAAAGGTGGAGGTCTATGTTTCATGATTAACTACCCATGGTGTGTTTGTGGTAACGTACAGGAACTCAAGTCCCTTTGTTCTCCTGATCTGGAATACCTCACCATCAAATGCCAAGAGCATTACCTCCCAAGATAAATGTTCTTCGGTCATCGTCATGGCTGTGTATATTACACCCCAAGCCGGCATCGCGACAGCTCTCAAGGAACTACTCTGGACTTTGTGCAAACTAGAAACCACATATCCTAAGGTCTCATTCATTGTACCTGGGGACTTTAATAAAGGAAATCGGAGGAAAACGCTACTGAAGTTCTATCAACACTTCTCCTGTGCTACTCGTGCATCGAGCACTCTTGACCATTGCTACTCCCCCTTCTGGGCCCTCCCCAACCCTCACTTCGGCAAATCAGATCACAGCTCCTCCCCTCCTATAGGCAGATACTTAACACTGGTCTGACCAATCAGAATCTATGCTTCAAAATAGTTTAGATTACGCGGACTTGGAAATGTTCTGCATTACCTCTGAGAATATTATTGACGTATACACTGACTCATTGACTGAGTTTATCAGTAAGTGCATAGAGGATATTACTCCCACTGTGATGATTAGAATTTATCCAAACCAAAAACAGTGCAAAACTGAAATTGTGAACCATAGACGTGTCCAAACAGACCAGCTATGCCCTCCAAAATGCAATCAGAGGCAAAACGACAGTACAGGGACAAAGTTGAGTCGAAATTCAGTGGTTTAACATGACACGTATGTGGTAGAATTCCAGCAGATCATGGATTATAAAGGGAAAGCCAGCCACGTCGCAGACAACCGACACCTTTATACGTCAATAATAATCTCAGAGGCAACCCGGATATGTTAAACACCTTCTTCACCCGCTTCTAGAAAAACACAGCACCGCCAACACGGCCACCTCCGCTCAATTTGTATACCGCCCCAACAGATCCACGGATGACGCAATCGCTATTGCACTGCACACTGCCCTCTCCCATCTGGACAAGAGAAATACCTATGTAAGAATGCTGTTCATTGACTATAGCTCAGCCTTCAACACCATAGTGGCCTCCAAGCTCATCGCTAAGCTCGGGGTCCTGGGTCTGAACCCCACCCTGTGCAACTGGGCTCTGGACTTACTGACGGGCTGACTTTAGGTGGCGAAGGTAGGCAACAACACCTCCTAAACATGGGGGCCTCACAAGGGTGTGTGCTCAGCTCCCTCCTGTATTCCCTGTTCACCCATGACTACGTGGCCACGCATTTCTCCAAATCAATCATAAAGTCTTCTGACGACACAATAGTGGTAAGCCTGATTACCAACTACGATGAGACAGCCACAGGGAAAAAGTGAGGGCGCTGGTGGAGTGGTGCCAGGAAAATAACCTCACCCTCAACAAAATGAAGGAGACGATTGTGAGCTTCAGGACACAGCAGACAGAGCACGCCCCCATCCACATTGGGCCGCAGTGAAGCGGGTGAAAAGCCTCAAGTTCCTCGGCTAGCACATCACTGACAACCTGAAATGGTACATTCACACAGACAGTGTGGTGAAGAATGCGCAACCACGTTGAAGAAATTTGGCTTGGTCCCCAAGACCCTCACAAACTTCTACAGATGCACCATTGAGAGCATCCATGTATGGCAATTGCAACATCAACAATCGCAGTGCTCTCCCAAGGATGGTGTGGTCTGCCCAATGCATCACAGGGGGCACACTGCCTGCCCTTCAGTACATCTAAGGCACCCGGTGTCACAGGAAGGCCAAGAAGATTGTGAAGGACCTCAGCCACCCAAACCACGGCCTGTTCACCCCACTACCATCTAGAATGCGGAGACAGTACAGGTGCATCAAACCTGGGACCGAGAGACTGAAAAAAAATTATATCTCCAGGCCATCAGACTGTTAATTAGTTACCACTAGCCGGACTCCACCCAGTACCCTGGCCTGAACCTTAGTCATTGTTACTAGGCTGCTATAACCCGGTACTCTACCCTGCACCTTAGTGACTGCTGTCCTATGAACAGTTGAAGTCGGAAGTTTACATACACCTTAGCCAAATACATTTAAACTAAATTTTTCATCTTTCCTGACATTTAATCCGACTAAACATTCCCTGTCTTAGGTCAGTTAGGATCTCCACTTTCTTTTCAGAATGTGAAATGTAAGAATAATAGTAGAGAGAGTGATTTATTTCAGCTTTTAATTCTTTCATCACATTCCCAGTGGGTCAGAAGTTTACATACACTCAATGAGTATTTAGTAGCATTGCCTTTAAATGGTTTAACTTGGGTCAAATGCTTCGGCTAGCCTTCCAAAAGCTTCCCACAATAAGTTGGGTGAATTCTGGCCCATTTCTCCTGACAGAGCTGGTGTAACTGAGTCAGGTTGTAGGCCTCCTTGTTCGCAAACGCTTTTTCAGTTCTGCCCACACATTGTCTATAGGATTGAGGTCAGGGCTTTGTGATGACCACTCCAATACCTTGACTTTGATGTCCTTAAGCCATTTTACCACAATTTTAGAAGTATGCTGGGGTAATTGTCCATTTGGAAGACCCATTTAACTTCCTGACTGATGTCTTGAGATGTTGCTTCAATATATCCACATAATTTTCCATTCTGATGATGCAATCTATTTTGTGAAGTGCATCAGTCCCTCCTGCAGCAAAGCACCCACACAACATGATGCTGCCACCCCTTGCTTCATGGTTGGGATGGTGTTCTTTGGCTTGCAAGCCTCCCCCTTTTTCCTCCAAACATAATGATGGTCATTATGGCCAGTTCTATATGTTTCATCAGACCAGAGCACATTTCTCCCAAAAGTACGATCTTTGTCCCCATGTGCAGTTGCAAAACGTAGTCTGGCTTTTTCATGGCAGTTTTGTAGTAGTGGCTTCTTCCTTGCTGAGAGGCCTTTCAGCTTATGTCGATATAGGACTCATTTTACTATGGATATAGATACTTTTGTACCCATTTCCTCCAGTATGTTCACAAGGTCCTTTGTTCTGGGATTGATTCACACTTTTTGCACCAAAGTGCGTTCATCTCTAGGAGACAGAACTCGTCTCCTTCCTGAGAATTATGGCGGCAGCATGTTCCCATGGTGTTTATACTTGCGTACTATTGTTTGTACAGATGAATGTGGTACCTTCAGGCATTTGGAAATTGCTCCCAAGGATGAACCAGACTTGTGGAGGTCTACAATTGTTTTTGAGGTCTTGGCTGATTTCTTTTGATTTTCACCATGATGTCAAGCAAAGACACACTGAGTTTGAAGGTAGGCTTTGAAATACATCTACAGGTACACCTCCAATTGACTCAAATTATATAAATTAGCCTATCAGAAGCTTCTAAAGCCATGACATCATCATCTGGAATCTTCCAATCTGTTTAAAGGCACAGTCAAATTAGTGTATGTAAACTTCTGACCCACTGGAATTGTGGTACAGTGACATGTCGTTCCCATAGCAACGATTAAAACATTCCCAAACCAGAAACCGTGGATTGATGGCAGCATTCGAGTGAAACTGAAAGCACGAACCACTGCTTTTAACCAGGGAACGGTGACCAGAAACATGACCGAATACAAACAGTGTAGCTATTCCCTCCGCAAGGCAATCAAACAAGCTAAGCGTCAGTATAGAGACAAAGTAGAGTCACAATTCAACGGCTCAGACACAAGAGGTATGTGGCAGGGTCTACAGTCAATCACGGATTACAAAAAGAAAACCAGCCCCGTCGCGGACCAGGATGTCTTGCTCCCAGGCAGACTAAATAACTTTTTTTCCCGCTTTGAGGACAATACAGTGCCACAGACAACAGCCCGCAACCAAAACCTGCGGACTTTCCTTCACTGCAGCAGATGTGAGTAAAATATTTAAATGTGTTAACCCTCGCAAGGCTGCAGGCCCAGACGGCGTCCCCAGCCGCGTACTCAGAGCATGCGCAGACCAGCTGGCTGGTGTGTTTACGGACATATTCAATCAATCCTTATTCCAGTCTGCTGTTCCCACATGCTTCAAGAGGGCCACCATTGTCCCTGTTCCCAAGAAAGCTAAGGTAACTGAGCTAAACAACTACCGCCCCCGTAGCACCCACTTCCGTCATCATGAAGTGCTTTGAGAGACTAGTCATGACCATATCACCTCCACCCTACCTGACACACTAGACCCACTCCAATTTGCTTACCGCCTGAATAGGTCCACAGACGATGCAATCTCAACCACACTGCACACTGCCCTAACCCATCTGGACAAGAGGAATACCTATGTGAGAATGCTAGTCATCGACTACAGCTCAGCATTTAACACCATAGTACCCTCCAAACTTGTCATCAAGCTCGAGACCCTGGGTCTCGACCCTGGGTCTCGACCCCGTCCTGTGCAACTGGGTACTGGCCTTCCTGACGGGCCGCCCCCAGGTGGTGAGGGTAGGTAACAACATCTCCACCCCGCTGATCCTCAACACTGGGGCCCCACAAGGGTGCGTTCTGAGCCCTCTCCTGTACTCCCTGTTCACCCACGACTGCGTGGCCACGCACGCCTCCAACTCACTCATCAAGTTTGCGGACGACACTACAGTGGCAGGCTTGATTACCAACAACGACGAGACGGCCTACAGGGCCGTCTCGTGAGGTGAGGGCGCTCGGGGTATGGTGTCAGGAAAATATTCTCACACTCGGCATACACATCACAGACAAACTGAATTGGTCCACCCACACAGACAGCATCGTGAAGAAGGCGCAGCAGCGCCTCTTCAACCTCAGGAGGCTGAAGAAATTCGGCTTGTCACCAAAAGCACTCACAAACCTCTACAGATGCACAATCGAGAGCATCCTGGCGGGCTGTATCACCGCCTGGTATGGCAACTGCTCCCCCACAACCGTAAGGCTCTCCAGAGGGTAGTGAGGTCTGCACAACGCATCACCAGGGGCAAACTACCTGCCCTCCAGGACACCTACACCATCCGATGTTATAGGAAGGCCATAAAGATCATCAAGGACAACAACCACCCGAGCCACTGCCTGTTCACTCCGCTATCATCCAGAAGGGAAGGTCAGTACAGGTGCATCAAAGCTGGGACCGAGAGACTGAATAACAGCTTCTATCTCAAGGCCATCAGACTGTTAAACAGCCACCACTAACATTGAGTGGCTGCTGCCAACACACTGAGTCAACTCCAGCCACTTTAATAATGGGAATTGATGGGAAATGATGTAAAATATATCACTAGCCACTTTAAACAATGCTACCTAATATAATGTTTACATACCCTACATTATTCATCTCATATGTATACGTATATACTGTACTCTATATCATCTACTGCATCTTTATGTAATACATGTATCACTAGCCACTTTAACTATGCCACTTTGTTTACATACTCATCTCATATGTATATACTGTACTCGATACCATCTACTGCATCTTGCCTATGCCGCTCTGTACCATCACTCATTCATATATCTTTATGTACATATTCTTTTTCCCCTTACACTTGTGTGTATAAGACAGTAGTTTTGGAATTGTTAGTTAGATTACTTGTTGGTTTTTACTGCATTGTCGGAACTAGAAGCACAAGCATTTCGCTACACTCGCATTAACATCTGCTAACCATGTGTATGTGACAAATTTGATTTGATTTGATTTGAGTGCAGGGAGCAGGCACAGGACTTTCATGACTGGGAAGGTGCACTTGAGGGAGAGTGCGAGGAGCAGGCACAGGACATACCGGACTGGGGACACGTACTTCAGGGAGAGTGCGAGGAGCAGGCACAGGACGAACCGGACTAGGGAGGCGCACTGGAGGCCTGATGCATGGGACAGATTGCACCGGAATGGTGACACGCTCCTCCAAACGCCTGCGTTGCCGCATACTCCTCGCCAACTCCATTCTCCAGTATCCCTCCTCACACTGCTCTGGCACTCCCCTTGGGTCGACCAAACACCTCTCTATCTCTTCCCAGGTTGTCTCTGGTTCACATCTCGGCTCCGCCGACCACCCCTTGTGCCCCTCCCCCAAAATTGGGCTGTCTTTTGTGCTCTCTGTCTGGCCGCGAACCCCGACATCGTCGCAGTCCTCCCTCCTCTCCTAGCGTCTCCCGCCAAGGAAGGCGATCCTGTCCTGCCAGGATTTCCTCCCAAGTCTAGGATCCCTTCTCTTCCAATATCTCCTCCCAAGTCCAGGATACACTCTCCTCCTGGGCATGCTGCTTGGTCCTGTGGTGGTGGGATCTTCTGTCACGATCGTCTGTAGAATTAACGGACCAAAGTGCAGCGTACGTAGAGTTCCACATGTTTATTCCGATGAAACTCACAAAAACAATAAACAGCAAACGAAATGTGCAGCAAATTGCGTGCTCACAGGCAACTAACCAAAAACAAGATCCCACAAAAACCCAGGGGGAAAAGGCTGCCTAAATATGAGTACCCACCCTAGTCACACCGACGACCTAACCAAATTAGGGAATAAAAGGCTCTCTAAGGTCAAGGCGTGACACGATCGAACATCTCTGGAGAGATCTGAAAATAGCTGTGCAGCGACGCTCCCCATCCAACCTGACAGAACTTGAGAGGATCTGCATAGAAGAATGGGAGAAACTTCCCAAATACACGTGTGCCAAGCTTATAGCGTCATACCCAAGAAGACTCGAAGCTGCAATCGCTGCAAAAGGTGCCTCAACAAAGTACTGAGTAAAGGGTTAATGTAAATGTGATATTTCAGTTAAAAAACAGATTTTGCTCTGTTATTATGGGTTATTGTTTGTATATTGATGAGGGACATTTTCAAGGGGTTTGAATACTTTCTGAATTCTGTATACAGTAAATGTTTATATATTATATATATATATTCATTGAACATGGGACACAGTGTTTAAACCCTTTACAATGAGGCTCTGTGAAGTTATTTGGATTTTTACGAATTATCTTTGAAAGACAGTGTCCTGAAAAAGGGACGTTTCTTTTTTTTGCTTAGTTTACATATACATATACATATATATATATGCATATATATATATATGCATATATGCATATATATATACATATATAATATATATATATATGTGTAAACTAAGCAAAAATAGAAACGTCCCTTTTTAAACACTGTTCAATGAGCCATAACCTGTCTATGAATGAAATTGCAGGGCGCCAAATACAAATCAACAGAAATCTCATAAATCCAATTTCTCAAACATACAAGTATTAGGCACCATTTTAAAGATACAATTCTCGTTAATCCAGCCACAGTGTCTGATTTTAAAAATGCTTGACATTGAAAGCTCCACAAACGATTATGTTAGGTCACCACCAACACAGAAAAACTCAGCCATTTTTCCAGCCAAAGAGAGGAGTCACAAAAAGCACAAATAGATGACACTCATAGGACTTCATGTTACACAGTACATGTATGTTTGTTCGGTAAAGTTCATATTTATATCCAAAAATCTTATTTTACATTGGCGTGTTATGTTCAGTAGTTCCAAAACATGCAGTGATATTGCAGAGAGCCACATGAATTCACATAAATACTCCTTATAATTGTTGATGAAAATTCAAGTGTTATTATTGGACCGTTAGATACACTCCTCCTTAATGCAACCGCTGTGTCAGATTTCAAAAAACTTTACGGAAAAAGCATAATCTGAGTACGGCGCTCAGAGCCCAAACCAGCCAAAAGAAATATCTGCCATGTTGTCAACATTAGTCATAAATAGCATTATAAATATTCACTTACCTTTGATGATCTTCATCAGAATGCACTCCCAGGCATCACAGTTCCACAATAAATGTTTGTTTTGTTCGATAATGTCTATCATTTATGTCCATTTATGTCCAAATAGCTTCTTTTGTTAGGGCGTTTGGTAAACAAATCCAAATGCGCGTTCAGGTCCAGTTGGACAAAATATTATATTACAGGTCGAAGAAACTTGTCAAACTAAGTACAGAATCAATCTTTAGGATGTTTTTATCATAAATTTTCAATAGTGTTCCAACCGGAGAATTCCTTTGTCCGTAGAAAAGCAATGGAACGAGAGATACCTCTCATGTGAAATGCGGGTGACTGAGAACATGGCTGCTGGCAGACCCCCTTAGTCAAACAGCTCCCATCCGTCCCCCCTTCACAGGAGAAGCAACGTTCTAAAGACGGTTGACATCTAGTGGAAGCCTTAGGAAGTGCAAAATGACCCATATCCCACTGTGAATTCGATAGGGGCTGAGTTAAAAAACTACAAACCTCAGATTTCACACTTCCTGTTTGGATTTTTTCTCAGGTTCTTGCCTGCCATATGAGTTCTGTTATACTCACAGACATCATTCAAACAGTTTTAGAGACTTCGGAGTGTAATACAATACTAATAATAGTATGCATATATTAGCATCTGGGACTGAGGAGGAGGCAGTTCACTCTGGGCACGCTATTCATCCAAAAGTGAAAATTAAAAAGTTATGAAAACTTAGGACACTAAAGATGCCTTTCTACTGACTCTGAAAAACACCAAAACAAAGATGCCCAGGGACCCTGCTCATCTGCGTGAACATGTCTTAGGCATGCATGCAAGGAGGACGCACAATCCCTCCATCAGTGCTCAGACTATCCACAATAGGCTGAGAGAGGCTGGACTGAGGGCTTGTAGGCCTGTTGTAAGGCAGTTACTCACCAGACATCACCAGCAACAACGTTGCCTATGGGCACAAACCCACCGTTGCTGGACCAGACAGGACTGGCAAAAAGTGCTCTTCACTGACGAGTCGCGGTTTAGTATCACCAGTGGTGATGGTCGGATTTGCATTTATCGTCGAAGAAATGACCGTTACACCGAGGCCTGTGCTCTGGAGCGGGATCGATTTGGAGGTGGAGGGCCCGTCATGGTCTGAGGCGGTGTGTCACAGCATCATCAGACTGAGCTTGTTGTCATTGCAGGCAATCTCAACGCTGTGCGTTACAGTGAAGTCATCCTCCTCCCTCATGTGGTACCCTTCCTGTAGGCTCATCCTGACATGACCCTCCAGCATGACAATGCCACAAGCCATACTGCTCGTTCTGCGCGTGATTTCCTGCAAGACAGGAATGTCAGTCTTCTGCCATGGCCATCGACGAGCCTGGATCTCAATCCCATTGAGCACATCTGGGATCTGTTGGATCAGAGGGTGAGAGCTAGGGCCATTCCCCCCAGAAATGTCCGGGAACTTGCAGGTGCCTTGGTGGAAGAGTAGGGTAACATCTCACAGCAAAAACTGGCAAATCTGGTGCAGTCCATGAGGAGATGTGGCCACACCAGATACTGACTGTTACTTTTGATTTTGACACCCCCTTTGATAATTTCTGTTAGTCACATGTCTGTGGAACTTGTTCTGTTTATGTCTCAGTTGTTGAATCTTGTTATGTTCATACAAATATTTACCAATGTTATTAAGTTTGCTGAAAATAAACGCAGTTGACAGTGAGAGGACGTTATATTTTTTGCTGGGTTTCTACAGTGTATATTTATACTCCGGATGTTTCTTAATTTCTTTCTTCACATTTTGGGGGTTTGTGTGTACAATAGTATTGTTCGGTACTACTGCACTGATCGAGAAAGAAAGCAAGAATTTCGCTGCACCTGCAATAACATCTGCAAAATATGTGTACGTGACCAATACAACGTTATCTTATTTTTATTTATTATTTTTGTTTGGTTTTTCTATTATTTAAAAAATATATCTCTGCATTGTTGGGAAGGGTCATAAGTAAGAATTTCACTGTTAGTCTACAAGTGACAAATACATTTTGATATGATGAATTTGATTTGAAATAGGATGGAAAACAAAACAAAACCTTGCATGGTAGCCCATGCCAACCCTCTTCCACAAAAATAGAATAACTCGCTCCAGCATCTCCAGCATCACCACGATCATTCTGGAAAGCATTCATTATATGCACCTCCTCCAGTGCTACATAACAACAAACAGAACAACAGAAGCAAGTTGGAACAGTTGGTGGGTCAGGCACTTTCCTCATATGCAGGAGCCAGGGGCTGATGTGACTTAATGAGCTGTCCCATTTGGCTAGCTGAGTTCCTCCAGGCCCAGCTCTAATAGAGGAGAGGCTCCCTCTCTTCTCTCGCTTCTCTTGCTTCTGTGACCTTCTCTTGTCTTCCCTGTCTTCACAATCAATTCATCTTCCTCCATGTGATTTGCAAAAGGGACTCAATTGAATGCAGCGTAGATCCGTGTCAAGGATTTCTCTTCCTAAACTGCTATCACAGAAACCGAAAGTGGTTGCTTTCAAGGATAAAGGGAAATTGGTTCCAGCAGTGGAATACTACTTACTGGCACAGAATCTGACTTTTAACAATACACATTTCCTCCTCAAATACATGAGATGTTTAGGCTGTCCATCAGGAGGACGTCATTTTGAAAATAGTCATGCATTTTTAACTCCCATAGAAGATTTTCCTTATGGTGTGGAGGAGTTGGGGGGAGGGGGGCGTATGGCCAATATGTGGCAATGCAATTAGAGCAGTAAAAATAAAAGATATGTCATACCCGTGGTATACGGTCTGATATACTACGGACTTCAGACAATCAGAATGGTTTTATGTCTGTTGCTATTTTTCTAAATGGAAAGCTTTCTATCACAAAGAAGGCAAAACGTTTTTTACTTAAATGGTGGCTTTTCAGACAGTAAAGACTTTATAATTTGTTGTTCCTCAAGGCAGCTGCATAGGCCCACTCCTCTACTCTTTCTTTACTAATGATTTACCCTCAGCAATGAATAAAGCAAGAGTGGTTATGTTTGCTGATGACTCTACAATGTATAGCACTGCATCAGCATGTAAGGAGCAAACAGATGTACTGAGTAAATATGTGTTGAATATTTCTAAAACAAATGTATTGTATTTGGTCCAAGATATGCTTGCTGTTGACCCCCAATTGTGACTAGAAGAAGTTAAAAATAAACTAAGTACTTAGTGTCACGGTGGACCTCTATCCCAGTCTGAACATGTAGATAATATTGTAAATAAAATGGATGAGGGCATTGCTGTAACAAGAACATTTTCTGAGTATGTAACATCCAGCACTCTGAATCAGGTTATTCAATCTTTGGTTCCATCACACCTAGAATACTGTCCAGTCATATGGTCATCTGCAGAAAAATAAATGTCTAAAAAAGCTCCAACTCGCTCAAAACAGGGCTCCCAGAGTAGCTCTTCATTGCTATATCCGTATTACTGTCAACCGAATGCATCATAATCTCTCATGGCTTCCCGTTGAAGCAGATTACTATCCAGTCTTGAATTTCTTTAGGAATGTTATATAAAAAACATTCAGGGTCTCTGATACCCCCCAGGCAAAAGACAAATCTCCTCAAATCTAGTTATATAAAGAGCCATCACTGAATGGAATTATGAACCAACACACATCTCTCAGGCAAAAAGTTAATCCATTTTAAAGAAAACAATAAAATAACATCTAATGCGATTGACCATATAACTGGGCATATACTAATCGCAGAAAGTATCTACTGAATGTTAAATGTATCATCACCTGTTTGGTATATAAATAGGCTTTAATGCCTACTTGTTAAATGTTTGTAATGTAAATTAAACATTTTCGTAATGTATTTTTAGTTCTGTAATTAGTTCTGTAATGGTGATTGGCAGGACGTTATGGCGACATCTAATGGGAATCAATTCAGAAATCAGGTACCAAATAATATTGATATTGAAAGGAGGACAAAAACAGAACATTTGTGAAATGTTTTAAGATTTCATTATTATTATTTTTGCACTGTTGTAATCAGAATGTCTAAGAATATTACAGTAAATATAAACACATAAGTACTGTACAGTACATAATGTTACTTAAAACCCCACACGCCTATGTTACAATTACAACAGAATAATTTTGGGCTCCCGTGTGGCGCAGAGGTCAAAGTGCAAGAGGCGTCACAATAGTACTTGGTTCAAATCCAGACTGTATCACATCCGGCCGTGATTGGGAGTCTCAAAGGGCGGCGCACAATTAGCCCAGCGTCGCCGGAGTAGGCCGTCATTGTAAATTTGTTCTTAACTGACTTGCTTAGTTAAATAAAAGTAAATAAATAAATAAAAAACAATATTTTCAATGTAGTATGATATAGGCTACATATAAATGTACTGTACTGTATCTCATGTTGAGTGTAACCTGTCAGTCTGTCAGTTACCAATATCGTACGGTTGTATTGTCCCTTTAGTAATGAAGAGTCAAATCTGAAGTGACATACACTATTTATACAAAAGTATATGGACACCCCTTCAAATTTGTGGATTTGGCTATTTCAGCCACACCCGTTGCTGACAGGTGTATAAATTAGAGCACACAGCCATGCAATCTCCACAGACAAACAATGGCAGTAGAATAGCTGACAGAAGAACTTAGTGAATTTCAACGAATTTCCAATAAGTCATTTCGGCAAATGTCTGCCGTGCTAGAGCTGCTCCGGTCAACTGTACGTGCTGTTATTGTGACATGGACACGTCTAGGATCAACAACGGCTCAGCCGCAAAGTGGTAGGCCACACAAGCTCACAGAAGTGTCCTGACCTTAATCCCATCGAACACCTTTGGTATGATTTGGAACGCCGACTGCGAGCCAGGCCTAATCGCACAACATCAGTTTCCGACCTCACTAATGCTCTTGTGGCTGAATGGAAGGAAGTCCTTGCAGTAACGTTCTAACATCTAGTGGAAAGCCTTCCCCAGAAGAGTTGGGGAGGCTGTTATAGCAGGAAAGAGGGGCTAACTCCATATTAATACCAATGATTTTGGAATTAGATTTACAACAAGCAGGTGTCCACATACTTGTTT
Source organism: Oncorhynchus tshawytscha (assembly GCF_018296145.1). NCBI lineage: Eukaryota > Metazoa > Chordata > Actinopteri > Salmoniformes > Salmonidae > Oncorhynchus > Oncorhynchus tshawytscha. Next base: position 21,745,241 of record NC_056456.1, on the reverse strand, counting down.
ATCCAAGAAACCACAATATGAATCAACAGTAGAATCTTTTCCAACATATTTATGAGGTCATATCTCGAGGTCGGGGCCACTCTCATTTTACAAGGCTGTTATCTGCTAGTTAGGCCTAATTGAGGATATGAGAGAGACTGACTAATCTAATTCTGCTGAGATCGTAAGATGAATTTCAGAGCAATTCATGACATTTAGGAAATTGTTATGTTGAGTTTCACCAGCTAAATTAACCCCAGGAGGCTACTCAAGCCTGAGGTTACTGCACTGAGCCAATCAAGCAATGATTGGCCGCCGGACAGGGAAAATAATTAGTCAGGCTGCCCATGGCTCAGGTGGGTCTTTTCCAGATACCTAAATCCCTTTAACATGTCAAAAAGTAAGACACCATGTGGTAGTAGAAACTACTCTGGGATGTCACAGCTCCGGGATGTCACAGAGATGTAGGGCTCTCTTTCTCTCTAGAGTCTCATGGAGGTGAAGGAACCGGTACATTGCTTCTGAAAACTTTTAATGAGAAAATGGGGGATTTCGTTCCATGTTGTTGTTTTTTTTCTTATATGGAAATAGAGAAAAAGTGTTCGTAAAAGAGGTTGGATACGTTAGAGGATGGTGCTTCCGACGAGAGGTTCCCGGAAGTGGATTCTGAATCCTCGTGATAGAGATATTAGTGTGTAACTTTGAGATTCTGTTTTCTCAGAAGATTGCAAAACAATGGGTATGTTGATGTAGGTCCCATCAGTTATGAATGTTTCAAACTCTGAGTTGAGAAGTGTTTTTACCATCGGTTCATGGTTTCAAAGAGCACCAAAAACTACACTAACCATGAGCCTTAGCGTTTCTGCCGTCACAGTAACAGACCCTGGGCAGAGAGGAAGAAGCAAAGTGAGGGGGAATGAGAGTGTCGAATTTAGTCAAGATAAAATTGCTATTTTGATATGTGAGGCTTAGTTAAAATAACATAAGTTTTGTAATATTTACAAATTGTTACGAGTGTACTGATATACTGTAAGTGTGATGCATGTGACATCCCGACAACTGTGAGGAAAAAATACTTTATAAGGGAGTTGAAATGTGAGATGGTCTATGCATGAGGATAACATAGCATCTCACTCTCCATTGAATACAGGCGGTTGACGTCAACACACCTCATCGAATTTCATTTTTTAAAATTCACATAACAAGATGTATTCAACAATCCAAAGAGAGGAATATGTGGGAGCTTCACAGCCCGCAGTTCCACTCTGTAGACAACAAATCCCATTGTTAGGCCGGAGACTCAAGAATTTTGTCATTATATCCAGTATCTGCTCTGGGTCTGTTCTAACACGACTGAAATCTTGGTTATTTTGTTCGATGCTCGATCTGCCCATGGGAGATTATAACACATCCCTTCAAATTAAGATTGTGCCCGTGACAGTGCAATCTAGTGCCATCATGTGTTCGCTAACAGATATCTTGGTTTATTTTAGGGTTGTGTTTAGTAACTTAGCTAGCAGAAATTACTATACATTGTGGAAGCGCAACACCTCGCCCAACCAACAACCGCCATGTTTCTCAAGATGACCAAGTAAAGATTCCAGTGGTCAAGTGACTTGTATCTGCTCTATAATTGGACATTTCAGACCGCAATGCTGTATGGGATGAGTAGATTTCTTCCCCACTAACTCTGGTATATATGCAGTCTTGTAATCTCTACATTTTTTTCATACACTGTACAGTACCTGTCAAAAGATTGGACAGACCTACTCATTCAAGCGTTTTTCTTAATTTAGACTATTTTTGAAATTGTAGAATAATGGTGAAGACAAAAAAATAATGAAATAACACATGGAATCATGTCGCAACCAAAACATTTTTTAACAAATCAAAATATATTTTATATTTGAGATTCTTCAAAGTATCCACCATTTGCCTTGATGACAGCTTTGCACACTCTTGGGATTCTCTCAACCAGCTTCATGAGGTGGTCACCTGGAATGAATTTCAATTAATTGCCTTTTTTTCCTTCTTATTGCATTTGAGCCAAACAGTTGTGTTGTGACAAGGTAGGGGTGGTATACAGAAGATAGCCCTATTTGGTAAAAGACCAAGTCCATATTATGGCAAGAACAGCTCAAATAAGCAAAGAGAAATGACAGTCCATCATCACTTTAAGACATTGTCAGTTAATCCGGACAATCTATAGCGCAGTTGCAAAAAGTACAGTCGCAAAAACCATTAAGCGCTATGATGAAACTGGCTCTCATGAGGACCACCACAGGAAAGGAAGACCTAGAGGTACCTCTGCTGCAGAGGATAAGTTCATTAGAGTTAACTGCACCTTCGATTGCCGCCCATATAATTGCTTCACGGACTTCAAGTAACAGACACATCTCAACATAAACTGTTCAGAGGAGACCACGTGAATCAGGCCTTCATGGTCGAATTGCTGAAAAGAAACTACCACTGAAGGACACCAATAATAAGAAAAGACTTGCTTGGGCCAAGAAACACGAGCAATGGACATTAGACCAGTGGTAATCTGTCCTTTGGTCTGCTGAGTCAAAATTTGAGATTATTGGTTCCAACCGCTGTGTCTTTCTGAGACACAGAGTAGGTGAACGGATGCTCCGCATGTGTGGTTCCCACCGTGAAAGGATGGAGGAGGAGGTGCTTTGCTGGTGACACTGTCTGATTTATTTAGAATTCAAGGCACACTTAACCAGAATGGGTCCAACAGCATTCTGCAGCGATGCACCATCACATCTGATTTGCACTTAGTGGGACGATCATTTGTTTATCAACAGGACAGTGAGCCAAAACACACCTCTCAGCTGCTTAAGGGCTATTTGACCAAGAAGGAGAGTGGTGCATCAGATGACCTGTCCTCCAGAATCACCTGACCTCAACCCAAATGAGATGGTTTGGGATGAGTTGGACCGCAGAGAGAAGGAAAAGCAACCAACAAGTGCTCACCATATATGGGAACTCTTTTAAGACTGTTGGAAAAGCATTCCTCATGAAGCTGGTTGAGAGAATGCCAAGAGTGTGCAAAGCTGTCATCAAGACAAAGGGTGGCTACTTTGAAGAATCTAAAATCTAAAATACTTTTTGATTTGTTTAACACTTTTTTGGTTACTGCGTGATTCCACATGTGTTATTTCATAGTTCATGAGTGGGTGTGTCCAAACTATTTCATGAGTGGGTGTGTCCAAACTTTTGACTGGTACTCTATTTATATTGTTAAATGGTTTTGAATGAATAGTTCACCCCAGAGATTTCTGTACCTATTCAAAATTTGGAACCAAGCGACCAGCATTTTGTTGAAATTTCTATGCTTGAAATGAATGGGTGTGTCAGTTCCGGAACCATAACCGTGGAAAGACTATCGGATCCCTATTGGGTTTTTCTACGTCTCATTTTTACAATGCAGGTGTATTTTTCTATAATGCTAGTGATAAGACTAGTGCTAGTGATTTCCCCAGCATTTCTAGGTGCATTTTACCCCTTTTGATGAATGCAATTTGCTTGGTACTTTGGTAATATTTGGTATATTCTGCATTCACAGCCTTGGCGTCGGCTGGTACACTTCAATCAGCCTAATCCTGGCTGGGGCTTGGGCAGAAGAAAGAAAAAGATTAAAGAAGTCCACATTTTCAACAGTCTGATCATTCAAATGTGACTGTCATTTCTGGCATTGATGATTGACATTCCTCCTGGCCACAATGTCACTTTTATGAAACCCAAAATAATTCAAATGCTTCAGGTATTTGTGGTTGTAGAACGTTTCCCAAACTGTGGGGCATGGCTCCCTGAGAAAGTTTCCTCATCAGCATCTTAACCAATCACTGAAAGGCATTATGACGAAAACTCATGAAACGTTGACGATGAACACTTTGACACAAAAAGCACATTGAAGAAGACTTTTATATATATATATATATACATATATATATACAAAGCGTAATTTAACACATGGGTCATCTTTAGAAGCAATTAGCATGCTCTCATTAACGCAACATGTTGTTACCTCCGTTCACCAAAAATCCCACAAGCTCACATCACTGTCTAAGAATGTTATGCAAATATACTTACAACTGAAATCAAAGAGGAGCATTTATTTATGCAATGGTATGTCTGAAACTACAGCTGTTTTGAATCAGCCAGCTACTGTATTTTTTATTTTTTATATACTCCAATTCTCAAGAGCACACGCCTGCAGGACTATGAACTAGTAACAGAGTGCAGTTGGGTCTATAATTGCAAGTCTGATCTAGGACCTACTTTCCCTGTCAAGACCAAATGTAAAGAGTAGGCCTATGCAGCAGAGAGACTTTGGCGTTGCGATTAAGTTCCTCAATAATGAAAGCTCTCCTGGGAGATGGGCATTGTGCATTGGGACAATGTGAATTAACATGCCTTCAAACCAGAAAGTTCAGATCAAGTCGCTGCCAAGTGGGGGGTATACATTATTAAAGCAATGAAATATGAAAACCTTTAGGCCAGCTGTTAAGCAACAAGAGCATATGAAAATGTTGAGTAAATGAGTCCGAGAGATAACATGACAGATGGAGATGAAACGTGCGTCTTGGGAATCTCTGTTTACTTTGGCACTAAATAAGCCACAGCGCTCTGTGATCATCAGAGTAAATAAACACATTCCACCCACAGAGTAAAAAAAACTATGTGTTTTATTTTGTAATGCAAACATCTCTTTCATTTCTCTCCCCAGCCTGTGCTGTAAACTCCTGTGTAGACGTCCCCTGGAAATACAGACTACAGTGCGTAAAGTCTTTGATTCTCCAGACTCAGATCTTTCTTCATCATGCAGGTCTGTGTCATGGGGAGGGTTCCCTTGATGAGTTCCGTGAATGGCTGCATTCTAAAGTGAGCTCTACCTGAACGGCAACTGTCTGGAAGTCAATATCACGCCATGTGTTAATCTTGACATGCATTAGACACATGTTAGTGTCATTGTAGCGATATATTGCCCGAATTTAACTGGCTACGGGAATAAATACAAATATTTTTAAGTTAGAGAGAGAGACCAAATCTAGCATATCAATTAGGCCTATCACTTGCGAGTGGCCTCGTGCCATTTTCAAGTCCTCAGAAATAGTTTTAGAAGTATGATCTCTATCAAGCAAAGGATCCTTGGCTTCAATGTCTACTTAGTGTGACCATTCCTGAAACCAATAAATAAAACGAACCTTGTCAATACTGTAGCCAGGCTTGATGGAAGGACTGCCGTATGCACTGGGCAAACTGGCGAGAAAAGTACATTACATTTCAAATAAAGACGTTCCAAACTAAGGCGTTGCCAATGCCGTGCTTTCAAATAACAGATATAATGATGAACACTGCCAACCTACGACAGACTCAAATTGATCGTCTGATTATGACAGAATAATGTCACATTCAACATCTGTATGAAGCAGTCAGCGATGCGTAACATTAGCTGCTGTAGTTTATGTTAATAGAGTACCAAGAGCCAGAACAGACAGAGGAGAGGAGCTTTCAGTTAGCAGCCAGTAGAGGCAGAGGGAAGGAGGCAACCAGGTGGTGGTTTTAATTGCTTTTTCTCAACCCCCTCTTCAGCAGGCAACAGCGGCCCGAGACTATGGGGTGCACTAGACCTTGTTCCAGGCCTCTAATTGGAATAAAGTCTATAGAAGATTCAAAAAACATATGTTTTCAGTCTCCATCTACAGTAATTAATGATTGTTCATTTCAGATACATTTGGAAGCCTACTGAAGTAAGGCAACTCACACTTCATGAATATTTGGCAGGAATACTGTACATTCTTCTTTGACTTGTAGAGTGCAAGGATGAACGACATCAATCTTTAAAATTGCTGCTAACAGTTGACCTAGCTGGTTTTAAGAGGTATTTCCTTTCCCCACACAGTTTAACAGGGTAATTATAATTTACAGGATAATTCATCTCATGATTTTGGATAAAGCTTTCTCAAAGTGCATGTGTCTTGAATTTACAGTCACAGAAAATGATCCTGATTGCTGATGTTATTTATTCAATGGTACTTCAGACAAGTATCCTAGGGAAATTACTAGCCTATATTGGAGATGAGTTCAACTGTTTACCAATGTAATTATGGCATAGCATTTGCAGGGAAGGAGAGGTGTCTGTTGGCACAGAGACAGTGATGAAAACGGCATGCATTATTCAAGCTGGGGAGAGAGACAGAGTGGGAATAAATGTGTTCTGAACTGCAGTAGTGTGATGTATCATTGTTTTGCACTGAGTATCAAACAGCAGCTAAAGAGAACCTAAGTTGGGTACGAATACTCATACTAACCGCACTAACCATACTATTTGTGATGTAAATGGAGTATGTAGTATGTTTATTGGTCATACAGTAGTATGGATATAGTCTCTCAAGCAAAAAGTTGCATAGCAACAGCCTCTACTTCCGGTAGACAAGTGAAGCACTAGTACACTCAACTGAAAGGATACAGTTTGTTTACAGTATACTAAAATTAACTAATAGTATGTAGTGTATATACTGATTAAGTGTGTAGTATACAGAATGTTAGCCTGGGTACAACATACATTAAATACTGGAGTAAGGATTGGAAGGTTCCTCAAGGGCAGGATTAGCTGAGAAGTCAACAGTACTGAGCTCTGGTTGTACAATGTCAGATGGGGGGATCTGATGGACAGGCATAAATTATCCCTGACAAAGCATCTGACATAGAAACTCAGTGAGTCTGGCAGTCCCAGACGCTGCTGGAAAATGAAACCTCTCTATGGCGGGACTGAGGAAATGAAAGAATACCCATCAATGGAAAATGAAACAACATTAAATGTGGGTAAAGAGTGGGAGTACAGAGTTACATAATTTAGTCTAGAAGATTTGAGTAGCCTACTTTACTTTTGCTAACTATAGACAGTGAGGTGCAGGTGGATTGGCAAAGACCTGTCCACAAGATCAATAGCCCTATAGAGAAACTGACTGCAAACCCCTCATCTAACTGACCAGCGAGTGATTTATATACTTGCCAATGCATATTGGCAGGCTACCAGTGTTGAAATCAAACCGGAATCATTGTTATTCTGACAGGCTGACTGATGTGGACGACAGAGAGGAGAGAAGAGAAGTAGTTAGACAGGCAAAGGAGGGAAATGTCTTATTGTCCTCCAGCACAAACATTTGTGTAATTGACTGGTTTTAGCTTTCATGACAACAGTGGAGCTGATATTTGCTGAGGTAAGAAAGCAACCGGAGCAATAATGTCAATATATGTCAGGTGAAAGACATGTTGGTAAGAGAGGAACTTTTAATTGGCTAAAGTTGTGCACATCCTAAAAAATGTCTCCCACGCTCACTGCAATACAACTGTTGATCACTAGTAGGCCCACATAATAAACGTACACAACACAACAATCAGACTTGAAATTGGGCAAGGGCGAGGTCGAGGGACGTGACACAGGTTTGTCCACGCACATTTTGAACCAGTGTTTGAGAGGCCGCACAAAGTGATAGAATACTTATAGATTAGGATGATGGGAAAAATATATATTGTCAGAAGTATTTCACATTTAACTTTAAAATACGCTCATTACAACAAAACAACATCACTCTTTGCACATTATTTTTCAGAAGACTGTTTCCTGCAGAGCCCCACTTGCTCAATCAATCGCAGATTCTCGAGAGGTTTCTAAAACATGGCAACTTCTATTCTCCTTGACATTTTTGTTTTCTGTTCTTAACTATAACAGCGTGATCCAAACTGAGAGGCAGTTCTCTTAATGCAATAATCCCCCTGCTAAGGGCATGGAGGGGCTGGGGCAATGCGGTGGGGTGCCAATCCCTGCACTGCGGGCTGGTAAGTGAGCACTGCTGAGTTTCCAGGTCAAGGATGACACATTCTAATATTCAACCTTGGGCCTGGTAGTATTAGCATGTTTTTCAATTGCTTTTAACAAAGTGAGGAGATAATTGTATAACTCTGGTACCTCTGGTGACAACAGAGGCTGTCCTTGGAATTAGTTCCTTCTTTACCTTGAGCAGGAGCACCAGAGACAGCTGATGTAATATTACACCCTCTCAGGTAGTTAGACTGGATTTAAATTATATAGTACATCCTTGTTGTTATTGTAAGGATGAAAATTGGATGTTCATCATTCATTACTAATGCCTGACATGTCTATAAATTAACCTGTGTCTTGTGAACTAATCTAAAGATGGTGGTTGCATGTCCGGGAATAAAGTGCGCTCCATATGCTGTCTTGTGTCCTAATCTCATCTTTCCTTTGTCCCACAACGAGCCATTTTTTACAAAGATCTGTGTAAACAATGGCTTGTTGCAGGATGAAGCAAATCTTTCCTATAGCTGATGGTCCACTCTCCGAACCCTCCAAACTGCGCTTAAAATTGGTGGCAGCAGTGCACTTTTTTTGTTTTACGACTGCGGAACCGAAAATCTGCTGAAGTTATCACTGGACCAAAGAACAAGTGTCTAAATGTTAGCTAGCATACAGAAGGAGCAGAGCAACACATTATTCTTATTTGCACGGTCTTCTCCATCACTGCTAGATGTCGGGCAGGTGAACAGTGAGTACTACTGAACTGTCCACTTGTCTGAAACCCATTAATACATTGATGCGACTAGGTGCAACAAATCAACAGTTAACATCGGAAGTTTACATACACCTTAGCCAAATACATTTAAACTCTGTTATTCACAATTCCTGACATTTAATCCTAGTAAAAATTCCCTATTTTAGTTCAGTTAGGATTACCACGTTATTTTAAGAATGTGAAATGTCAGAATAACAGTAGGGAGAATTATTTATTTCAGCTTTTATTTCTTTCATCACATTCCCAGTGTGTCAGAGGTTTACATACACTCAATTGGTATTTGGTAGCATTGCCTTTAAATTGTTTAACTTGGAACCAAATGTTTCGGGTAGCCTTCCACAAGCTTCCCATAATAAGTTGGGTGAATTTTGGGCCATTTCTCCTGACAGAGCTGGTGCAACTGAGTCAGGTTTGTAGGCATCCTTGCTCGCACATGCTTTTTCAGTTCTGCCAACACATTTTCTATAGGATTGAGATCAGGGCTTTGTGATGGCCACTCCATTACCTTGACTTTGTTGTCCTTAAGCCATTTTGCCACAACTTTGGAAGTATGCTTGGGGTCATTGCCCATTTGGAAGAGCCATTTGCGACCAAGCTATAACTTCCTGACTGATGTCTTGAGATGTTGCTTCAATATATCCACAGAATTTTCCATCCTCATGACGCCATCTATTTTATGAAGTGCACCAGTCCCTCCTGCAGCAAAGCACAACCCACAACATGATGCTGCCACACCTGCTTCACGGTTGGCATGGTATCTTCTGCTTGCAAGCCTCCCCCGTTTTCCCTCCAAACATAACGATGGTCATTATGGCCAACAGTTCTATATTTGTTTCATCAGACCAGAGGACATTTCTCCAAAAAGTACGATCTTTGTCCCCATGTGTAGTTGCAAACCGTAGTCTGGCTTTTTATGGCGGTTTTGGAGCAGTGGCTTCTTCCTTGCTGAGCGGCCTTTCAGGTTATATCGATATAGGACTCGTTTTTCTGTGGATATAGATACTTTTATGCCTGTTTCCTCCAGCATCTTCACAAGGTCCTTTGCTGTTGTTCTGGGATTGATTTGTACTTTTCGGAACCAAAGTACATTCATCTCTAGGAGACAGAACGCGTCTCCTTCCTGAGCAGTATGACGGCTTTGTGGTCCCATGGTGTTTATACTTGCGTTGTTTGCTATTGTTTGTACAGATGAATGTGGTACCTTCAGGCATTTGGAAAATGCTCCCAAGGATGAACCAGCCTTGTGAAGGTCTACAATTATTTTTCTGAGGTCTTGGCAGATTTCTTTTAATTTCCCATGATTTTCCCATGAAGCAAAGAGGCACTGAGTTTGAAGGTAGGCCTTGAAATACATCCACAGGTACACCTCCAATTGTCCTCACTGACTTGCCAAAACTACAGTTTGTTAACAACAAATTTGTGGAGAGGTTGAAAAACGAGTTTTAATGACTCCAACCTAAGTGTTTGTAAACTTCTGACTTCAACTGTATATTCAATGTGCGGGACATATTTGAGGCTATGATTAAGAAGTAGGAGCTATTTTCTGTCTGGACAACACACAGGTCTTTCCATCATTGTATGATTTTTTTGTGTGCAAATGAACTCAAGCTTACAGAAAATGTCAAATGTGATATAGCGAAGCACCTGAGTGATCTGGTTGCGCAATTGTGCAGGTACTTTCCCAAAACAGACGACACAAACAACTGGATTCGTTATCCCTTTCAGGCCCTGCCTCCAGTCCACTTATCGATATCTGAACAAAGAGCCTCATCGGAATTGCAACAAGCAGATCTGTGAAAATTTAATTTAATCAGAAGCCACTGCCAGATTTTTGGATAGGGCTGCACTCAGAGTTTCTTGCCTTGGCAAGTCGCGCTGTTAAGACACTGATGCACTTTGCAACCACTTACCAATGTGAGAGTGGATTCTCGGCCCTCACTAGCATGAATACAGGAACAGACTGTGTATGGGAAATGATTTAAGACTGAGACTCTCTCTCTCTCTAATACAACCCAACATTGCAGAGTTATGTGCATCCTTTCAAGCACACCCTTCTCATTAACCTGTAGTGAGTAATTCACAATTTTTGATGAAAAAATAAGGTTTTATATGTAAGATGGCTAAATAAAGAGCAAAATTGTTGATGATTATTTTTGCACTGGTCCTTTAAGAGCTCTTTATCACTTCCCACAAGCCGGGTTGTGACAACTCACACTCATTCTTGTGTTTAATAAATATATTGTATAGTGTGTGTGTGTGTGTGTGTGGCAGGCTTACAATGATGGCAAAAAACAACATTTGAGAGTGCGCTAACCCTGGTGCTAGAGGGGGTACGCAGCTGGAGGTTGAATGTTTGAAGGGGTACGGGATTACAAAAAGTTTGGGAACCACTGGTCTAGCCTATACTCCAAAATGAAAACAATTTGAGTAATCACCGTTGAGTGTACTGGATGGACACCTTATGCTATGCTCCAAAATGTCTATCCATGAGTCTGGGAGAGAAGGTATAGCCACCTCTAGGCGATGTTGTTTGTTCATTGATTGTGCCGGGTGGCTTACAGTTAGCCTACAATTAGTGAATTTATATTTGATTTTTAGTAGCCTAGGAATAGGGATTTGTTTTTATATTTTATATAATTAATTGGGTGACACATTACCTTTAGCTATACAGCATATCTCACTACCATGCGTTTCCATCTCCTCCTCTCTCTCCTTTATTCCTTTCTGAAGCGTGCAGACAGGCTGTCAACAGTTTAGTGAAATATGTTTCCTTGCGAAAACATGTTACTATTGATGTTCCCGAATAGATTCACTTGGTTTCCCAAATTAAGCACTGGGTAGCTGCAGGAACAAGGTTGGAGAGCCCATGGCATACAGAGTTTGGGAGGAAAATCACCTGTCGGGCAGGGAGAGCATTCTCCTCAAACAGTGGTTGATGCTTTGAGTGAAGTAAGTGTTCTTATATTTCTTTCTCTCCTGTCTTTTTCCCCCTGTCCCTGTTCCTGACCATTTGATAATAGGCCATTCAAATTTAAACAAATTGCACATATTAGTAAAAACAAGATTAATTGAGAATGGTCTGATGGGTGAAAATATGATCACTTGATGAGAGAACAGCCTGAGACAAGGAACAGAGCAGAAGCTTTTTTTCCTACTTCCTCAAATCATCAATAGGCTATCGTCGCACCATGCAGCCCACATATATCTTTTTATTTTTAAGATATTTTAACGTTTGTATCATTCACAACCGAAGTTGCCAAATAACTCAATCTAGCATATACCTGTTTCAAATGATCACTTTTATGCTCACCATAGCCACTTCACATGCTCTATAATGGGAAAAATATCCTGATTTGATTCAGGTATGTTCAACTGTATTCTTCTTACTATAAAATCAGATAAAATAGAATCATGGCATGAGACTTATAAACATATTTTGTCAGCTTTATGAACAAGGCTACGGCCTATGGCATGGAGCATAGCCAGATAACATAGGCCTACAGTAGGCCAACTCATATTCTGTTCTTCTAAAATTCATTTTCTTCATATAGTGTTTCTTTAGACCTGACTAAAATACATAACGGATTTATTGTGATGGTATACATTTAAATTGATTTTTTAAATGTAGATGTTCCAAAGGTCTGCATCAGCGGCTTGTATGCATGGAGGCCTGGAGATGCTTTAATTTAATTTATTCAACCTTTATTTAACTAGGCAAGTCAATTAAGAACAAATTCTTATTTACAATGACGGCCTATCCCGGCCAAACTTTCCCTTAACCCAGACGACGCTGGGCCGCCCTATGAGACGCCCAACCCCGGTTGGTTGTGATACAGCCTGGGATTGAACCAGGGTCTGTAGTGATGCCTGCAGCACCGAGAAGCAGTGTCTTAGATCGCTGCACCACTCGGGAGCCCGAAACCTATTTATGTTAACACATTGAATTATTCCAATATTTTCTTCCTAAACAAGTATAGTGTCTATTTTAAATGTATGAAACAAGGACATTTCTTAGTGGGAGGGGGACCAAAGTAAGGATAAGAGTTCGATGTTCATCATATTGATTACTTATTCCTAACCTGTGTCTATAAATTAACCTGTGCCACGTGAACTAATCAAGATGGTGAGTTAGAGCTACATTATGATTGATTATACAACAAGTGGGTCTAATCCTGATTGGTTAAAACAGCATTCCAGATGGTGTCTATTAAGCAATAAGGCACGAGGGGGTGTGGTATATGGCCAATATACCATGGCTGATAAGCATTCAGGGCTAGAATCACCCAGTTTATAGTCCACAAGTGACCACCAGCTAAAACTATGATGTTAAAATGGCTATTTACTCTGTTCCATCTGACTACGCAATCCACTGTCTCATCACCCCAGCCAAGCAATTTATAAACCTGATCTCCACTCTAAAAAGCATCTAGACGTTATCTCACATTTCTTTTAGACTAACATTTAGTTGATTTGTATAAACTTTGTAGATTGTATAAACTTTGCTGTTTGTCTCTCGCCAACATTTTGAGGGCATTATCACTTAAATAACTCTACAAGACAAATAAAAGGGAGTGGCTGTAACATTTCATTCATATTTTCTATTTAACTGTTTGATTATCTAAAACCAAAACTAAATCATTCAGACACATTTTCATGATGGTACCCATGTTTTTGCCAGATGATGCAAAAGAGAGAAATGTGGGATGCTGCAAGATATCATGAAATATGCCAAGGGCAATGTCTCAATGAACTAAGGATGTTATGCAATGATGTCATCTTAGGGCATTCGGGACACAACTTTTCCTGAGTTAGTATTAGCTAATACATTTTTGGCAAAAGACAAAAACACAATCAAATCCGGTCCTACTGCTAGCCAGACTGGTTTGATTAACATGAATGTAATTGTGCCAGACATCATATGAGGGGGAATGGCATCTAGATGAAACACTAGCTAAGGTGCAGTGTGTCCAACAGCCAACTCAGCAGAGCCATCAGGTTGAAAATATCGATGTGCATATCACATGGCTGATGTTCCAACATGTGTGAAACAGAAACACACAATGCTATAGACACACAGAACACACACACACACACACACGCACACACACGCGTTAACACACGCACACACACACACACACACACACACACACACACGCACAGGTATTTGGCTCATACTAAAATGTTACAAAGATTTGGAAATTAAACTCGAAAACGCTGCTTTTGTGCTAATGACCTGATGTTTGGGATGTTAACAAAGGTGATGATGATATTCTCACTGTGCTTAATAGTCAGATTTTTAGGTAGACTAGCCCGATATACAGTAACGTGTCCTTGACAAGAGGAATGAAACCTGACAGGCCACCGCAGGCACCACTAGCCTGTAAACAATATTACTGCTGTCAATGTCAATGCACATGGATCCACAAGCCACAGCTGGTGGACAGGCTTCCATTTCAAAGTAGCGATTAAGTCCCTTGTTTTTCACCTGACACCAACTGCTGCTATCATAGATTGAATGATTAAAATTATGGTTCCGGTCAATAAGCCTGTCAGAGCAGATAGGCAGGTCCAAAAAGCTTTCCAAGACAATACCCTTATGCCTTTGGCTCAAGAAGCTATCTGATGTTGTGTTGTTCAAATATTGTTGGGTTGAACTTTTGGTTGATCTAATCAATTCTGAATTCAGAGTAAATTATTTAAACTGTGTATTTCATGCTACAGGTATAAACATTGTTTATATGTTACAAATGTTTTACTTCTGGTAATATAGTTCAATCTAGAATATATATTTTTTCAAATTCAACATAAACACTCTAAGGTATAAAGTATAGTATGACCTTGGTAATCCTGCCCTCATTTACTGAATGCACCAACTGTTCAGCTAATGCTAAGGGGAGTAGGCCAGTGACCTGGGGCTATCTCAAATTATGTTGGCCAAGGATGGTGGATCTCTAGCCAAAGGGAAATTGTCCCATGTCCCTAGATTAGTGTGAAGTGCAACCCTAACTACTAACAGCTATGAGAGAATAGTAAACTCACTTTACTAACAGCCGTGAGGAACATGTTTGTTTAATAATAAAGACACTTTACTAACAACAATGAGAGGATAGTACTCACTTTCCTTGTGTTTGTGAATGGAAGCACAACATCAACAGTCACAAGACTATTTCACATTGAAGATAATCAATAATGCAGAAGCTTCCATCAGACCAGTCTGCTGTAGCAGAAATGTCTCATTGCACTTTCAGACAGTATAAATTCCATATCGGCCTCACAATGAATCGCTCAACGATTCTTGTTTAAACGTGATTTATATGGGATTTCACAGGCTATCATTCATAAATGGTATTTTAACAATGTTATAAAACAGGGAATAATCACAAGAAGAAACAGCAGTAAATTGAACTGTCAAAACAAAATATGGGAGGTAGTTTATCAGAGAGTACAATGTGACTACCAATGTTCCTTACTTGTCTGGACTTTGAATTGAGCCTTCCATTGAGCAGCAGGCTGTCGAGTGGCCAGGGCCTGATTGGTCTATTTTGATGGGGATGGTGTACCAGCAGGATTTTCATGGCACCAGGGGTTTCACCGACCACTTACTGCATGATTTCAATCAATCAGTGTTTGCCGGTGCGCTATCCAGGTTGCTAGGATTTTACTCTGACTGCATGGGATCATTATGATCATTTCTTGGGAATGTCATGCTTGGAAATGTCCATTTTGAATGGTGTTTTTTAATACCCTTTGTGGGCTTCATCATCTCATACGTTCAAAATGTGGCAATTATTGCCTGCAACCGCTAATTTGGTGGTAATTAGAGCCCGACCGATAAATCGGTTGACCGATATTGTCAGCCAATAGTGGCCTTTCACAGAAATATATCTTATAGGTCGTTATTCCACAGATAAAGCTCCAATATTATATACTTAGACTAAACAAATATGTATGCTCAATTGCAGTAATTTTTTGAAATTGTCAATGGTTGCCCGAAGAGGGCGCTCTCCTGTTGCTCATTGAACATCATTCAGCCCTTGCTCAGAACGTGAGAGAGAGTAGGAATGGTGGTTTACATGAGTATCTTGCCACAGCCAGCTTATTTGAATAATGAAATAATCAAAAGTGCACTTCACCAAGAAAGCAGCCCTGTCCTCATCACATTCTCACGTACAGTGCCTTCAGAAAGGCATTGACTTTTCCACATTTTATTGTTTTACAGTCTGAATTTAGAATTGTGTCACTGATCTACACACAATACCCCATAATGTCAAGGTGGAATTGTGTTTTTGGAAATCTTTATAAATTCATAACAAATGTAAGCTGAAATGTTTTCAACCTTTGTTTTTAATGGCCTAAATACGTTCAGGAGTAAAAATGTGCTTTAACAAGTCACATAATAATGCATGGACTCACTCTGTGTGCAATAATAGTGTTCTACATCATTTAAAATGACTACCCCAGCTCTGTACCCCATTCAAATAACCAGCTCATCATCAAGCTTTGATTATTTGAATCAGCTGTGTATTGCTAGTTTGGGGATACCCTGATATAGAGTATCTGTTCATCCTTTGAAGCACAATACATGATATATATATACATTCTTTTTAAGTGACTACCCCAGCTCTGTAGCCCATTCAAATAACCAGCTCATCATCAAGCTATATATACATATACTGTATATATTTATATTTCTTTTTTTAAAAGTATGTTTTTCACCTCTGAAAAACAATACTGTTTATCGGCAGATATATCAGTAACTGATTACTTTTGCCTCCCTAAAATTGGTATGGTATCGGACTCTCGTGATTATAAGGCTATCACGTATGACAAGATTACTTGCAGTTGTTACTTGTGCAACACATGGACACAATGAAATATGTGCCCATTGTCGCATGGGCTTTTATGATGAGGGTTTTGTGAGCATACCAGAAAATGTGTCCCTGCCAATCTCAGCCACACACACACACACACCAGCGGAGTGTGGCTCCCTCCCTCACCTCTCCACATTGACAAAGCCGCCCACGTACTGTAGAGTTCCAGCACGGCTCAGCTTGATGTTTCATCATGTGCCTTTTCCTTATGTGACATGCAGCATGGAAAGTCTGAGAAAGGAGAGGCAGGTTGGCAGCGTGAATAAGGAAGGGGAGTGGTCCTCACCATAATGTGGTGTTCCAACCAGAAAAACCTTTTATATTGTCATCGGTGATATGGTGGAGCATGTGAATTAACTGTTGAGCATGGGCACCATGGCTCAGCTGAATCTACCATACCAGAATATTATTAAAGCGGTCTATTTGTGAAACAAGAATTGAGAAATAAATTACTGCTACCATCACTGATACAAGGAGTAATAATCCAAAACAAATTGTGTTTTCCAATAAAATTGTACTTTAGTTCAAATACTTTTGACTCATTTCAGAAAACCCAACTGTGAAACATCATGACTGAGATGAGTGCACAATCTCCAAGAATACATGTTTTATTCTTTGGAGTCTACTACACCCAGCCTTGCTACAGCAAATGAACACAGGCATTGTACTTGATGTACTCACTTTGAGCTGGCCAAACCCAGATCCAGAGTGAGAGATTGGAAAGCATTAACATTTAATTTGTGTTCCATCTGTTTCCTTGTCTCTGCTCCTGTACCGTTCATTCCCAGTGGGTCTGCCTCACTATAAAATTGTGCCAATTATGAGAGACCATGTAAGAACAACATTGGTGCATCCAGGAAAACATTAGGGAACAGGAAGAAAGAGAGGAAACTTCCATCAGAGCTTGACCAAGCTGAAACGCTAGACAAATGTCCTGAAGGGGTATTTTTCATTGGGATTGTTGGAGCTCAGCTCAGACAAAATGTACCATTCAGAATTCATGCTTTTGGGATGTTGATAAACCTGGCTCCCAGTCCAATTATTTCTGCCTGACAATTGTGGCACCATTACCAAAGTCATCAGAAATAAAATGCCTAAAAGCAAAGCATAACAGTTTGTAATCATTGCCAAGATTATAGGCTTGTGCAAAAACAAGTGTTTGTCTTTTGACAGGGACATACAGGAAGGTGCCCGTGTCCATTCATCTTTCATCTGCACTTTCAAACATAGTGCTGTAGCTTCACAAAATGGTGGTACTGTGCATTCTGGTAACAATGACTGTGGCAACCTCTCAGAATGAAAAAAGCAATACATGTATTGTTGTGGGTTGGCTACACATCACAACAAACCTACATACGGTCTGTTATCAAAATCATCTCTGGTTATTGTATCGACAAGTAACACATAAATCATACACCACTGCATTTTTGAAAAATGAAAAGCATGTGAATGAGTGATGTAGGAGTGATGTAGACCACCACCATTCATCTTGCTAATTTAAAACATAATGAAAGTCAACAACTGTGTCTAGAAACTCATCCCAGCACTGCTGGCCACAGACAGAGGTATTGATCTACTCTTTGAACCAGCTCATATACTACATCAAAGTGGAGCTCAAAATAAAAAGAGAAAGAAATCATACTGGCTACCCCTTCCTCTCCCTACGAAGGACAGAGCACTAGCAGACTCTGGTTATGCACCACACCGTCACCTGGCTATGCACCACACCGTCACCTGGCTATGCACCACACCGTCACCTGGCTATGCACCACACCGTCACCTGGTTATGCACCACACCGTCACCTGACTATGCACCACACCGTCACCTGGTTATGCACCACACCGTCACCTGGTTATGCACCACACCGCCACCTGGCTATGCACCACACCGTCACCTGGTTATGCACCACACCGTCACCTGGCTATGCACCACATCATCACCTGACTATGCACCACACCGTCACCTGACTATGCACCACACCGTCACCTGGCTATGCACCACACCATCACCTGGTTATGCACCACACCGTCACCTGACTATGCACCACACCGTCACCTGGCTATGCACCACATCATCACCTGACTATGCACCACACCGTCACCTGACTATGCACCACACCGTCACCTGGTTATGCACCACACCGTTACCTGACTATGCACCACACCGTCACCTGGCTATGCACCACACCATCACCTGGTTATGCACCACACCGTCACCTGACTATGCACCACACCGTCACCTGGTTATGCACCACACCGTCACCTGGTTATGCACCACACCGCCACCTGGCTATGCACCACACCGTCACCTGGTTATGCACCACACCGTCACCTGGCTATGCACCACATCATCACCTGACTATGCACCACACCGTCACCTGACTATGCACCACACCGTCACCTGGCTATGCACCACACCATCACCTGGTTATGCACCACACCGTCACCTGACTATGCACCACACCGTCACCTGGCTATGCACCACATCATCACCTGACTATGCAGCACACCGTCACCTGACTATGCACCACACCGTCACCTGACTATGCACCACACCGTCACCTGGTTATGCACCACATCATCACCTGACTATGCACCACACCGTCACCTGGCTATGCACCACACCGTCACCTGACTATGCACCACACCGTCACCTGGTTATGCACAACATCGTCACCTGGCTATGCACCACACCGTCACCTGGCTATGCACCACACCGTCACCTGACTATGCACCACACCGTCACCTGGCTATGCACCACACCGTCACCTGACTATGCACCACACCGTCACCTGGCTATGCACCACACCGTCACCTGGTTATGCACAACATCGTCACCTGGCTATGCACCACACCGTCACCTGGTTATGCACCACATCGTCACCTGGCTATGCACCACACCGTCACCTGGTTATACACACCATCGTCACCTGGCTATGCACCACACCGTCACCTGACTATGCACCACACCGTCACCTGGTTATGCACCACATCATCACCTGACTATGCACCACACCGTCACCTGGCTATGCACCACACCGTCACCTGACTATGCACCACACCGTCACCTGGTTATGCACAACATCGTCACCTGGCTATGCACCACACCGTCACCTGGCTATGCACCACACCGTCACCTGACTATGCACCACACCGTCACCTGGCTATGCACCACACCGTCACCTGACTATGCACCACACCGTCACCTGGCTATGCACCACACCGTCACCTGGTTATGCACAACATCGTCACCTGGCTATGCACCACACCGTCACCTGGTTATGCACCACATCGTCACCTGGCTATGCACCACACCGTCACCTGGTTATACACACCATCGTCACCTGGCTATGCACCACACCGTCACCTGGCTATGCACCACACCGTCACCTGGCTATCCAGCCTAATAGAACAGAGAGCTACTGTAACACATACACGACCATTACAATTACAGTTCTTTAATCATCCTAAGCAGACAGATTTATGTATGACCATACAGGCTATTTCTAACTACCATTTCCAGGAAATACTTTTGAAATCCAAGGCAGGTGTGTCGAAAGAAACAGGAGTTGAGAGGTAGGACAGTAGAATGCAGATGAGTCTTTAAAACAATTAACCTCCCGTGGTGATTGGCTGTAGGAAAATGATTACAGAAGTTGTCACAAAACTTTATCGACTCAGATTATGAACTTCATGGCAAAATTAAATTCTTCGATCAGATAGACTCTGGCGGTATATGCTATACTTTAATCGACAGCTGTGTTTTTGTTCTCTACGCTATAGTAGCTTCCAAGGAACAATATGATGATACAGAATAGTACATATACAGTGATAAGAACATTCAAGTATTTTAGGCATCCTTGTACTGCAGAAAATGTCATGGTGCTGGAGAGAGAGAGACATAGAGACAGAGATAGAGAGACAGAGAGACAGAGAGACTGAGATTCCCACATCCAAAATAACTTCCAAGATGTCTCACGTCTGACAAACTTTTTTCATTTTTCATCCCGTCCCGATTTTTCTTAGCATGTGTTTAGAGGTGTGTGTTTGATCTCTGGTAATCAGGATATCAGGCACGGAGGATCAAATCAAATTGTATACACATGGTTAGCAGATGTTATCGCGAGTGTAGCGAAATGCTTGTGCTTCTAGTTCTGACAGTGCAGCAATATCTAACAACTAATCTAACAATTCCACAACAACTACATAATACACACAAATCAAAGTCAAGGAATGGAATAAGAATATGTACATATAAATATATGGATGAGCAATGACAGACCGGCATAGGCAAGATGCAATAGATGGTATAAAATATAGTATATACTGTACATATGAGATTTCATTTAAAAAAATAATAATTCACCTTTATTTAACCAGGTAGGCAAGTTGAGAACAAGTTCTCATTTACAATTGCTGCCTGGCCAAGATAAAGCAAAGCAGTTCGACACATACAACAACACAGAGTTACACATGGAGCAAAACAAACATACAGTCAATAATACAGTAGAAAAATAAGTCTATATACAATGTGAGCAAATGAGGTGAGATAAGGTTAAAAAAAAAAGCCATGGTGGCAAAGTAAATACAATATAGCAAGTAGAACACTGGAATGGTAGATTTGCAGTGGAAGAATGTGCAAGGTAGAGATAGAAATAATGGGGTGGAAAGGAGCAAAATAAATAAATACAGTAGGGGGAGAGGTAGTTGTTTGGGCTAAATTATAGATGGGCTATGTACAGGTGCAGTAATCTGTGAGCTGCTCTGACAGCTGGTGCTTAAAGCTAGTGAGGGAGATAAGTGTTTCCAGTTTCAGAGATTTTTGTAGTCCATTCCAGTCATTGGCAGCAGAGAAGTCAGGTGCATGAGAGCAGAGAGTTGTGAACAGGCGCACACTTTATTTAGGCAGTAGCAAACAGCAGACGAACGCAGCTGCGTAAAACCTCCAGCACAAATAGGCAAAAGTGCAAAGCACAAAACAGTCACAAATGCTAAATGTTTACAAAGAAACATACTACGTGGATTAGCCACGGTACAATGAAAACCAGCCTAGCGGGTCACATAAAACACAGAACACAAAACAATTTCACACAAAGACATGGAGGGGAACAGAGGAATAAATACATGCAGTGTGATTAGGGAATGAAAACCAGGTGTGCAGGGAACAAGACAAAACAAATGGAACAATGGAAAATGGAACGGCGATGGCTAGAAAGCCGGTGACTTCGACCGCCTAACGCCGCACGAACAAGGAGAGGAGCCGACTTCGGCGGAAGTCGTGACAAAAGCACCAGCACTGGAGAGCCCTGTGGTTATGGGGGTGCAGTTTCCGTACCAGGCGGTGATGCAGACCGACAGGATGCTCTCAATTGTGCATCTGTAAAAGTTTGAGAGTTTTAGGTGACAAGCAACATTTCTTCAGCCTCCTGAGGTTGAAGAGTTGCGGTTGCGCCTTCTTCACCACACTGTCTGTGTGGGTGGACCATTTCAGTTTGTCCGTGATGTGTACTCCAACTTTCCAGCTTCTCCACTGCTGTCCCATAGATGTGAATAGGGGGTGCTCTCTCTGCTGTTTCCTGAAGTCCACGATCATCTCTTTTGTTTTGTTGATGTTGAGTGAGAGGTTGTCTTCTTGACACCACACTCCGAGAGCCCTCACCTCTTCCCTATAGGCTGGCTCGTCGATGTTGGTAATTAAGCCTACTGCTTTTGAGTCGTCTGCAACTTGATGATTGAGTTGGAGGCATGCATGGCCACGCAGTCATGGATGAACAAGGAGTACAAGAGGGGGCTGAGAACGCACCCTTGTGGGGCCCCAGTGTTGAGGATCAGCGAAGTGGAGATGCTATTTCCTACCTTCACCCCCTGGGGACGGCCCGTCAGGAAGTCCAGGACCCAATTGCACAGGGCGGGGTTGAGACCATGGGCCTCAAGCTTAATGATGAGCTTGGAGGGTACTATGGTGTTGAATGCTGAGCTGTAGTCAACGAACAGCATTCTTACTTAGGTATTTCTCTTGTCCAGGTGGGATAGGGTAGTGTGCAGTGTGATGGCGATTGCATTGTCTGTGGACATTTTGGGGCAGAACGCAAATTTAAGTGGGTCTAGGGTGACAGGTAAGTTGGAAGTGATATGATCCTTGACTAGTCTCTCAAAACACTTCATGATGACAGCAGTGAGTGCTACGGGGCAATTTATTCAGTCATTTATTGCAGTTACCTTTGCCTTCTTGGGTACAGGAACAATGGTGGCCACCTTGAAGCGTGTGGGGACAGCAGACTGGGATAGGGAGAGATTGAATATGTCTGTAAACACACCAGCCAGCTGTGTGAGACACTTCAATGGGTCAGTCACTGCCTTTGTGTTAGAGATGTTAGGCTTACTCAGGGCTTTTACTGAGAACAGACCTAAATGTGCATCCCAAATGACACCCTATTCACTGCATAGTGCACTACTTCTGACCAGGGCCCATATAGGGAATAGGGTGCCATTTGGGACACAAGCCTAAGCTGAGCCACATTTATAATTAGTTGTGAGCATTGTAAATGTGCAGAGCTCTACGGACGATCCTAAGCTTCTCTCTGGGCCATGTGCCAGTGGATGGGAGGGGAGGGGAGGGGAGGGAGGAAGTAGCTGGTTATCAAAATCTTTACTGTGGGATAATGTCATCCACAAGACAATAAAATATCATGTTATTCGATAGCATGGTTTGACTTAATACAATACAACAAAGCTAATTAGGAGTGACATACTGTAAAGTACTAGTAATTCTACGAGTACGATCATCATGAGTAATGCTGAGTCTTTCTGAACTTTCACTGACACCCTACTGTAGCCCAATCCTCCTTAATGTAAACCACAGTATACAGCCATAATTCACATGAGCACTATTCAGAAGAGAAATCTCATATTAGTCATTAAAGTATTACTGTTTTACAGTTATCAATGCAGACAGACAGACACAGACATGCACACCCTCTCAGTGCTATTGTCACATGTATTGACAACACAGATACAGTAAATCATGTCTGTAGTTGGCTATTAGTCACACTTTGACTCATGACAGAAGAGATCATCAGCAAAACAATTTGCTTTATAATGAGACAGCCGTCTTTGTCTATCATTAGTCCTTGTTTTTAGGGAGGGGGGGTTAATGGGAAATGAATGTGTAGGTCACAAAGCTTTCTAAGTGAAACACAGCATCAACATCCATATCAAACACATTAGATTGCAGTATTGATGGAGCAGAGACAATCAACATCTACTTACATCTAACATGTAACACAAATGATCGATACACCATGGCCGGTAAGCACGTGCCTTCACTACAATGTCCATGCCATATTATCTACCAATCGTAATATGAATTGAAATCCATCTACTTTATTTCCTATCTTCAACTTCACAAATGACCTATGGACATTCTGAAGGTTAAGTGTTGGTATCCACCTGCCAATTGCTTAAATTTTCTCTGATGACTAAGGCATTTATCTGATGCTAAATGTAATAAATTATGGGAGTTGTTATATTAAAAAACACAGTGCAGTCAAAAACGTGATTTCCTGTGTTTTATATACAGTATATTTCCACACCAAGAGCTTGGAATAATACTGTGAAATTGTGAAATTATGATAATGCCCTGTTAGTGTAAGATCTGGTTGAAAAGACCACCTGAAATGTCAGCCTGTTTTGGTGAGATGGAGTTTTGGCCTGCCTGGTGACATCACAAGGTGGTAAAAATAGAGTTCCAAACATCTCTGCCAATAACAGCTAGTTTTCCCCTCCCCACTCAGACTACTCCCAGACAGTACTACACTCTTAGAAAAAAAGGGTTCCCAAAGGGTTCTACTTGGAACAAAAAGGGTTCTTCAAATGGTTCTCCTATGGGGAAAGCCGAAAAACCTTTATTTGTTCTACATTGAGTGTAGCAAAATTCTTGCTTGAAGAAATTATCTTTGCTAAGAATCCATTTTTGTTTCATTTTTTTAACCATTTTAATTGGAAACAGTCACAGTAAGGTACTTAAGTGTTTCCCAGAAATAATTCGCTATTGAGATTTTAAAAAATTGCTGCATTGGACCTTTAAGAACCACTGCGTGTTAGTGAGTCCTCCAGGAAGACAGTCAATCTGCTTCAGTCCGTACTTTATGAGACTGTTCATAAAGAGGATACAGTGTGGATATTTCAGATGTTGCTAGTTGTGACTGCCATCCAGAACGAGAGATCAGGGATGGATGAATGGTGGGTAGCATGCAGGAAAGGTCTGGGGCTCCACCAAGTGGCACCACCAGCCCCTCACACACTGGCAAATCTTTGTCATTCAATCTACCTTAAAGTGGAGAGGTGCGTGTAGTTGGCTACGTTTAATGATCGCTGAAGAATCCGATGCATCTGTTATGATCGAAGTCTAATTTGTTTTAATGGGGTTCTTTACAGTGGCTCTAAAGTGGTTTTACACATTCAGATGCATTTGATTTAGGGTTACCTTCAATAAAGCCACACGGCGCCACCCAGAGGTTTAGAAATACATTAGGTGTAACAGGCATGGTGAGCCATTCACAATCGAACACTAGGGCACAGACTAACATAGAAATAGGAATGTTACAAATACAGTATAAACCTCTCAAATTGGTTTTTCAGTGTGATTTTATTCACTGTACATATAGGGATTAAGTTCTGTCATGAAACTATACATACTAGGAAAACAACTACACAATAAGTCTTTCCCGATTGAAATAGTTTGCATGCAGTGCATTGCATGAAGTATTAGATACTTTGCATGAAGTATTAAGTAAGCATTTCCTGATTCAGATATTTCTGTATCATTCAATCAGATATTTCAATATTGAATTCAACAGGTTGACAGTACTGGGAATGAGACCCTACAGGATAAGTAACCTACCGTTAACCATTTAAGCTTTCAATGTCAACTATCTATGTCATGAAAACTAATGTTAGGACAGTACCGTCAAGACTAATGGCAGTTCTGCACTCAACCGACAATCTGTCTGAGAGAATAATATGCTTTCAGTGATCATGTTAAAGGTTATCATCATGCCTCACTGAAGATATAAAACATGTCTCATCCTAGTGGGTCAGTATCATACAGTCAAGTGTCACAAGTCACACATTGGCCCAGCAGCAGTTTCTGCCTGGCAATTGGTTATTGCTCCATGCCTAAGGTTGTGGTGACAATGTTCAGTGTCACTTTGTGCACGTGGAATATCTACAGTGCATTCGGATAGCATTCAGACCCCTTGATATTTTCCACATTTTGTTACCTTACAGTCTTACTCTAAAACTGATTAAGTAGTTTTTTCATCTTATTAATCGACACACTATACCCGATAATAACAATGCAAAAACTGTTTTTAAGATTTTTTTGCAAATTGATAAAAATAGATATAACATTTACATAAGTATTCAGACCTTTTACTCAGTTCTTGTTGAAGCACCTTTGGCAGCGATTACAGCCTTGACTCTTGGGTATGACTCTACAAGCTTGGCACACCTGTATTTGGGGAGTTTCCCCATTCTTCTCTGCAGATCCTCTCAAACTCTGCCAGGTTGGATGGGGAGCGTCGCTGGGCAGCTATTTTCAGGTCTTAGATCGGGTTCAAGTTCGGGCTCTGGCTGGGCCACTCAAGGACATTCAGAGACTTGTCCCGAAGTCACTCCTGCGTTGTTTTGGCTGTGTGCTTAGGGTTGTTGTCCTGTTTGGAAGGTGAACCTTCGCCCAAGTCTGAGATCCTGAGCGTTCTGGAGCAAGTTTTCATCAAAGATCTCTCTGCACTTTGCTCCCTTCATCTTTCCCTCGATCCTGACTAGTCTCCCAGTCCATGCAGCTGAAAAACATCCCCACAGCATGATGCTGCTATCACCATGCTTCACCATAGCGATGGTGCCAGGTTCCTCCAAACGTGACGATTGGCATTCAGGCCAAAGGCCCGAAGAGTTCAATCTTGGTTTCATCGGGCCAGAGAATCTTGTTTCACATGGTCTGAGAGTCTTTAGGAGCCTTTTCAAGCAGGCTGTCATTTTTTAAATTAATTTTTTATTTCACCTTTATTTAACCAGGTAGGCTAGTTGAGAACAAGTTCTCATTTGCAACTGCGACCTGGCCAAGATAAAGCATAGCAGTGTGAACAGACAACACAGAGTTACACATGGAGTAAACAATTAACAAGTCAATAACACAGTAGAAAAAAAAGAAAAAAAAGAGTCTATTATACATTGTGTGCAAAAGGCATGAGGAGGTAGGTGAATGATTACAATTTTGCAGATTAACACTGGAGTGATAAATGATCAGATGGTCATGTACAGGTAGAGATATTGGTGTGCAAAAGAGCAGAAAAGTAAATAAATATAAACAGTATGGGGATGAGGTAGGTAAAATTGGGTGGGCTATTTACCGATAGACTATGTACAGCTGCAGCGATCGGTTAGCTGCTCAGATAGCAGATGTTTGAAGTTGGTGAGGGAGATAAAAGTCTCCAACTTCAGCGATTTTTGCAATTTGTTCCAGTCACAGGCAGCAGAGAACTGGAACGAAAGGCGGCCAAATGAGGTGTTGGCTTTAGGGATGATCAGTGGGATACACCTTTTGGAGCGCGTGCTACGGTGGGTGTTGCCATTGTGACCAATGAACTGAGATAAGGCGGAGCTTTACCTAGCATGGACTTGTAGTCATGTGCTTTTTACTGAGGAGTGGTTTCTGTCTGGCCACTCTACCATAAAGGCCTGATTGGTGGAGTGCTGCAGAGATGTTTGTCCTTCTGGAAGTTTCTCCCATCTCCACAGAGGAACTCTGGAGCTCTGTCAGTGTGACCATCAGGTTCTTGGTCACCTCCCTGACCAAGGCCCTTCTCCTCCGATTGCTCAGTTTGGCTGGGCGGAAGTCTCTAGAAAGAGCCTTGGGAGTTCCAAATTTCTTCCATTTAAAAATAATGGAGGCCACTGTGTTCTTGGGGAACTTCAACGCTGCAAAAATGTTTTGGTACCCTTCCCTAGATCTGTTCCTCGACAGATCCTGCCTCTGAGCTCTACGGACAATTCCTTTGACCTCATGGCTTGATTTTTGCTCTGACATGCACTGTCAGCTATGGGACCTTACATAGAAAGGTGAGTGCCTTTCCCAAAATAATGTCCAATAAATTGAATTTACCACAGGTGGACTCCAATCAAGTTGTGGAAACATGTCAAGGATGATCAATGGAAACAGGATGCTCCTGAGCTCAATTTTGAGTCTCGGAGCAAATGGGTGTGAATACTCGTGTAAATAAGGTATTTCAGTTTTTTTAAATAAATTTGCAAAAATGTCTAAAAACCTGTTTTTGCTTTGTCATTATGGGGTATTGTGTGTAGATTGATGAGGAAAAGCATTAGTTTAATACATTTTAGAATAAGGCTGTAACATATCAAAGTGTGGAAAAAGTCAAGGTCTGAATACTTTCTGAGTGCACTGTATCTTCGTTGGCTTGTATTGAACCCTGTAACACATTTATAACAAATAAATGATTAACCTAATAGATACATCCAGTGATAGATCATATGTTATATCTGCTCTGGCTTAGAAAGACAAGGGGGATAATTTATTCTGAACAGGTTGGACAGGTTTTTGGTGTATGGAGATATGTTATAGTAAATGGTGGCAGGTTTTTGTACATGGTGACATGTTAGGAACAATGGTAGTTTTCCTTATTTTATACTACCTCGATCAATTATTTGCTCATTCTGCCGAGCATATGAAAACCAGTACTCAGTAGTTAATTACCGTAATTTGCCTTTGCACTGTGTGGTGTGAATCCCCACCCATTAACTGTAGATGAGGGCCATTTACAAATTATCCAGTGCGATTAATGTACTGCTCTATCCAAAGTAGCTGTATAACAACAGATGGCAGTGGAGGTCATGGAAGAACCATTAGTATGGATTCAGCAGAATGACAAAACGAGAGATAAATAGACTGTGTGCCTCTTCAAAGCTCTAAACACTGGCAGAACCACACAGCTGTCATCAAGGTCACAATCTGACTCTGACTGAGGTATTTCCACTATGCCTAGCAATATACAGCATAATACATGTTAAGTCAGAATATTTTAAGACAGTACTTTTTTTCTGTCACAAAAAAAACCCATATGCCCACGTTATAAAATGGCATTATATTCATGCCTATTTGGTGAATCATACGTGAATTTCATAAGGGCTTGTGATTCGTGATCTGTGTAATAATACATAATGGTTGTCCATGCAGTTTGCATGCTGTATAGTTGTCAGAAATCATAATCTTCCTGAATTGGTAAATACAAGTTGAGTCGAGTCGAGCTGCATAGTGTTTTCTGAGTCTAGAACCCAGAGATAAAATACAGACTTCCTGTTTTAAAAATCAAGTTTCTGTCCACACCTGCTCTTTCTGCCCCAGCTCTGTTAAATGTTGCAGAGAGAGAGAGAGAGAGAGAGAGAGAGAGAGAGGAGTAACAAGACTAACAGGAAAACTGTGTCCCCAATAGTTAGACTTTCTCTGCATCTAACACCTCAGGTGAGATGACATTCATATGAAACATACTTTTTATTATAATGAACTCATAATTCAACTAGTTACTGTAATTTCAAGGAAGACAATGATGCTTACATTTTGAGATTGTAAACACTACGTGACCGTTTGAAATTCAGATCCATCCTAATCATGAAGGCAACATGCAGAGTCGTAGGCAGAAATTACCATGTGCCTGGGCCTGAGTAAAAGTGACTGGGACAACATATTCCTCAAAGAAATACGGCAAAAATACCCAGATATCAGTGGTGTAGTCGTTGTTCATGGAGAAGTGTATATATTCTAATTTTGCCAATAAATTCCCAAAAGGCCTGCCTGGCAAATAAAAGGCACCCTTTGTGAAATGATTTTGTACAATTCAAAATCCACCATGATATCCAGAATTAATAGGCCTTGCGCTTATGGCTGATATGTTAGGCTAAGGGACTAGATAACCAGAGCAGCTCACAGATTACTGCACCTGTACATAGCCTATCTATTATTTAGCCCAAACAACTACCTCTTCCCCTACTGTATTTATTTATTTATTTAGCTCCTTTGCACCCCATTTTTTCTATCTCTACTTTGCACATTCTTCCACTGCAAATCAACCATTCCAGTGTTTTACTTGCTATATTGTATTTATTCGCCACCATGGCTTTTTTTGCCTTTACCTCCCTTAACTCACCTTACTTGCTCACATTGTATGTAGACTTATCAGGAGTCAGAGAACAGAGCAGAGTGCGGAGCTGTCCGGATGCTGAAATCTTTTATCCAACTTTCGCGGGCTCAGCCAGCGCCGGCCAAGCCACATTACCTGCCTGTCGTGCTGAATAATATAGACCTATTATATGGTATCCGTACTGCTAAATATTTCACATGATTTGTGTTTGTGTAGGCTACTTTTTGCATAGTATCTCTTTTGTACTACACAATTGATACAGTACGGCATACAGTGGGGCAAAAAAAGTATTTAGTCAGCCACCAATTGTGCAAGTTCTCCCACTTAAAAAGATGAGAGAGGCCTGTCATTTTCATCATAGGTACACGTCAACGATGACAGACAAAATGAGAGAAAAATATCCAGAAAATCACATTGTAGGATTTTTTAGGAATTTATTTGCAAATTATGGTGGAAAATAAGTATTTGGTCAGTAACAAAAGTTTATCTCAATACTTTGTTATATACCCTTTGTTGGCAATGTCAGAGGTCAAACATTTTCTGTAAGTCTTCACAAGGTTTTCACACACTGTTGCTGGTATTTTGGCCCATTCCTCCATGCAGATCTCCTCTAGAGCAGTGATGTTTTGGGGCAGTTGCTGGGCAACACGGACTTTCAATTCCCTCCAAATATTTTCTATGGGGTTGAGATCTGGAGACTGGCTAGGCCACTCCAGGACCTTGAAATGCTTCTTACGAAGCCACTCCTTCGTTGCCCGGGCGGTGTGTTTAGGATCATTGTCATGCTCAAAGACCCAGCCACATTTCATCTTCAATGCCCTTGTGATGGAAGGAGGTTTTCACTCAAAATCTCACGATACATGGCCCCATTCATTCTTTCCTTTACGCGGATCAGTCGTACTGGTCCCTTTGCAGAAAAACAGCCCCAAAGCATGATGTTTCCACCCCCATGCTTCACAGTAGGTATGGTGTTCTTTGGATGCAACTCAGCATTCTTTGTCCTCCAAACACGACAAGTTGAGTTTTTACCTAAAAGTTCTATTTTGGTTTCATCTGACCATATGACATTCTCCCAATCTTCTTCTGGATCATCCAAATGCTCTCTAGCAAACTTCAGACGGGCCTGGACATGTACTGGCTTAAGCAGGGGGACACGTCTGGCACTGCAGGATTTGAGTCCCTGGCAGCGTAGTGTGTTACTGATGGTAGGCTTTGTTACTTTGGTCCCAGCTCTCTGCAGGTCATTCAATAGGTCATTCACCGTGTGGTTCTGGGATTTTTGCTCACCGTTCTTGTGATCATTTTGACCCCACGGGGTGAGATCTTGCGTGGAGCCCCAGATCGAGGGAGATTATCAGTGGTCTTGTATGTCTTCTATTTCCTAATAATTGCTCCCACAGTTGATTTCTTCAAACCATGCTGCTTACCTGTTGCAGATTCTGTCTTCCCTAGCCTGGTGCAGGTCTACAATTTTGTTTCTGGTGTCCTTTGACAGCTTTTTGGTCTTGGCCATATTGGAGTTTGGAGTGTGACTGTTTGAGGTTGTGGGCAGGTGTCTTTTATACTGATAACAAGTTCAAACAGGTGCCATTAATACAGGTAACAAGTGAAGGACAGAGGAGCCTCTTAAAGAAGAGGTTACAGGTCCGTGAGAGCCAGAAATCTTGCTTGTTTGTAGGTGACCAAATACTTATTTTCCACCATTATTTGCAAATAAATTCATAAAAAACGTGTGATTTTCTGGATTTCTTTTCTCATTTTGTCTGTCAGAGTTGAAGTGTACCTATGATGAAAATTACAGGCCTCTCTCTCATCTTTTTAAGTGGGAAAACTTGCACAATTGGTGGCTGACTAAATACTTTTTTGCCCCACTGTATAACTCCAAGTGAGTATATGCAATGCCCACTGAAAAGAAGTGGGTATGCAGTGCCTTCAGAAAGTATTCACACCCCTTGACTTTTTCCACATTTTGTTGTTTAAGAGCCTGAATTTCAAATGGATTACATTTACATTTTGTCAATGGCCTACACACAATACCCCCTAACGTCAAAGTGGAATGATGTTTTTCACATTTTTTACAAAGGAATAAAAAATGTAAAGCTGAAATGTCTTTAGATATATTAAATATTCAACCCCTTTATTATGGCAAAGCCTAAATAAGTTCAGGGGTAAAAATGTGCTTAAAACAAGTCACATAATAAGTTGCATGGACTCTGTGTGCAATAATAGTGTTTAACATTATTGTTGAATAACTACCTCATCTCCATACCCCACACATACAATTTTCTTTAAGGTCCCTCAGTCGAGCAGTGAATTTCAAACACAGATTCAACCACAAAGACCAGGGAGTTTTTCTAATGCCTCGCAAAGAAGAGCACCTATCGGTAAATGGTTTAAAAAAAACAGACATTGAATATCCCTATGATCATGGAAAAGTTATTCATTACAATTTGAATGGTTTATCAATACACCCAGTCACTACAAAGACACATGCATCCTACCTAACTCAGTTGCCAAAGAGGAAGGAAACCGCTCAGGGATTTCACCATGAGGCCAATGGTGACTTTAAAATAGTTACAGAGTTTAACGGCTGTGGTAGGAGAAAACTGAGGAGGGATCAACAACATTTTAGTTACTCCACAATACTAACCTAACTGAGAAAAGAAGGAAGCCTTTACCCAATACAAATATTCCCAAACATGCATCCTGTTTCCAACAAGCCACTCAATTAATACTGTCCCGAATACAAAGGGTTATGTTTGGGGCAAAAACCATTACGAGACATTCCTGAGTACCACTCTGTCACGGATCCCTCCAGTACTGTTGCTCATTCCGTGCAAAAGTTTGGGAGGTCTAAGTCATCGCCTCTAGGAACTGAACTGTGTAATTACGCACACC
Organism: Oncorhynchus tshawytscha; assembly: GCF_018296145.1. Lineage (NCBI taxonomy): Eukaryota > Metazoa > Chordata > Actinopteri > Salmoniformes > Salmonidae > Oncorhynchus > Oncorhynchus tshawytscha. The sequence continues at coordinate 21,712,673 of NC_056456.1, read as the reverse complement.
TGGTCCCCATATTCTCCCCTGATTAGTAATTGTACAAATGTGCCCTTTGTTTCTCCATTGTCTTGTCAAGTATTGTTACAATGTCTGTTGGTAGTGTGAGTACCTGTGCTGTGTTGTTTGGGTTTTTGTGCCACTTGTATTATGCAGATGATTACGGGCTTCATCCCATGTGGAATCATTGTGTGGGTGTATGTTACGGGTCTCGTCCCGTGTATTTATTCGAGGTACTCCTCACTCTTTTGTTTGGGTTCAACCCTGTATTTTGTATACGTTTTGTTTGGTCTTCGTCCCCGTGCATGGCACGCTGTAATTTGAGTCAATAAAAAAAAACATTACGCATTTTTGCACCTGTCTCCCGATCCTTTATACCAGCGTGACACACTCTCCATATTTTCAAGCATAGTGGTGGCTGCTTATAATCATTAATAATTATAGACTGGGAAGTGCTTCAGGATAAAAAATAAACCTGGTTCAGTCTGCTTTCCACTGGACACTGGAAGATGAATTCTCCTTTCACCAGGACTGTCACCTTCTGACCTTAGTTCTTTTGTTATGTCTTTGTTTTAGTATGGTCAGGGCGTGAGTTGGGTGGGTTGTCTATGTTCGTTTTTCTATGATTTGCTATTTCTGTGTTTGGCCTGGTATGGTTCTCAATCAGAGGCAGCTGTCAATCGTTGTCCCTGATTGAGAACCATATTTAAGGAGCCTGCTTTCTATTGTGTTTCGTGGGTGATTGTTTTCTGTTTTCTTTTGTGTGTCTGCACCAGCCAGAACTGTTTTTGGTCGTTTCTCTTTGTTATTTTGTTATTTCCGTGTTCATTTAATAAATATGGACACATACCACGCTGCACCTTGGTCCTCACCTTCTTCCACCGACGACGGCCGTTACAAGGACAATAACCTAAAGCCAAATCTACACTTGAGTGGCTTACAGTTTTGACTTGAATCTACATCAAAATGTATGGCAAGACCTGAAAATGGTTGTCTAGCAATGATCAACAACAAATTTGACAGAGCTTGATGAATTTAAAAAAATGATGTGCAAATGTTGCACAATCCAGGTGTTGGAAGCTCTTAGAGACGGACCCAGAAAGACTCAGCTGTAATCGTTACCAAAGGTGCTTCTAAAAAGTATTGACTCAGGGGTGGGAATACATACAGTACCAGTCAAAAGTTTGGACACCCCTACTTATTCAAGGGTTTTTCTTTATTTTGACTATTTTCTACATTGTACAATAATAGTGAATACATCAAAACTATGAAATAACACATGTGGAATTATGTAGTAACCAAAAAGTGTTATTTGAGATTCTTCAAAGTAGCCTTGATGACACCTTTGCACAATCTTGGAATTCTCTCAACCAACTTTATGAGGAACGCTTTTCCAACAGTCTCGAAGGAGTTCCCACATATGTTGAGCCCTTGTTGGCTGCTTTTCCTTCACCCTGCGGTCCAGCTCATCCCAAACCCTCTAAAAAATGTAATGATAGGGTATCCTGTGATTAGAATAACATGCTGACTAGACCAGGCACGAGCGTGTGTGCGCCCATGTGTGCCATCGCGCACATGTTGATTTTGTCCATCAACACCAGACACGATCAGGACACTCAGGTTGAAATATCAAAACGAACTCTGAACCAACTATATTAATTTGGAGACAGGTCGAAACACATTAAACATTCATGGCAATTTAAATGGCTAGCTTGCTGTTGCTAGCTAATTTGTCCTGGGATATAAACATTGGGTTGTTATTTTACCTGAAATGCACAAGGTCCTCCGACAATTAATCCACAGATTAAAGGGTAAACCTAGTTCGTTTCTAGTAATCTCTCCTCCTTCAGTCTTCTTTTTTTTCTTCTTTGGACTTTATATGGCAGTTGTGTGGTGGAAGAATCATAATTAGTTAGGTAACATAGATAATTAAGATGTCTTATCTGCATAATATGCTTACATGATATGCTTGTTATTAAAATGTATCCCTTCGGACTCTGGTGTTGGCAGTTGCACTTCTTCCCTCAGCTGGGGCTCTGTCACCTGGGGCCCAGAGAGGGGAGAAGTCAGGTGTGTCTTCCACATGTCTATGGTGCTATGCAGAATATCAGAAAGAGAAGAGAACATTATCTTCACATGTGAATGTGTCTTTACCTATTCTAAACCATGTGAAGGGATGGCATGATTAATGGGGAACCACTTACTTGTCTCCACAATATCTGTGCGCTAGTCACTCCCTCGTTTGGAGAGATTATGTCTGACCAAAGATGTGCGGGGTAGTGTCTGGAACCATTGTATGTCATCTCTGATGTTGCACCTATCCTGGAGTAGTGTATGATCTAGAGGCTCACTCTCCTCAGTGAGCTTGTCCAGGCATGTGGTCAAGAAGGGGTTTTAGTTGAGATGGGAGTATCTGGAGTTGACAATTGATTTATGCCATTGAATGAATTGGTGTCTCTGTGCTATGAAGTACCAGGAACGAGATCGGAGCTTTGTCTTAGCGGCCAGACTAAACAATAAGAAAAGTCTTCATAGCAAATTCTATCTGGCTGCGGGATACTCCTTTCTCATATATCAAGTGACCCATTCCATACATCTGTTGTTTGGCAAGAAGACTAAAAGAACGTATCTTTCTATAAAAGATATTTGTATTCGTTGTATGTCAGAGCTACTTGCCACAACAGTTGGAAGTGTTGGAAGTGCCGACCAGCCTTATCATTATAGAAACAATTGCTCTATGCTTTCCTTATTAATACGTTCTGAATAAAGTAATATCCTGATTGGTGATTGACCTTGTCTCTCCTCATTGTTGATTAGAATTTCCACCACAGTTGGCAACCAATTTTAAGTGCATTACCACCACCAACTGGACTGGAGTGTGGATCTCAGTTCATCTTTCAATCACACACGTGGCTACGTAGGCGCTCATTGACACACAGTTTAGATTAAATGATTGAATAACACGTGTACATTTATTTTGCATCTCTCGCGCACGTAACGAGAAATGTGTGGTCAGCATGCTAGGCTGAACTCCTCATACATAGCCTAATATCACAGTGGGTATGAATACAGGAGCTCACATCAAATATACAGTAGGCCTACCAAGGCAGACATGAAAACATTAGGCAGAATCATAAATAAACAGTATTCAGGTTTACCTTTCTTGTGTATTTCACATATTACAGCACAAGGAGTCGACGCCTAGGATTGGTGTTGGTGTTGAAGATGGAGATTATTTCATTACAGTCCGAAGAGTCACTGACTTCCCTTTCAAAGGACAACAGGGCTAGATTTTTGAGATGTGCAGTCAGCATTCAAGATCTGATGAACGTTTTCATTTGGCCTGTACTGTAGTGGAGAAGTCTCTAAATACTATATGAAGTCATAAGAAGGGTGATGATGGCCCTTAGTAGTCTATTGATGTTAGGGAAAATGTTAGGGCTGCAGCTGTCCAAAACTTCAATAAGGGACAGGAATTCCTGACCTCCCCCACTTTCCAATGCAGTTTCTGAATAAATACGGATAATTCAGCATCCTCAACAGAGATATAATAGTGCTCACATTGGGCCAACAGTGAGCGAGGCTGCAGACTCAAACAGCTCCTTTTGAGTATCTGGACTCATAAGTCTAGCGTTTTTGGGCAGCTGCTCTAGACAATTTAGAATTTTTGGATCATATTTGTGACTCGTTTCAAGAAACTAGGCATATGTCGCAGGTCACTACTTCAAAGGAGAGCCATTTGAACGTAAGCTTAATTTTATTTAACCAGAAATACCTTTTGGAACGTGAACTTTCATGTGCCTTAATAACAGACTTGTATGCCATCTGTAAATACAAACAAAAGTGTTAAATTACAAGCCTAGTTGGTTTAGCCACAGCAACCTTCCCACTACCCATGATTGGCTGAGATAATGAGTGGGCTGGACACGCCGAGAGATGAGTTCGGATTGGTCTGCCTTCTAGCATGCTTCTGTCTATTTGAGCTGGTCAGTATGTGTAGGTAATCCTGTCTACGCTGCTTTTTAAAAATGTATCGCGTAGTAGAACTGCATAAGTGTTGCTCTCCACTTTCTGGAGGACCGAATTTTGAAATCAGTGGAGTATGATAGCTATGGAGGTGGAGAAAACACCTGTCTCTGGATTACATCTTCAAACTAAGGGCAACCGTGGCATCTGTGTGACAGGGAGAGGCTTAACAAAAGACTCCACTGTGCAAGTAACAATTTTAATAGAATGTCACTGTGACGACTGTTGATAGACATAGCTGGTAAATTCGCTCTGTCTATCTACTCTGATTTCAGAGCACGGGTAAGATAGTCTAGCTAGCTACATTTTCAGATATTACACATTTCAAATTTGGACAGAAAGTCAGTTTTTATTTCAAGTTAGTGTACTGTTAGCTAACTAGCTAGCTTAACGTGTATGATCTTATTATTCGTATCTCAGAGCCATTTGCTTTGCTAGTTATAGCCTAATGTTAGCTAGCTAACATTGAACCTGGTTGGTTAGCTACCTGTAGATTCATGCAGGGTAGTAACGTCATGAGTTGGGATTATGGTTCATTGTTTATCTAGCTAGCTAACTACATGTCTTAACAAAAGACTCCACTATGCAAGTAACCATTTCAATAGAATGTCACTGTGACAACTGTTGATAAACATAGCTGGTAAATTCGCTCTGGCTATCTACACCAATTTCAGAGCACTCTCATCTGAGTGTGCCAAAGCACAGAATAACTGACGAATTTACGAACGCTCAACACCTGTTGAATATGGCCGGTGTCAGTAAACATTGGCAAAAAAGCCTAAATTGTTGCCAGCAGCACAGTTGCAGTCATCAATGCTCTGGATAACATAAAAACATCCTAACCAGCTCTGCTAGGATGAGTAAAATGGTCAGTGAACGGTCCTCTCACGTTAGCCAGTTATCTTGAGTGCTTGACTGTTGTTGTTAGGACAGAACGCTTGGATCAACCCTTAAAGAAATGGGTGGGCCTAAAGCTTAAGAGGGTGTGAACAATGGGCCTAAAGCTTAAAAGAGGGTGTGAACAATGCTGAATGGGTGTAGACAAAGAAGAGCTCTCCAGTATGTACCAAAACAGTCAAAGGCTATTTTCTCAAATGTGAAGTTACAAGTTTATCAACTTTCAAAGCAGAATTACTTTCCCATCATTCCTCAAATGCATTGTATGATATACCATTTTGTAGCTCTGTGTCTCTTCTTTTATCCAATGTAAAAAACACAATTTCACATTTTGCAACGTAAGACCGAATCAAGGCGGTTTGGATATACATTTGGATATACATTTTTCAAATTCCCCAAAGTTGCCCTTATTAATGGCCTCTTCACTCGCCCTATGTCGATGTAGTGCTATGTCCTGTTTAGCGCACAGCATAACAATGTCCAGAACCTCTTTTTCATCACGTAGGTGCTTCCAATCCTTATATCTGTCTCTAACAAATTAGCCTTCCATAGTGGCCTCTAGGAAATGTCGACACATTTGACCGAAAACAGCGTCCCTTGTCAAACTGCATTCCAGCCAATAAAACTGTCCTTTCCACTTCCATGAGAAACACTGTGATTTTTCATTGATCACTTTAATTGGACACACTCACATTTTTGGTTGCGTGTGTGGTTTGTCAACTGCAGACAAATCTGCAGGTAGATTTGCGATGACATGCTCACCGTAACAAGGTAGGGCTTGAAGATGGTGACTTAGCTGGGCTGTGGAAGTTGAAGCAGTAGCCATGCTAGCCTCCTCATTGGCTAATGACTAGACAGATTGAACTCTGGGGTCTTCATCCTCCATCCGTGGCTTTTGAAAAAGCCCTTTGAACTTTGGTTTGCCAGAACTTGTGACTAGCTAGCTAGCACTATCTTGCATTAGCAAAGAATTGCAGAGGGTCAAAACAATTTGCCCACTGTTAGCTAGCTAGTAGTCCTTGTGTGGGGAGGGTAGATGTACCATATGATTGCTGGATCTAATCCTGAATGCTGATTGGTTAAAACCGCATTCCAGACGGAGTCTATTCCACAAGTTACCACCAGCTAAATCTATAACGTGAAGCTACAAAGTGCAGCTAATTTGCAGTCTTTCCAGCTTCAGTTTGAAGTGATTGTGTTAGCTTTGTTGTTGGCTAGCTCCCCTGAACAACAGTGTCCTGATGAGCGAGAACATTTTCTATGCCAGGCGAAATTGTGCCTCGTTGGATCATTGTTATGGATGTATCCAAATAAATGTCACTAGAAAACAGCTTATACAAATGCAAATGTAGCTACTTTGCTGTTATCCTGGCTGCACTTTTTGACGTGACTGTAAGCTAGCCGTAGTTGGCTAGCTAGCAAGCAAGGGATAAGAACATTGCCAGCCAGTATGGCAATGGAACATTTAGAACGAGTTACTGGGTCGCGTCCATAGATACAGAACAAAAGACTGAACGACTGGGTCGCGTCTCTAGCATCTGAACCTATAGAACGAATGACCAGCTGGATTTGGTAGCAACCCTAGATTTGTGTTGAGACTATATCTTGTGGAAGATGAAATAGTATGAATAAATTCATAAAAATAATGTTTTGAATTAAAATAATGTATGTCAATCATTATTTAAATATGTTGATAACCCTTTGTATAAAAGTGATAATGCCCAAGAAGCCGGTGTTTGGAGGATATATTGGCACGTTTTGCTGGCCCACGACTATAATACAAAGTGTTAACAACACTCTGCCAGTATATCCTCCAAACACTGGCTTCTGGGGCATTTACACTTAGATCCCTAGTACCTCCTACTGCATTTATCGGCATTTCTGATTATTCAGGAGACAATGCAAACAACAAACATGTATTTATTTTTTGTTGTTGAAAAATATTTGTTAAGCCATCCTGATTGGGTGTCCGAGTGTTCAATCCTCTGGCCCTGCTATGGCTTCAACTCTGGACCCATGTCCTAGTAATCCATGAACTGTAGTAACCCAACTCATTATAGTAAATTAATGACAGTAACAGGTTGACATGTGGTTGGTAGGAATACAGTAGAGTAGATCCCCTGAAAGCACTGCAGAGATCAACAGGGTTAACTGAAAGTCAATCCCCAAAGTTACAGCAGGCTTACTAAAGCAACACAACATTTTGAGATTATTCTAGGAATCGGGAGATATGGTTTTCCAGGTAATCCATTTGAACAGCTGAAAAACACTCACATATTTAACAATATATATATATTTATAGCCTAAACTGTATATTTGTTCATCTGAAAAACCTGACGATGAGTGCACTATATAGTAGGAATGTATAGGTCCATATGTTATACTAGCAAACCACCCTTACCGTGTGACAAATGACTGAAGCAGGAGGCAACTGTATCAGCACAGCAGATACTATCTCATGGAAAAAGGCCTCTGGACCTTATTAAAGAATAGAAGTAATGTGTAAAGTAAAGTTCATTGGGTATTTGTCAGGAGAAAGCTTTGTTTTGTTCATTCCACTAAGAAAAAACTGTGGGCTTCATGGAGAAAAAAAACAATTACTCTATAGAGTAATTGTATAGTCAATTTTATTTCTGAATTACGACTAACTACAAAACAAATTACTCTAGTCTATTTTTATTTGAACAAGCGAAAAAGCTTATGATTTGACCAGCTCAAAACATTGAACACTGGCTGACTATTATAGTACTGTATACAATGTGAGATATTGTATTGGTTTATTGAGGGAGGCATATTGGGTGGGGGGGGGGACTAATGAGAAAATACTATAGTATACTATGGTATAAATACTGTAGTATTACTATATTTATATATAGATGCACAGTAAAAGCCTACAGGGAGTTTTAAACAAGTAATACATGTGTACGTTTTCAACTGAGAAACAAGCCCACTGAGATGTGAAACTAACCCTGACCTTGGTGGGTGTAGTGTCCATCATTATTTAATTACATGCGTAGCCTTTTTTTTACTCATGGGAATTTATGAATTCATCAATCAAATCTTACATTCTGAACGCACCACCTTCCCTTTGGGGGAAATAGAATTTGAGGAGTCCATACCAATCTCCAGAGAGGGAAAATAAGTGCAAATGCATTTTACAACATCATTTTCTTTGTGCCTAAATATCCGCATGATGGAAGACAATCATGAGTCTTACCAGGAAGCTATAAGCTGGCCAGGGTGCAATGTTGCAGGAGCCTGATACGACACAATCCAGATACTGTAATGTTTATGCCCAAAAAGTATGTTCATTTCCATTTTGATGTCAACTGGATGGGAAAATAATGCTTTGCATGTGTAGGGAATCCGTCTAAGCCCTTAAGAATATGCATAAATCCTCAACATATTTTAGCCAAACTTAAAGCTTATTTTAGCTAGGAGAAACAACAAGTTTACACACATTCCATGTAATTACGTTAGGGACGTTGCCGTCTGCATCGTTGAGCACATTAGGGCTTGATTTGTGTCCACCCTGTCATGGTAGATTAACCACCCTGTTAGAGAGGGTGCTACTCTACTTAGTCATTAACCTGTTCTGACTGACCTTGCCAGGGGCTAGACCCTCTGAGGTCTCACTCTCCTGTACAAGCTTCGTTTATATGCAGCCCTTAGAAGCCACTATCCAGTCTCTTATAAGAATGAATAAGAATGATAATATCACTGACTACATTATACAGTATACTATAGATTATATAGTGTTAACAATAACATAACAATCTATTTTAGTCCATTTCTGACCTGGTAATATTAAAGGTACTGTAGCAGATTAAATATGCTTTCTCCTGGGGGAAAAAGGATGAAAAGGGATGATTAATCATTAGATTGAAATATTGCAATATTATTTTCGGAAGGATAACCAAATCAGTTTGTAGCCTATTCTCTGAGACCTCATTACAGTCTGTGGAAGTGAGAGACAGGACAAATTAAATGTGTGTGGCTGACCATGATTTAATTTGATAGCCATTGCAGAATGCCTCTTAGTATCTGATATGTCGCCCTCATTTGTGGTCAGCCAGAGGCACAGGGACTATGAATAGAATAGCCTGTTGGTTCGAACACGGACAGACCTGTGTGAATCTAAGCCTCTGCCCTATAATATCATGCAGAATCTAAAAAAGGATTCTGCCCTCTATTCTCCTCTCATATTTTCCTTTGGAATCTCGGAGGACATGTTCAGTACCTCTACACCTTTGAAGAATACAAGAGACCTTTCGGTTCTGTTTAACTTTACAATGAAACGCTAGTGGAAGGATCCAATGAGACCAACATTCCAATCTATTCCAAGTGGTTGGGCAGAAACAAAATCAGGAAAAATCTTCTTCCCCCTCAAGGACCATTTCTAACTCTTTTGACCTCAGGGGGAGGTACTGAATGGCCTAGACTACGTGCCATCACTTCCCAAGTAATACATGTAAAGCAGAGGAGGATGGTGGGAGGAGCTATAGGAAGAAGGGCTCATTGAAATGACTGGAATGGATTTAATGGAAAGGAGTCAAAAATGTGGTTTCCATATGTTTGATGTGTTTGACACCGTTCCAGCGTTCCTCCCACCAGCCTCCTCTGGTGTAAAGTAAAGATTGTCATGGCAAAACCAAGGTATAAGAGAATAGTGGGAACAGATTCAGCATTCTACTATTTCCATAATACTCAGAATTGCACTATATTCTATAGGCTACTGCCTGGTAAACAAGAGTGAAAGCTTTTACTGATCTGCCATCTTAGGTCAAGGGGAAGATGGAAAAACACATGGAGAAAAATCATAACAATGGGAACGGTTATTCTCCCAGGAAATACATAATAGTCACTTCCATATCCAGGAAATTCATAAAATCACACTCTGGAAGCTCCTACCCTACTGCATGTTGGGGATTTAGTCTCTTCACACGTCAGAAGAGCTGACAGACAATATGAGTTTAAAAACAGCCACATGGGCCAGTGCTCTCAGACCTCATTGTTTGTCAGAGACACGGCACATCGGCAACTGTACAATTCAATTCCCTTGTGATTTCATGAAATCTCATAGCATCTTTGCACAATTCCTTTGTATTGCATTGGATTATCTTCACTTTAGTGGCAGCCACCCCCCATCTGTCACAATGGCACGCAAATCCACAATTGGTACAGTAGGGGACATAAGCAGTTTAAATTTTTGTTGGGCCTCTAAGCTTCTGTATTTCCTTAAGGCAAAGCAGCAAATCCTTTATCAGGCATCTGGAGCTACTTTAACCTGTAATGAGATGCCTGTTTTATTTGGTCTGACTGCAAAGTGTAACACGGAAAAGGAAATAAATGATCTGCATTATATGGTCAAAATGTGTGCTAGGGCCTATAAGCAGTACGGTAGCTTGTCACATCCCAAGGTGGGTGTGGGGAGTGTTTTGTAGCTACCTCAGTTTATCAGAACATATGATTCTTCCTTTTCAGAATGCATCAACAGTACACAGATTCTTCATTACAGGTTTTGGCAATGTAATTTAAAAATATACAAAAGTACAGTCACAACTACTCCCACAGGTTGCTTGCCAGACCTGTTATATCTACAGTATCTCTCCACCCTCTCTGTTTATCCAGTTTACAAATATGCACACACACACACATACACACACACACACACACGCACACACACACACACACACACACACACACACACACAGGGAGAGAGCACGACTCAGCCCACCATGTGTTAGGAGGATTAAATTGTGTTTCTCAGGGGGAACACCATGCCATCTGGACAGGGGTTGATCAGAGCAGGCAGGGGATTCACATTACTCCATGAACAACAATCAAATTAAGACCACGTTAGGAGAAAGGCAGAGGGTCAGACTCACAGAGAAACGCTATCATGCAATGTTATTATCAAAGTGTGCTACACACCACTACTGCCAGTTGCAGTGGCTTACTCTGTGGGGAGTTTTTAAAGGTCCAATGTAGCAGTTTTTATCAAATCATGTCTGGGAACAATTAAGTACCTTACTGTGACTGTTTCTAATTAAAATGGTAAAAAAGAAACAAAAATTGCTTCTTAGAAAATAGCCATTTCTGAAGTAAGAATTGTACTAGGACTGTCTGGCAGTGGTCAGCATGGGAAGGGGGAAACTGAAAACTAGCTGTTAATGGCACAAAGGTTTGGAACTCTCTTTCTTATTCATCTATTAACTAATTGATCATCTGGTGATGTCACCAGATAGGAAAAATCTCCATACCAACAAAACAGGCTGAAATTTCAGGCAGTATTTTCAAACAGCTCTTACACTAGAAGGGCATTATCATCACTTTCCCAATTTCACAGTATTATCCCAACCTCATAGTGTGGAAATACACTCATCTTACAGTTTATTAGGTACACCAACCCGTTCACGAAAATGGATCGCTCCAACAGACAGTGAGTCATGTGGCCGTGGCTTGCTGTATAAAGCAGGCAGAGGGGTCATTGAGGCATTCAGTTACTGTTCTATTGACCATTAGAATGGGCAAAAGTGAGCGTTGTATGAACGTCAGTGCCAGGCGTGCCTGATCCAGTATCTCAGAAACGGCTGCTCTCCTGGGCTTTTCACGCACGACAGTTTCAAGGGTTTACCGAGAATGGTGCGACAAACAAAAATCAACCAGTAAGCGGCAGTCCTGTGGGCGAAAACAGCTCTTTGATGAGTGTGGTCAAAGGAGAATGGCAAGAGTTGTGCAAGCTAGCAGGCGGGACACAAACAGACAAATAACAGTGCAGCACAACAGGGGTGTTCAGAACGGCATCTCGGAACGCACAAGTCGTTGATCCTTGTCACGGCAATTGCAGCAGACGACCACACCGGGTTCGACTCCTATGAGCTAAAAACAGAAGAAGCAGCTCCAGTGGGCGTGCAATCACCAATACTGGGCAATTGAGGATTGGGAAACATTGCCTGGTCCGTCAAATCCGGGTCCCTGTTGCGTCATGCTGATAACAGAGTCCATGGACCCATCCTGCCTGGTACACGGTGGTGGCGGTGGTGTACTGGTGTGAGGAATGTTTTCAACGGATGTTTCCGACACCTTGTATAATCCATGCCCCAAAGAATTTGGGCTGTTCTGGAGGCAAAGGGGTATCTGACCCGGTATTAGATGGGTGTACCTAATAAACTATCCGGTGAGTGTATATATAAAAGACAGAAAAATTATGTTTTTGACTGAAGTGGGCCTGTAAATTGGCTTAATGATGGACAAGACCATGTATTCCACTACTACTTCTAAGAGAGCAGGGCAAACATAATACCTTTGTCTGTCTGCGATGACACAAAGTACACAGATACCATGCCACTGGGAGAGCTGAACAGACCCCTTACACCCTCTGACTACATCCCAAATGGCACCCTATTCCCTATATAGTGCACTGACTTTGACCAGAGTCATATGGGCCATGGTCAAAAGTACTGTGCTACATTGGGAATAGGGTGCCATTTGGGACACACCCCGTGTGATCTGGTGGTCGTGTGCTCTGTCTTAATTGCTTCCCAGGCATGTATGCTAAAGTACTTTCGTTCCATTACTGTCGGAACTGAGCTAGGGTTTAAATCCCTCTTTTCTGTCAGCATCCTAACCCATAATCCACCCACATCACTCTCTCTCTAAACTGTAAACCATTTAAACTCTTGTTTGGGAGGCTCAGTATTCAAACAAAACATGACATTTAGCCCCTTCAGTGCATTTACAGTTTTATACAGTTCATGTAATTTTTGTGCTTTATTGACCAATTCTATTTTCATGGAATTACTTTGTTAAATTGTTTTCATTACCCTGCTTACATTTGTTTTTACCTTAAACTCCGCTGTTGGGTAATCTTTTATTTTATCTTTGTGGCTGCTTGTCATAGGCTACAGTGTGTGAGATGACATGCCTTGCTGAGCCGTTTAGAAATTACACTATTTACAAACGAAAGCATTTTTTTCATTATCTCTTCCCTGATTTTGGAGAAAACAGCTCTCAGAGAACCAACCAACGAATGAGGGCCAGAGCTAGACAAGGAGGAAATAATGAGAGAAAAATGTGGAATCCAAAATAGGTCAGCCCATAATGAAGGACATCATACATCAAAAGCTATTTTAAAACATTGAGAACTGGAGCTTTTCTATAAAAAAATGGATAAAGTGCATTCATATGAGAGTTTCTCTAATCTATCAATTTCTGAAGACTATAATATGTAACATTTCATTTCTTAACGAGCCTGTAGCCCACTTTAGTCACACACGCACACACGCACACGCACACACACATACACACACACCCCCTACATGACAGCGCCTCATCAACCCTTGTGTCAGTAATTGAGTCTTTACCATCAAAGTCTCATGGCTCTAGCAAGCTCCTCAAATTATGAACACAACAGAGCACATCACTGGCTGGCTCCAGCAGGGAGTGGGTTCCTCCCCTCTACTAATGCAGGAAACTAGAGGTGGGTGGACGATTCCAGACCAGCATGGGGACCTTAGGGGATCGAGACTCTCTGACACACACTTCAACTATATTCACAACACACGGAACAGGAGCATATCAGAGTGCTGGGCTTGCAGCTTGGCTTGACGCTCTGTGCACTGCTGAGCACTCCTGAACACAATAGTACTACATACAGCTGATACTCAATCTCTCATTTTTCATCTCTCCTCCACACTCATCTGCTGCGAGATAGTGAGAAGAAAGAGTGAGAGAGAAAGAAATAGAGAGAAAGAGAGAGAGAGAGAGAGAGAGAGAGAGAGAGAGAAAGTGTGTGTGTGTGTGTGTGTGTGTGTATGTTTGAAGGGCTGTAAGTCTGAATGTGTTCTTTGCTCGCAAGGGAGTTGCATTGCTTTTGCCATCAGACATTTGGATTAATCTGGTTTTAAAGCACACCAGCCGGAGAGCCTGGGAGAGACAGTCAAGGTATGTGTCACTCTTAGTGTCCTTAGTTGTTTTGTTGTTGTTTTTTTAGGATAATTTCTTTTTATTAGGCAACAGAGAAGTGGAGTAGTTATACCCACTGGGGTAGATGCTGAAGGTTGATGTTTAGTTTAAGAGAGTTCCAATTAATTTCACTGTTTCATTAAAATAATAATTGAACTAAATATTTGATCTTTACGAAGATAAGATATATAAAGAAAAGATATGAAAGTAATTAAATAAGAAATGACCTGTACAGTAGCAAATCAATTCTGTCCATATCACTATAGGACATACAACCTACTAACTCTATCTAGCTCACATGGAGTGTGCCTACATGGATTCATTTAGAGATTTATTGCATTTGAAGGGAAAACATGCAGCAGGTCAGTCAATGGTATTGAGCTCAATGATCTGCACTGGATGAAATTGATGCAAATGGTGCAGGTATTCAAATAGAGTGCACTGAATTCCATATTAAGCTGGTATTCTCTCTGTGTGTATTTAAATGGTAAACACAAATGCAGATATTAATTTGACCCATTTTGCTGCAGCAGTAAAATGATCCAGCAGCAACAGGAAATGTAAACTCTGTTTGGATTATAATTCATCCACATTTCTGTAAGGTTGATACATTTTTTTGAAAGCCTTTTTAAACCTCAAATACACAAAAAGTTTTACATATCCTGCATTGCAGGAAAGTTCTCCTGCAACAGGGTGATCAAAATAGGATCCTTCATCTGTATATGCAAAGAAGACAACTGCTTCAGTTTCTTTCTGTTCTCTGCTGTTTTTAGCGCAGATTGACGTTTATTGTCATGAGTCTTGTCTTGGAGGCAGAACTGAGCCATTTCCCCTTAGATAGGCCAACTGCAAAGTCAAAATTGGCAATATTATTAAAATTCATGAAAACAAAAATGTGCTTTTTGGTCTTAATTTAAGATTCGGGTTAGGAAATATATATTGTGTTAGCAGTGTGGTTACGGTTAGGGTTAAGGTTAAGGTTATGTTTAAAATCAGATTTTATGACTTTGTGGCTTGCCAGCTTGCGACCACTCTGCAGAGCTGACTCCAGAACAACATTCATGATGAAAAATGCCAACCTGAGTTTGTATCTTTTATCTTTACTTTCTATTTATTTGTATTTATTAAGGATCCCCATTTGCTGCTGCCAAGGCAACATCTACTCTTCCTGGGGTCAAGCAACATTAAGATCACAGGAGGTTGGTGGAACCTTAATTGGGGAGGACGGGCTCGTGGTAATTGCTGGAGCGGAATAGGTGGAATGGTATCAAATACATCAAACACATGGTTTGATGCCATTCCAATTGCAACGTTCCAGACATTATGAGCCGTCCTCCCCTCAGCAGCCGCCACTGATTAAGATGTATGAACACACTATATGCCCAAGCATTGGTTCTTGCCTTCACTGCATTAATAAAATATGAGAGTAGGCTACAATAGACCCTGCTAGCACATTTAGTTCTTTGGAAGTTGTAGGAACGTAAGTTTATGGTTTCCCATTAATTCTGGGAACAAAGTGATATGTTTCCTGACATGTAAAACTGAACATTTTTTAAATGTTCTGAGAATGGAAGTGAACATTTTCCCTCTTCTAGCAAACATATATTTTTTGTTACATTGCAGGGAAGTTCTAAGGACGTTTTACTATGGTTCCCTGGATGTTTTCCAGGGAGGTTTTATTAACATTCTGAGAACAGAAATTAACATTTTAACTGAATATTTCAATAATGCTAGCTTATTTTAACTGTTTTGAACTCCAAGCACAGACAGGACAATTCATTTGCTTACGCATTAAATCATGCAAACACATTTTTTTATTTATTGTTGCACGATATCGGTGAGATTTGAACGTATTCTTTTTTATTTTCTCCCCATGGGATTAGTCCACTGCGCCACCAGGATGGAGCTAGCATCCTATGTTTCTTTTACTCATACAAAGCTGCTAATGTTGGTCTATTCAAACAAACACTATTTCAAAGGAGACAAGCACTCATTAAGATCAGGTGTGGCCAATTAGTGGGCGAGGCCAACACACCTGAACACACGTAACAAGTTTTGTTGACGCTGAGAACAGAATGTATATGTTTTTAAAGGACAATCTTAAAATGTTCTTTGAACGTTACTAATGTTTCTTGTGGTTTTAGGGAACATTTTCTTAACGTTCTGAGAACATGACTTTAAATTGAACCATGAGGAAACCTGCAGAAACCAACAAAGTTGGTTCAAGAACATTGTTTCATAACTTTCTCTGAACTATTTGAGAACATTCTCAATGTCAAACCAGTTGGAGAACGTTCCTAGAACATTATCAACATTGAAATTAAGTGTAACCATGTTTTAACTTTTAGGAAACGTTCTGTTAAAGTAATTAAATACCAAGAAAATAGTGTTTCTTTGTCAAGTTCCATAGATGGGCTGAGAATGTTCCAAAGCCAAGCAACTATCCTGCACCATTCCCAGAAATGTGTTAGAAGGTTGTATGCAAAATAATTATAGGACAACCACTCTCTCACCAAGCTCTAAGAATCATATGGTTCTCGGAACGTTATGTGCTAGCTGGGGAATATCTGACTCTCCACTTTTCATAAAAAATATGTATTTATTAACTTTTTTGTAAAGGCCGGTTTTTAGCACAGACATCACCGACACATGATGTGTGCTTTTCTTTATGACTTGCCTCAGCTCTATGCATACAGAATGTAATGGAGTTAATTGACTAACATATCCACGCAAAATAAAGTTTGTCAAACCATAAAGATAATTGGCCATATTCTATAAAACATTGTACATTCAGCATAATCCCTAAATGATTAATGTACCATAAGGGCATCTCAGACCATCCCTTCATGTTTCTGGTGATGTTTGTGCCTTTGGCCATGACTTAAAGATATGATTATGCTCAGAGGTTACTGTACAGTACATATAAGCCTGAGGTTCATATGTTGGTGCACTACCGAAAACACTGTTCGTCTAGGCTATGCTGGTTCATATTGGAATCTACATCATATGACAAACGGGCTCTTATGTAACAAGATTGCAGTCAAGCAAAACCATTTCCTTTGTCTCTGAATATTAATGCAGCAACAAAATGACATTAAATTGTGTTATACAGCACAAAGATGTCTCCTAGAAAATAGCTATTGTGAGTGATAGTTTAAGCTTTGTAATTGTCTGCGTCCTTGTACGCCTGTCGTTGCAAACGTGTTCTTTGTTTTTATCTAAAAGTTTTAACACATCTCTCAATGTAGAGAAAGCATGCACATACAAAAACTACAAGTCTGTTATTGCTTACTGTAGTCTTTTACATGTATTAAATTCAATATAGTTCAGCCAGCACAAAAATGTTGGCTTCTGCCTTTCTCAAGGGATGCTGTTGGATCTCTCAACACATCTCTCAACCAACAGTTCTGGAGACCTCAATCTAACTCAGCCTGACATTGTCTGGGAGTTTAAGGATAATTCTGTTGGATTAGGGGTGGCTTTCTGTTAAGTCACATGTTTGTGCAGTAAGGGGGTTGGTTGAGCCCTCGTTGGCCAGTATTAGTGCAGTGAAGGCTCCCGCAATACATAAACTAGTCTGTTCCCATAAGGCCTTCTGCTCCGAGGGCAGACACTACAGGACACATCTCACATTAACTGTAAAATAACACTGATGACTGATGATGGCCTGCTGATTAGGACAAACAATAGTTTATAGGACACAACAATAAAAAAGTAATATGGATGCAGGTACTATATTCAAACAAGGTCATCCAACACATGTTATCAGTCAATTTTTATTTATTTAACCAGGCAAATCAGTTAAGAACAAATTCTTATTTACAATGATGGCCTACTGGGGATCAGTGGGGTAACTGCCATGTTCAGGGGCAGAACAACAGATTTTTACCTTGTCAGCTCAGGGATTCGATCCAGCAACCTTTTGGTTACTGGCCCAACGCTCTAACCACTAGGATACATAGCGCCCCAATTTCTTTTGTGGTCATCATTCGGTGACCACTAAACTTAGGAATCTGGGATATGGAATAGTCGAGTGCGACACGACGCAAGGACATTTTGTTCAATCTTGGGATAAGAATGGCGGGGGTTTAGCCCTCAGAGAATACAGCAATGGATGCACAATAACCTGTCAACCAAGGAATGTAGCCTACCATCGCCTTTCAACAGACAACACAGGAAGAATGCATTCAGATTGGGAGCACAATGAAGGAGAGAAACTGTACTGTAAATTTGTATAAACCTGATGCTAAAAATAAACTGGTCTGTTGAAGCAGATTTGTAGGGGGAAGGATTGAAGTAAAGAGGGATGAGGGGCGGGATCAGTGAATGTGGGCCTATACAGCACCTATCATTCAGTACTATGCATGCAGACACTGTACTGTAAACAACTAACACTAGTGTATAATGTCTATGAGGGTGTCTATGAGGATTTTAATTTGAGCCAGTTTGCTACAGCAGGAAAATAATCCTGCAGCAGTAGGAATTGTGAATTATTATGTGGATTATAACTCATGTATACTTTTTTGCAGGGTGGTTGATACATTTTTATGTTGGGGCAAATCTGGTCTGACATTTTTAAGTGGAAATTACAAACTTTAGAACCCTTTTTGTATACACCACAAGTTTGCATTTCCTGCTGTGCAGGAAAATTCTCATCAACAAAAGAGTGATCAAATTAAGATCCAACATCTGTATGTAAATGGAGAGGTGACAGGAATTCTACTTGATTATGCAATATGAAAATTGTTCTCTATTCTCTAGTATGCAGTTGTTGTTAGATATGCAGGAATGTCACATACTCCATGCAAAGTAAATTACAAATTCAAACCACTAACAGAGAACCTGAATCCTTGACATCTAGCTTTTGCACTGCGTCCTCCAGATCAATCGACGTAAGCATATGCCGATTAAAACACCTGGCTTTCTGAGCAATCTTTTGAATTATTAAGACATGCGCAGATCAAATACACCGCTTAATCGGCGTTCCCTGCGGTGTATTTGATCTGGGCATGTGCCAGCACCAGCAGTGCAAGGCTTCCTCTTATGCGCGAGTGAAGTAAGTTTGGAAAAACTGACAGTATGCATCATCTTACAAAATGTTTTCACATACAAACTTTAAATGTCCGAACTCAGAATCAAATAGGTTTCACAAAAATAACATGGCCACTATGGTAGGACGTTTATTTTGATTGCTGGTTTTCTGCATTAACAAAAGTTCCATTAGGTAGCCTGATTTCAGACAAGTTGTCACACCCTGACCATAGTTTGCTTTGTATGTTTCTATGTTTTGGTTGGTCAGGGTGTGAGCTGAGTGGGCATTCTATGTTACATGTCTACTTTGTCTAGTTCTATGTATGGCCTGATATGGTTCTCAATCAGAGGCAGGTGTTCGTCATTGTCTCTGATTGGGAACCATATTTAGGTAGCCTGTTTGGTGTTAGGTTTTGTGGGTGATTGTCCTTGTTCTGTTGCTGTGTTACGTTGCACCAGTATTAGGCTGTTTCGGTTTTCGTGTTACGTTTATTTGTTTTTGATCGTGTTTACTTTGTTTGACTAAACATGGATCGCAATAGCCAAGCCGCATTTTGGTCTGACTCTGTTTCACCTAAGGAAAACCGTTACACGAGTCCATGTAAACAAGATGAAAAGGGAAATCATTATTATTGCGAAGCATGTAAACATTTTAAACACACTTTTATGTTAATCTGACTATGCACAATAATTGTATTCTTGTGTGCATGTAATCGTGCTTAGGGAGTCTCTTTCTTTTATCTGATCTACCTTTCCTCTGTGTGTGCGACTGTGTTTGATGTTTGCTCCTGCTCCACTAAATTCACATTGCCTGACTTGCAGAGTTAAATGCACTCCTGAGGACCAATTTGCTCATGTTTCGTTTTCACTGAATCATGATCCGTAAAATCCCTTCAGTAAGATACTGTCAAGCTTGACTAGACAAACATATAAAGTGTATTATGACCTCAATTATGAAATAAATTGGAGTAGACGCAGCCTGAACAGATTTTGTTAAACAATGTTGATGAGTTGCTGATCGGGCAGTTATGAGATGTTTGAAGTACTGCTGCTTATAACAATGTATTACAATGTATTACGTAGCCTCGTCCTAGGCTCTATTACCGCATAGACTGAGAGACAGGTTTGACAGAGAGAGTCAGTTGGTGGAGGAGATTACTTTCCATGTTGCCTTGTAACTACTTCAACTGCAGTGTAAAGTAAGACCATGTCACTCCTCTTTCCACCAGCAGACTAAGGTCAATGAGGACTAGTTGAGTGAGAAACCAAAGATCCTAGAGGCAAATCTAACTATGTCTCCACAACATCCCTCCAATCCCCTTCTACCTTGGGTCTACAACACAGCTGTTATTGTCTAACTCACAGTCTCTCACTGACTCACAGTCTCTCACATTCAACAGAGATCCTCCACTGCCCAGATTGCCAATGATCACAAGGAACGGTCTTCTGCTGGTCTTTTGGTTTCTCTTGGACAAAGGCTTCCTGGCTCCCCTTCACTCTCCACCCCAAAGCAGGATGGGAAGAGAGCACCACCTGAGGGGCATGGCAGGACTGGGACTGAGGAGACATGGGGCGTCAGGGGTTCAGAGGGTAAAGCGAGGATGGGTGTGGAACCAGTTCTTTGTACTGGAGGAATATATGGGATCTGAACCACAGTACGTTGGAAAGGTAAGGCACCATTTTAGGGTTCTGGTTCTCTAAGACTGATCAATATACAGTTGAAGTCAGAAGTTTACATACACTTAGGTTGGAGTCATTAAAACTAATTTTCCAAACACTCCACAAATTTCTTGTTAACAAACTATAGTTTTGGCAAGTCAGTTAGGACATCTACATTGTGCATGACACAAGTAAGTTTTCCAACAATTGTTTACAGACATATTATTTCACTTATAATTCACTATATCACAATTCCAGTGGGTCAGAAGTTTACATACACTAAGTTGACTGTGCCTTTAAACAGCTTGGAAAATTCTAGAAAATGATGTAATGTCTTTAGAAGCTTCTGATAGACTAATTGTCATCATTTGAGTCAATTGGAGGTGTAGCAGTGGATGAATTTCAAAGCCTACCTTCAAACTCAGTGCCTCTTTGCTTGACATCATGGGAAAATCAAAATAATTCAGCCAAGACCTTTTGTAGACCTCCACAAGTCTGGTTCATCCTTGAGAGCAATTTCCAAACGCCTGAATGTACCATGTTCATCTGTACAAACAATAGTACGCAAGTATAAACAATATGGGACCACACAGCCGTCATACCGCTCAGGAAGGAGACGTGTTCTGTCTCCTAGAGATGAACATACTTTGGTGCGAAAAGTGCAAATCAATCCCAGAACAACAGCAAAGGACCTTGTGAAGATGCTGGAGGAAACCGGTACAAAAGTATCTATATCCACAGTAAATCGAGTCCTATACCGACATAACCTGAATGGCTGCTCAGCAAGGAAGAAGCCACTGCTCCAAAACCACCATGAAAAAGCCAGAGTATGGTTTGCAAATGCACATGGGGACAAAGATCGTACTTTTTGGAGAAATGTCCTCTGGACTGATGAAACAAATATAGAACTGTTTGGCCATAATAACCGTCATTATGTTTGGAGGAAAAACGGGGAGGATTGCAAGCTGAAGAACACCATCCTAACTGTGAAGCACAGGGGTTGCAGCATCATGTTGTGGGAGTGCTTTGCTGCAGGAGGGACTGGTGCACTTCACAAAATAGATAGCCTCATGAGCAAGGAAATTATGTGGATGTATTGAAGCAACATCTCAAGACATCAGTCAGGAAGTTAAGGCTTGGTCACAAATGGGTCTTCCAAATGGACAATGACCCCAAGCATACTTCCAAATTTGTGGCAAAATGGCTTAAGGACAACAAAGTAAAGGTATTGGAGTGGCATCACAAAGCCCTGACCTCAATCCTATAGAAAATGTGTGGGCAGAACTGAAAAAGCGTGTACGAGCAAGGAGGCCTATAAACCTGACTCAGTTACACCTGCTCTGTCAGGAGGAATGCGCCAAAATTCACCGAACATATTATGAGAAGCTTGTGTAAGACCTCTCAAAACGTTTGACCCAAGTTAAACAATTTAAAGGCAATGCTACCAAATACTAATTGAGTGTATGTAAACTTCTGACCCACTGGGAATGTGATGAAAGAAATAAAAGCTGAAATAAATCATTCTCTCTACTATTATTCTGACATTTCACATTCTTAAAATAAAGTGGTGATCTTAACTGACCTAAGACAGGGAATTTTACTAGGATTCAATTTCAATAATTGTGAAAAACTGAGTTTAAATGTATTTGGCTAAGGTGTATGTAAACTTCCAACTTCAACTGTACACCTCTGTTTAACCTCTGCCTTCACTCATCTGATGAGAGTTTGAAGTAAGAAATCAAACAGAAGAGGAGTTCAAACACTTGGGCATCTGTTCTTTAAGACTTAAAGAATATACCAATAAGCAGCACGACACAAATCACATCTAATTGCTTGGGCTGCTTGATCGGTTCTGGCTGTGACTTTTGCAATTTTCTCAGTATCATCTCTAATTATCCACACACAAAGGAGGTTAAAGAGTGTTTTGTGCCATTCTAAATCAAATTTCAAGAGGCATTAAGAACCATCCTGGAATCTGGCACTTCCAGCTCAAATGGGATAATGTTTTAGATTGACTTGTCAGCTGCTGATGCCAAGGCAATCTACTACGGCCTTTCTCAGTACTCACGGTCCCGCTGGATGTGTTTCTGTTGGCTGAGAAAGGAGGGATGGGACACATTGTCAAACTGATGCTACCGCTGCTGCTTTAAAATTACTGAGTGATTCACTCCTCACAGAGTGTGTCCCCCAAATGGCACCCTATTTCCTACATAGCGCACTCCCTTAGACCAGGGCGGCCATAGGGCTCATGTCAAAAACAGTGCACCATACATGGAAAAGGGTGCCATTTGGGACGTACCCAGTTTCTGTGTTGAGAATGAGGACGACAGCATCGAGCCGTGCATGGCCAGCCCCGAGACCACAGATTAATCTGCTGCCAGTTAATAGGGGACAGTGTGAAGGATCAGGACCTTGATTATCACTGTGAGCTATATTTTTGGAAATGGGAACATAGATCAAATCTGGCTTGGAAACAGTGTGACTGCCAGGTCATTGGGAGAATCATAATTGCATACTTCTCTTGCCTAGCCTTCTTCTCTAAACCCATTGGAGGAGAAGGTCAGAGGGGAGAGAGACCAATGGGTTTGAGAAGGATGCGAGACAAGAGGACGCAAGGAGTATGCAATTGAAATTCTCCCATGGATTCGTATTCAGCTAGGGAGCGCTGTCTAATGGCATCCATAACTCTATGGAGGCATATTGTTGTATATAATGATAATTTGCATATGAAGACTTTTCTCAGCAGTTGCTTTGGTTATTGTTTCTAAATGTCACCTTTGTATTGAGATTTAGCGAGGCAATACTATTATTTATAAACAGATTCAAAATGGACAACTTTACCAAGGTAATGACCACAGCTTTGCTGGCAAAACAGAAAAACAAGCGTTTTCTTCCATAACACCTTTGTGTGAACATTTAAAAAAGAAAATGACTGCACCAGTCGTCCACATTGCCGAAAGCTCCTCTGCTGGGTTTGTCCCCATGCATTATGCAACCATGGAAGCAGACACAGACACAGCTGAGCAGCAGAGTGAAAGAGACACATTTAAACACTAGCTTACCTTATGCTCCTGGATCTGACGTTCAGCAAGCTTTAGAGGAAGACTATGTGCAACCGTACTCTGTACAATTAAACAATCTACTTCTGGCCCCCATACTGAGCAAAGGCCATCTGCAAGGAAGACAGGGCTAGTGGGCTAGTCTGGTCTCAGCCAAAACACACTAAGCTTCTCTCTAGTCTAAATCCCTGGGTTAAATTGTCTGTGGTGCTTATGATCATTATAGCATGCTGGTTGAGTCTCTCAAGGACAGCCACTTCTCAGGTTAAACTACAACATTTTACTCCAGTTATCATATAATGTGATACAAAACAAGGTAACTGTGTGCTTTAGGACCATGCGTACGCTTCCGAGCGGTCAGGTAGGCGGTCAGGTAGGCTGTTTGGAGTGTTTTCCCGACTGGATAATTTTTTTAATAACTCAAAAAATATATGTCCCCCTCACTTCTAAAACAAAAGCTCCGCCCATGTCCATGACTATCCATTGCTGCAGGAGATGATAAACTGATCATCATTCGTTTTAATCAGGAAAAGAGCACACCTCTCATGCCCTTTTGAAAGAGAATATATCACCCCCTTGCCCCCTATTCCTTATTGCTGGATAACCTTTTACAATGACACATTCATTTATCTTACAGGTGCCCCTGTGCGTGACTTTCAGACACTCAAATAACCACATTATGCATCAGATTGTATGGATTCGGCTAAATATCAACACCACATTCTATTCTATAACCGCGCTACTGCCAGACAGTTTCTCCATCCCAACACATTTGTACTCAGGGCACAAGCTATTCCTCTGCAGAAAAGCACTGGATGGATACTTTTAATAATTCTATTCAAATATGTATTTCCTCCCGATTTATTTTAAGCCAGACATTGTTCCTGTGGAGGTCTCATTGTTTTTACCACAAATGGCCTCAATTTTTGATTCACTTTAAAACTCATATCTAAACTCACTGTCAAAAAAATCGTGTTCCGCCTGCTGAATGTGTTAGGTACATCAGACAGTAAATGCACATAAAAGAATGTGATGAGCAAATGTGTCTTGAGATTTCGCCCTCTGATTTAATTACATTCAATTCAGTGACTTTCTAAATAAACCATTCATCTCATGGAAAAGGTTTTATGGTCCTCTGCATGCTGAAACTGAATCACAGTGGTTATGTCCCAAATGGCACTCTATTCCCTATAATAATCAAATGGCACTCTATTCCCTATATAGTGCATTACTTTTGACCAGAACCCCATGGGCCCTGGTCAGAAGTAATGCAGTACATAGCGAAAAGAGTGGGGAATTTTATTGCTCTGTTGTTGTGGCTCATGGATTATATGCTACAGATGTAGGATCTTCATTTGCTACGGCAGGACAATGATCCTGCAGCAACAGGAAATGTGAATTATTATGTGGATTATAATTAACAGACATTGTTTGTAGGGGTTGATACATTTTTTGTTAGGGCAAACCAAGTCTGATATTTGAAAGTGGAAATTACAAACTTTAGATCCTTTTAAAACTTTGAATACAGGTTGCATTTCCTTCTGTCAAGAGGTGACAGCAATTCTATTTGATTATGGAATATGACAAGTATTCTCTATTCTCTAGTATGCAGTTAGAAATGCAGGAATGTCACATACTCCATGCAATGTAAATTACAAAGTCAAAACACTAACAGAGAACTTGAATCCTTATTCTAGCTTTAGCACTGCTTCCTGCACTTTCCGTCATTCACATAAAATAAAATCCATGTTTGGGCTTACCGCTGAAGTCGGAAGTTTACATACACCTTAGCCAAATACATTTAAACTCAGTTTTTCACAATTCCTGACATTTAATCTGAGTAAAAAATTCCCTGACTGATCACTTGAGATTTTGCTTCAATATATCCACATACATTTCCTTCCTCATGATGCCATCTATTTTGTGAAGTGCACCAGTCGCTCCTCCAGCAAAGCACCCCCACAACATGATGCTGCCACCCCCAGTGCTTCACGGTTGGGATGATGTTCTTTGGCTTGCCAGCCTCCCCATTTTTCCTCCAAACATAACAAAAGTCGTTATGTCCTAACAGTTCTATTTTTTTTCACCAAACCAGAGGACATTTCTCCAAAAAGTACGATCTTTGTCCCAATGTGCATTTGCAAACCGTACTCTGGCTTTTTTTATGTCCGTATTGGAGCAGTGGCTTCTTCCTTGCTGAGCGGCCTTTCAGGTTATGTTGATATAGGACTCGTTTTACTGTGGATATAGATACTTTTGTACCGGTTTCCTCCAGCATCTTCACATGGTCCTTTGCTGCTGTTCTGGGATTGATTTGCACTTTTCACACCAAAGTACGTTCATCTCTAGGAGATAGAACGCGTCTCCTTCCTGAGCGATATAACAGCTGTGTGGTCCCATGATATGTAAACTTGTGTACTATTGTTTGTACAGATGAACATGGTACATTCAGGCGTTTGGAAATTGCTCCCAGGGATGAACCAGACTTGTGGAGGTCAACAATTTTTTTCTGAGGTCTTGGCTGATTTCTTTTGATTTTCCCATGACGTCAAGCAAAGAGGCACTGAGTTTGAAGGTAGGCCTTAAAATACATCCACAGGTACACCTCCAATTGACTCAAATTATGTCAATTAGCCTATCAGAAGCTTCTAAAGCCATGGCATATTTTCTGGAATCTTCCAAGCTGTTTAAAGGCACAGTCACCTTAGTGTATGTACACTTCTGACCCACTGGAATTGTGATACAGTGAATTTTAAGTGAAATAATCTGTCTGTAAACAATTGTTGGAAAACTTACTTGTGTCATGCACAAAGTAGATGTCCTAACTGAATTGCCAAAACTATAGTTTGTTAACAAGAAGTTTGTGGGGTGGTTTTATAAACGGTGTATGTAAACTTCCGACTTCAACTGTATGTGCTGGACACTGGCACAATGCATTGCATCTTTCATGCTCCTTTACAATGAGTATATTTACATGCACACTAATAATTAAATATTAAACTGATTATGGCAGTAGGCCAAGTCTGTAAATACACAACATGACTAAAAGTATGTTGGCACCTACTAGTCAAACATCTCATTCCAAACTCATGGGCAATAATATGGACTCGGTCCCCCCCTTTGCTGTTATAACAGCCTCCACTCTTCTGGGAAGTCTTTCCACTAGATGTTGGAACATTGTTGCGGGGACTTGTTTCCATTCAGCCACAAGAGCATTAATGAGGTCGGGCACTGATGTTAGGCGATTAGGCCTGGCTCGCAGTCGACATTCCAATTCATCCCAAAAGTGTTAGATAGGGTTGAGGTCAGGGCTAAGTGCTGGCCAGTCAAGTTTTTTCACACCGATTATTTTATCTCTGTATGGACCTCGCTTTGTGCACAGGGGCATTGTCATGCTGAAACAGGAAAGGGCCTTCCCCAAACAGTTGTCACAAAGTTGGAAGCACAAAAGGCGGGCTGAACAGGCCCCGATTAACATCGATGGGGCTGTGGGGGAGCGGGTCGAGAGTTTCAAGTTCCTTGGTGTCCACATCACCAACGAACTATCATGGTCCAAACATACCAAGACAGTCGCGAAGAGGGCACGACAAAACCTTTTCCCCCTCAGGAGACTGAAAAGATTTGTCATTGGTCCCCAGATCCTCAAAAGGCTCTACAACTGCACCATCGAGAGCATGCTGTCCGGTTGCATCACCACCTGGTATGGCAACTGCTCGGCATCTGACCGTAAGGAGCTACAGAGGGTAGTGCGAACGGCCCAATACATCACTGGGGCGAAGCTTCCTGCCATCCAGGACTTATATAATAGGCGGAAAGCTCATAAAATTGTCAGAGACCCCAGTCACCTAAGTCATAGACTGTCTTCTCTGCTACCGCATGGCAAGCGGTACTGGAGCGCCAAGTCTAGGACCAAAAGGCTCCTCAACAGCTTCTACCCTCAAGCCATAAGACTGCTGAACAATTCAGAACATCGCCCCCCCTCTCTTTTGTACACTCGCTGTTTGTTACCTACGGTATGCAAAGTCATTTTGCCCCCACCTTCATGTACAGATTACCTCAACTAGCTTGTACCCCCACATACTGACTCTGTATTGGTGCCCACTGTATATAGCCTCGTTATTATTATTGTGTTACTTTTATTATTACTTTTTATTTTAGTCTAAATCTTTTCTTCTCCTGAACTGCACTGTTGGTTAAGGGCTTGTAAGTAAGCATTTCACGGTAAAGTCTACACTTGTTGTATTCGGCGCATGTGACAAATAACATTTTATTTGAGAATCATCTAGAATGTCATTGTATGCTGTAGCATTAAGATTTTCCTTCACTGGAACAAAGGGGCCTAGTCCAAACCATGAAAAACAGCCCTAGACCATTATTTCTCCTCCACCAAACTTTACATTTGGCACTATGCATTCGGGCAGGTAGCGTTCTCCTGGATCCACCAAAACCAGACTGCTCCATAGTCCAATGTCAGCCAGCTTTACACCACTCCAGCTGACGCTTTGCATTGCACATGGTGATCTTAGGCACATGGTGATCTTAGGCTTGTGTGCGGCTGCTTGGCCATGGAAACCCATTTCATGAAGCTCCCGGCGAACAGTTCTTGTGCTGACTTTGCTTCTAGAGTCATTTGGGAACTCGATAGTGAGTGTTGCAACCGAGGACAGATGTTTTTTTTTAGAGTAGTAAAGTACCCTGAGATTCCTCACTTACTTGAATAACATAATGTTGTATAACAGAGGTACAACACAGTTGTGACATGGCTGAAATCTAGCTCATGGAAAAGGTTGGGGAAATGTGAATACAACTAAAGTCACATAAATAACTAGGCCTAGTACATATATACATACTTTGATTCATTTACAAATACAACATGTTTTCTCTATTAAGCTTCACACAGACCTGGACAGGGATGACAGTGAGGTGAAGTACACTCTCTCAGGAGAAGGAGCAGGCACCATCTTCACCATAGACCAGACGACGGGCGACATCCACGCCTTGATGGGTTTGGACAGAGAGGAGAAGTCTTACTACACATTAAGAGCTCAGGCTATGGACATGCACACAGGCAGGCCTCTGGAGCCTGAGTCTGAATTCATC
The DNA here is from genome assembly GCF_018296145.1 of Oncorhynchus tshawytscha. Classification (NCBI taxonomy): domain Eukaryota; kingdom Metazoa; phylum Chordata; class Actinopteri; order Salmoniformes; family Salmonidae; genus Oncorhynchus; species Oncorhynchus tshawytscha. The sequence continues at coordinate 21,683,943 of NC_056456.1, read as the reverse complement.
ATAAAAGTTCAAGACATAAATGACAATGAACCAAAGTTTTTAGAGGGTCCATATACAGCCAGTGTCCCAGAGATGTCACCAGGAGGTAAGAAAGGCACCTATACTGTATTTTTTGGCTTGTACAAATCCATACGGGGTAAAGCTACTATGACAATGTTGGACAGTGCGCTACACTATGATATTTGACAGGTATCCTGTACAGGCCTAGTTATACTGTCTACGATTTCATCGTCATAGAATCATATGATTGAGACCGACATAGGTTGGTTTAATGTCATTGCAGGCAGGTGGCCTTGATGTTTTCTGTTGTAAATGTTTTTGCAGTTGAAGGGAATAAAGTACAATATTTGCCACAAAAACACACATTAAAAGCCAGCAAACCTCATTCACAGTAAATTGCAGTGGACTCGCCCAGTGTTGGTCATCTCGAACAAACCGCACCATTTTCTAAATGCTTGCATCGCATGCTGAACATAATGAAATGAGCCGTTGTTTAAAGACCTAAACTGGGCTGCGACCGGGGTTGAATAACAAAACATTAAGTCAACTCAACAACATTGCTAACGATGTACTACTTTTAACTAGACCTCAAATGACTCCCCTGAATTCATAGAAAATCGAAGTAAGGCCTAAGTAGATTCTCCTACCTCGATCACTGAGCACAGATGGGGTACCAGGCTCTGCCCATAACCAGCTAAACCCAACAAAACGTTACACACAGGTATTTAACATTCGCGCCCCTATCGCCGCAAACACTGGCACCAATACAGAGAGCACATGACCAGTCGATGGAAGTGAGGGAACACAAACAACAGAAAAACGAGATTCAGTAAAGACAATATATACATCACAAGTGTTTCCAAATGTTCATGAGCTCATGAACACCGCACACACAGGAAAATGCAACAGATGAATGACATGGATTAATGAAAGAAACACATTCTAAGGAGCGAAATGGCTAAACGTCAGCATGACACAAAACAACACTGGCATTTTGGTGATAGTAGCGAACTGAAACCATTTAATTTAAACAAAACACTGTGCTGTAAATTATTGGGTGAGGCCTTAGAAAAGTGTCAATGATAAATACATTATTTAGCCTACGGGGTGAAATTAATAGACAAGGCCTACACTGATCTACATAAGAAGGTTAAATTAGGGATGGAGCGGTTTTGGCCCCTGTGAGGTGAGGTTTATAACGCCATAATCTCTTAATTCTCATAAAGTTTAAACCATGTGAAAGCTTCAGACACCAGCGTTCATCCAAAAAGTCCAGCTAAATTGTCTTGCTTTGAATTACTTCAGAAATCCTATAGTCTACGTAGGTTACATTGCATGTCAGAATGTGTCTGATTATGTCATTACGTTTTTCTTGATAACTCCAAAACCATACGAATATTCTTAAAACGTAATGCTTGAAGTCACAAAAAGAACAGTATTTCTAACAATTTCCTCCCCTTTGTCTGACACACAGGTACTTTTGTTATGCAGGTGACTGCCACAGATACTGACGACCCCACCTATGGGAATAGTGCACGGATCGTGTACAGTATCCTACATGGACAGCCTTACTTTTCAGTCGACTCCAAAACTGGTGAGATCATAACACAGTTCAAATCAAGGCATATCCACAATGTCACATGGAGAGATTTGAAAACCAAATGTGACTGGCTTTTATGTGACTGGCTTTTACAACGGCAAAATGTAAAGCTGTACCACTGGTGTAACCAAATTAAAACTCCAGGTTGCACAGCAATATACAAAAATGTTCGACCAAATTGGTCACACTTTAGAGCCCTGACCACTGCAATATGTTATTTTTATGTATTTGATTTTTGTAGATACACTGCATGTCCAAAAGTATGGGGCACCGGTTCGTCGAACATCTCGTTCCAAAATCATGGGCATTAATATGTAGTTGGTCCCCCATTTGCTGCAACAACAGCCTCCACTCTTCTGGGAAGGCTTTCCACTAGATGTTGGAACATTGCTGCAAGGACTTGATTCCATTCAACCACAAGAGTATTAGTGAGGTCGGGCACTTATGTTGGGCAGTTAAACCTGGCTCGCAGTCGGCATTCCAATTCAACCCAAAGGTGTTCGAAAGAGTTGATGTCAGGGCTTTGTGCAGGCCTGTCAAGTTCTTACACACGGAGTCACTCCAGGGAACGAGTTTCCACTGCTCCAGAGTACAATGGCGGCAAGCTTTACACCACTCCAGCCGATGCTTGACATTGTGTATGGTAATCTTAGGCTTGTGTGCGGCAGCTTGGCCATGGAAACCCATTTCATGAAGCTCCCAATGAACTGTGTTTGTGCTGTTCATCATTCCAGAGGCAGTTTGGAACTCAGTAGTGAGTGTTGCAAAGAGGACAGATGATTTGTACGCGCTACGCGCTTTAGCACTTGGCAGTCCCGTTCTGTGATCTTCTGTGGCCGCTGAGCCGTTATTGCTACTAAATGTTTCCACTTCACAATAACAGCACTTACAGTTTACCAGGGCAGCTCTAGCAGGGCAGAAATTTGGCATCCTATGACAGTGCCACTTTGAAAGTCACTGAGCTCTTCAGTAAGCCCATTCTACAGCCAATGTTTGACTATGGAGATTGCATGGCTGTGTGCTCGGTTTTATACACCTGTCAGCAACGGGTGTGGCTGAAATAGCCAAATCTACTAATTTGAAGGGGTGTCCACATACTTTTGTATATATAGTGTACACTGAGATAGCCTTTTTTGCAGATAAAGTTGGACTGAGAGTATAGGGAAACACCCTGCTTGACAACACAGTGCAATTCCTTTACCTTTTTACTCATTGTCAGTGGCAACTTGTGACCCTGTTGTACCTGTACCATGGACTGACTCCTGATCAAACGCTATTCACTATTTACACAAAATCCACCTCTTCTTAATTCCCCCCAGTAACATCAAAGTGGATACGATCTCTTATAGTCACAACTAATCTCTCTTTCTACCCCTGTGTTCCCTCTCTCTCTGCCTCTCTCTCTCTCTCTCTCTCTCTCTCTCTTGTTTCTCTCCCTCACACACACTTACATCTTCCCTGTTTGTTTCTGTGACCTCGAACAGGGGTGATAAGGACTGCTTTACCCAACATGGACCGTGAAATGAAGGAGCTGTACCAGGTCCTTATTCAGGCCAAGGATATGGGCGGGCAGCTGGGGGGACTAGCCGGAACAACCACCATCAACGTCACCCTCAGCGACGTCAACGACAACCCCCCCAGGTTTTCAAAAAGTGTGCCACATTGCATTTAAATGACAACGGTTTTGTTTGCTGTTAGCCAATAAATCTAGTAAGTCTAACTAGTATGAAAGTTGAATGCCTGTGTAAATTGTGTGTGCTGAATGTCACCTTATATCTCTAGGCAATTTAATCTAATGATTAGTTCATGTTAATTAATGTAAATCAATTATAATGAGGTTATGCACTGTCTATACATGATCAATTGTTTAAAATGACCATAGAAGTGATAACTGCACAGATGATAATGTGAGTCTGTTGTCCTTACTTAACACTACCGCCGGGACTTGACACATACAAAAATCAGCCAATAACAGGTTGTATTTTAAACTTTCTTGTCCGTCTTTATTTTACGGCAGGTATTCTCCACCTCAGGGTCCCAGAATCATCGTCTGTGGGCTCAGCAGTAGGGAAGGTCAGAGCTCATGACCTGGACTCTGGGAAGAATGCAGAGGTGGAATATTCTATAGTTCCTGGTGATGAAGGCAACATGTTTGACATCACCTACAACGGGCACAGTCAGGAGGGAATCATAGTCCTTAGAAAAGTAGGAATTCACAACCCTTCACCAGTCACTTAATTTAACTTGCACCCTTTTTCTCTGTGATGAGGATACTGTAGGTCCAGAAATGATATCCATTGCTCTTGGTTATGGGACAGTTTCTCAATTTCCTTCCATGAGAATTTCAGATCAGTTATGATAGATCATGAGCAATGCAGTTCACATAGATAATTAAAATAATGGACTACTTGGGCCTTGGAATATTAATAGATTGTTTCTGCATACCTCCTCTTATCACAGCTACAAACCACCCTCAGAACCTAACCAGGAGGAAGTATGGAGAACTTGATGATCCCTATTTTCTGGAAGTCTAAAAATGTTTTGTGATATTTTTCGCAGGAACGTGCCCACCCACTGGGCACTGACGTCATGTCAATGTCTATTCCACATTGGTTCAACGTCCTTTCATTGGAATTACGTGGAAACAGTGTTGATTCAACCAGTGTGTGCCCAGTGGGCAATGTTTTTGGATTTAGCTGACATGAATAAATAAATGCCTCCAAGGCTAGGATCAGAAAACACACCTCCTGATGGGATGTGACAAGCAGGAACCCCTTTAGACATCCTCTTTGCAGCAGCTCTTCTCTCTGTGACCCAGAGACTTCCAAACTCTTATCTTCACATAAATGGATAGTTGGGAAAAAAAAGCTTTTGTACTGGGTTTGACTGCACCTCTCGTTTGTTCTGGGATGATATTATTACTTGTTCACAGATGGGGTCTGTATCTTGCAGCTGTGCGAGTTACGTCGCAAATACTGTGTTTTTCTGTTTCTGGAGGACGTCCTTGGATAGATAGAAGTCTCCCGAAGTGCCACTTGCATTTGTATGACAATGAAACTTCAAAGCATTCGGCACTTTCTTGCAAATACATAGTGGGAATTATGTGTAAATGCACCGTTGTCTTCTGAAATTGAAATTATTATAGGGCCATCGTTTTGTAGATCTTTGTATCACAGCCATCTGTCTTATTGCTCTGTCTATTGCTCCCACCATCTAACTGAGACATCTACAAGGTCCTGACAAGTAGCCCAAAATGACAAACCATATACCTGACTTGTGTACATTTGCTAAAACAGCACCTGACCACCCAGTGTGAAAGCCCAGGTGTTGGAGGAAAGTATAGAAAATTGCTGAGACAGGTTATTTGACTCCCATCTCTGACTTAGGGAGGGCTCAGCCAACGTTTGCCACAGTGTGATAAGAGGATTTGGAATAATGGGTTCAAAGGATAATCGGCTCCGTCAAAATAAAAGATTATAGTGAAATGGTAGGTAAACTGTCTGTGGGATTTGAATGCCCTCGACATGTATTTATGTGTCAAGATATCGGGGTCTTTCTACATTGGACAGTTTGCTGGATTTAGTTTCGGTCTGAAAGCACAACCTAATCTAAGATATGCTTCAAGACTCCAGTAGTTATTATCTGGAAGGTTCCAACCTTTATACGTTAGACTATCAACCACTTTTGATTGATTTGAGATAATATGATCTCTTTCCAAGCTGAGCTCTGGTATATTACAAAAGTAGTTATTACCATGTGGATTATCAGTGAATTAAAAAAAAAAGTCTCCCCTCTCATTTTAAGTAGTAGGTTGAGGCACTTTGCTATTCCATTGATCTCCTAGATGATGAGGCAAGGGAGGTGAGTCAGGCACACAGGAGGGCAAAGTGAAAACAGCAGGAGCTTCCTCGCACAAATACTGTAATTGACACCTCTGTGCCGATGATAAGACATTCCACTAGGTTGCGGATTTGTGGTGGAAGGTAGAGTAGCAGGATATAGGCCCAAACTAACAATGGGTGGGTTCAATTTCCAGATCATTCATATTTTTCCTGCTAATTTACATTTATGCAGTGTTGCAGGAATTATGTTCCCTGCATGTAACACTGAACGGTGCTTTTAGGATGGGATGGCACACATGCTGTGGTGCCTGTCCTCCTGCATCACCGGCCCACTCCTGTTGTCTGTCTGGTTGTTATCTAGTCAGCAGGGTGGCTGCCATTTTCACAGATGACCAAATGTTTGCATGCATGTGCCTCAGACAGGGACTGCTGTGTGTGTTGACAGTGAGAACTGTTTGGCTGTAAGCACAAACTAGGGACCCAGCTGAGATAATGTAAGACTGTAACATAGGGTGAGAAAGCTGTTCTCAAAGTCTCTTCCTGAAAATCGGTCAAAACCTAAGCACTCACTTGTCATGTCTCAAATTGCTTAAAAGCTGAGACACTGAAGAACATGAATCTCTTTTGGTAAAAGCACATGGAAACAAACCCTTTTGGTTAATTTTAGATTAATCAATCTTGGTTGGTGCAGTTAATGGTGACATTTCCATATCAAAGTGCTTGACTTCCGTCTCTGTTGAGCATACTAAACCGAACAAAGTTGTTAACAAACTGAACCAAGACAAGTATGTCCCCCTAAGCTTTGTATTTGACCATTGCACAGTATATTCAGTGTTCAAGTAAAATGTTCGCTTTTTTGAAGGTGTTAATTCAATCATTCTATGTTGATTGATATTTCTGAATAATAAATGCATTTCACTTTGCTGATTACTCCTTCACTCATTATGTTTCAGCATCTCGACTACGAAAACAAAAGGTCGTACACCTTTAAAGTGGAGGCCTCCAACGCTCACCTGGACCCCCGGTTCCTCCACCTGGGCCCTTTCAAAGACACCACCACAGTCAAGGTCAATGTGCTGGATGTGAACGAACCCCCTGTGTTCACTAAGACCTCTTACACCATAGATGTGTATGAGGATACTCCTGTGGGCACAATTATTGGATCAGTTACTGCACAGGACCTAGACGCAAGCAGCAGTGCAGTTAGGTTCGTCATCATGCATACATTTATACATTATATATACACTACCAGTCAAAAGTGTGGACACACCTTCTCATTCAAGGATTTTTCTTTATTTTGACTATTTTCTACATTGTAGACTAATAGTGAAGACATCAAAACTATGAAATAACACATATGGAGTTATGTAGTAACCCAAAAAGTGTTAAACAAAAAAAAGGGTGGCTACTTTGAAGTATCTCAGTTATAAAATATATTTTGATTTGTTTAACAATTATTGGTTACTACATGATTCCATATGTGTTATTTCATAGGTTTGATGTCTTCACTATTATTCTACAATGTAGAAAATAGTCAAAATAAAGAAAAACCTTTGAATGAGTAGGTGTGTCCAAACTTTTGACTGGTACTGTATTTAATAAGTGTTATTTGCCTACTGTATGTTTACTTAAGGGTGAGCTCTATCACGGCTGGGGTTGAGAAATGGGTCCATCATGGGCTGAGTTACTTTACATTTGGGCACCTACCTCTGACATCTTAAAACCCACCTGTCGCTCTGCTCTGCAGAGGTATAAATGAACACTGATCTACTATCACATTTGGCCTGTTTGTCGTCATCTTTCAAATGTTTTTCAAGTACAGTTGACTTCCACTCTGTTAGTGTTGAGAGCGGGAATGTGAGACGCAGGACATGTCTTGCACAAGACCATCAAAATAGTTTGTAGCCCAGCTGTGTGTTTTTTGTTGTCTAAGAATATTTCATGGCTTACTACAAATGGAAGAGGCAGTAATTCACCTTGCTTGAAAGGCAGTCTTCCTGATGGCTGCTTAATATTTTAGAGCATTACATTTGTCATCGTTCTTTTGGGATATGGAACACTTAAATGTACTCAAACGCTGATCAGAACACAACCAGGCTGCATCCCAAATTACATCCTATTCCCTATGTAGGGCACTTCCTTTGACCAGGCCCTGGGGATAGGGAATAGGATGATATTTGGGACAAATCCTTAGTCTCTACATGAAAAGAAAATGATTATCCGTCTGTTTAATGTTTGCTGTCATAGCCTTGGTCTTTATTTGATTGATCTTTCTGACATTTCTCCTTGGGGAGCAATAAAATATGGATCTATCGCTATAGATCTATTACGTAGAAAAGGTATGGCAAAAATAGTTCAGCTGTAAGTCTTGATTGAGAGATGCCATGTGAGGTTGAGGGAATCATATGTATATGTTTATTATATGTTTTCTGCATGTTTTGTAGGTACTCTATTGAGTGGAAGAGGCCTGTGGACAGCTGCTTTGACATTGATACTGTGGAAGGGACCATCTCCACCAACGAGATGTTGGACAGAGAGAGTAATAGGCAGCACAATATCTCTGTAGTGGCCACTAAAGTTAGTAAGTATTGGGACAAAGAGTTAATATGTATATAATATATATTAATATTAGAGGAGGCTGGTTGGAGGAGCTATAGGACGACAGGCTCACTGTAATGGCTGGACTGGAATTAATGGAATGGAGTCAAACACGTTGTTTCCATGTGCTTGATGTGTTTGGTAACATTAATTTATTCCATTCCAGCCATTACAATGAGCCAGTCTGCCTATCACTCCTTCCACCAGCCTCCTCTGGTTAATATACAATGCATTTGGAAAGTAAATAGACCCTTTGATTTTCCCACATTTCATTACGTTACAGCCTTAATTCTAAAATGTATTAAATATTCATTATTTCTCGTCAATCTACACACCCTTTGCTATGAAACACGAAATTGAGCTCAGATGCATCCTGTTTCCATTAATCATTCTTGAGATGTTTCTACACTTGATTGTAGTCCACCTGTGGTAAATTCAATTGATTAAACATGATTTGGAAAGACACACTCCTGTCTATAGAAGGTCCCACAATTGGCAGTGCATGTCAGAGCATAAACCAAGCCATGAGGTTGAAGGAATTGTCCGTAGAGCTCAGAGATAGGATTGTGTCGAGGCACAGATCTGGGGAAGGGTACCAAAAGATTTCTGAAGCATTGAAGGTCCCAAGAACACAGTGGCCTCCATCATTGTTAAATGGAAGAAGTTTGGAACCATCAAGACTCTTCCTAGAGCTGGCTGGCTGCCCGGCCAAACTTAGCAATCGGGGGAGAAGGGCCTTGCTAAGGGAGGTGACCAAGAACCAAATGTTCACTGTGACAGAGCTCTAGAGTTCCTCTGTGGAGTTGGGAGAACCTTCTAGAAGGACAACCATCTCTGCAGCACTCCACCAATCAGGCCTTTATGGTAGAGTGGCCAGACGGAAGCCAGTCCTCAGTAAAAGGCATACGAATGCCCACTTGGAGTTTGCCAAAAGGCACGTAAGGACTCTCAGACCATGAGAAACAAGATTCTCTGGTCTGATGAAACCAAGATTGAAATCTTTAGCCTGAATGCCAAGCGTCACATCTGGAGGAAACCTGGCATCATCCTTAAGCCTAGTGGTGGCAGCATCATGCTGGGGGATGTTTATCAGTGGCAGGGACTGGGAGACTAGTCAGGATCGAGGGAAAGATGAACGGAGCAAAGTACAGAGGTATCCTTGATGGAAACCTGCTACAGAGTGCTCAGGATCTCAGACTGGGGCGAAGGTTCATCTTCTAACAGGACAACTACCCTAAACACACAGCCAAGACAACACAGGAGTGACTTCAGGACAAGTCTCTGAATGTCCTTGAGTGGCCCAACCAGAACCTAGTCTTGAACCCGACCGAACATCTCTGGAGAGACCTGAAAATAGCTGTGCATGTCACGTCCTGACCTTAGTTCCTTTTTTATGTCTCTATTTTAGTTTGGTCAGGGCGTGAGTTGGGGTGGGCATTCTATGTGTTCTATGTTTTTGTATTTATGAGTTTGGCCTGGTATGGTTCCCAATCAGAGGCAGCTGTTTATCGTTGTCTCTGACTGAGTACCATACTTAGGCAGCCTGTTTTTCCACTATGATTTGTGGGTAGTTGTTTTCTGTGTCTGTGTTTTACCATACAGAACTGTTTCGGTTTTCATTTATTTATCTTGCTCTTTTGTATTCTTCCGGCGCCGACAGAGATGGCCGCCTCGCTTCGCGTTCCTAGGAAACTATGCAGTTTTTTGTTTTTTTACTTGTTATTTCTTACACTAGTACCCCAGGTCATCTTAGGTTTCATTACATACAACCGAGAAGAACTACTGAATATAAGATCAGCGTCAACTCACCATCAGTACGACCAAGAATATGTTTTTAGCGATGCGGATCCTGTGTTCTGCCTTACAACCAGTGTAACGGAGTGGATTACATGCAGCGACCCAAAAAAAACGACTCAGAAAAAGAGGGAAACAAAGCGGTCTTCTGGTCAGACTCCGGAGACGGGCACATCGTGCACCACTCCCTAGCATTCTTCTCGCCAATATCCAGTCTCTTGACAACAAGGTTGATGAAATCCGAGCAAGGGTAGCATTCCAGAGGGACATCAGAGACTGCAACGTTCTCTGCTTCACGGAAACATGGCTAACCGGAGAGACGCTATCCGAAGCGGTGCAGCCAGCGGGTTTCTCCACGCATCGCGCCGACAGAAACAAACATCTTTCTGGAAGAAGAGGGGCGGGGGCGTATGCCTTATGACTAACGTGACATGGTGTGATGACAGAAACATACAGGAACTCAAATCCTTCTGTTCACCTGATTTTAGAATTCCTCACAATCAAATGTAGACCGCATTATCTACCAAGAGAATTCTCTTCGATTATAATCACAGCCGTATATATCCCCCCAAGCAGACACATCGATGGCTCTGAACGAACTTTATTTAACTCTCTGCAAACTGGAAACGATTTATCCGGAGGCTGCATTCATTGTAGCTGGGGATTTTAACAAGGCTAATCTGAAAACAAGACTCCCTAAATTTTATCAGCATATCGATTGCGCAACCAGGGGTGGAAAGACCCTGGATCATTGTTACTCTAACTTCCGCGACGCATATAAGGCCCTGCCCCGCCCCCTTTCGGAAAAGCTGACCACGACTCCATTTTGTTGATCCCTGCCTACAGACAGAAACTTAAACAAGAGGCTCCCACACTGAGGTCTGTCCAACGCTGGTCCGACCAAGCTGACTCCACACTCCAAGACTGCTTCCATCACGTGGACTGGGAGATGTTTCGTATTGCGTCAGACAACAACATTGACGAATACGCTGATTCGGTGTGCGAGTTCATTAGAACGTGCGTTGAAGATGTCGTTCCCATAGCAACGATTAAAACATTCCCTAACCAGAAACCTTGGATTGATGGCAGCATTCGTGTGAAACTGAAGGCACGAACCACTGCTTTTAATCAGGGCAAGGTGTCTGGTAACATGACTGAATACAAACAGTGCAGCTATTCCCTCCGCAAGGCTATCAAACAAGCTAAGCGCCAGTACAGAGACAAAGTAGAATCTCAATTCAACGGCTCAGACACAAGAGGCATGTGGCAGGGTCTACAGTCAATCACGGACTACAGGAAGAAACCCAGCCCAGTCACGGACCAGGATGTCTTGCTCCCAGGCAGACTAAATAACTTTTTTGCCCGCTTTGAGGACAATACAGTGCCACTGACACGGCCTGCAACGAAAACATGCGGTCTCTCCTTCACCGCAGCCGAAGTGAGTAAGACATTTAAACGTGTTAACCCTCGCAAGGCTGCAGGCCCAGACGGCATCCCCAGCCGCGCCCTCAGAGCATGCGCAGACCAGTTGGCCGGTGTGTTTACGGACATATTCAATCAATCCCTATACCAGTCTGCTGTTCCCACATGCTTCAAGAGGGCCACCATTGTTCCTGTTCCCAAGAAAGCTAAGGTAACTGAGCTAAACGACTACCGCCCGTAGCACTCACATCCGTCATCATGAAGTGCTTTGAGAGACTAGTCAAGGACCATATCACCTCCACCCTACCTGACACCCTAGACCTACTCCAATTTGCTTACCGCCCAAATAGGTCCACAGACGATGCAATCTCAACCACTCTGCACACTCCCTAACCCATCTGGACAAGAGGAATACCTATGTGAGAATGCTGTTCATCGACTACAGCTCGGCATTCAACACCATAGTACCCTCCAAGCTCGTCATCAAGCTCGAGACCCTGGGTCTCGACCCCGCCCTGTGCAACTGGGTTCTGGACTTCCTGACGGGCCGCCCCCAGGTGGTGAGGGTAGGCAACAACATCTCCTCCCCGCTGATCCTCAACACTGGGGCCCCACAAGGGTGCGTTCTGAGCCCTCTCCTGTACTCCCTGTTCACCCACGACTGCGTGGCCATGCACGCCTCCAACTCAATCATCAAGTTTGCGGACGACACAACAGTGGTAGGCTTGATTACCAACAACGACGAGACGGCCTACAGGGAGGAGGTGAGGGCCCTCGGAGTGTGGTGTCAGGAAAATAACCTCACACTCAACGTCAACAAAACTAAGGAGATGATTGTGGACTTCAGGAAACAGCAGAGGGAACACCCCCTCATCCACATCGATGGAACAGTAGTGGAGAGGGTAGCAAGTTTTAAGTTCCTCGGCATACACATCACAGACAAACTGAATTGGTCCACTCACACAGACAGCATCGTGAGGAAGGCGCAGCAGCGCCTCTTCAACCTCAGGAGGCTGAAGAAATTCGGCTTGTCACCAAAAGCACTCACAAACTTCTACAGATGCACAATTGAGAGCACCCTGGCGGGCTGTATCACCGCCTGGTATGGCAACTGCACCGCCCTCAACCGTAAGGCTCTCCAGAGGGTAGTGAGGTCTGCACAACGCATCACCGGGGCAAACTACCTGCCCTCCAGGACACCTACACCACCCGATGCTACAGGAAGGCCATAAAGATCATCAAGGACATCAACCACCCATGTTCACCCCGCTGTCATCCAGAAGGCGAGGTCAGTACAGGTGCATCAAAGCTGGGACCGAGAGACTGAAAAACAGCTTCTATCTCAAGGCCATCAGACTGTTAAACAGCCACCACTAACATTGAGTGGCTACTGCCAACACACTGTCAATGACACTGACTCTACTCCAGCCACTTTAATAATGGGAATTGATGGGAAATGATGTAAATATATCACTAGCCACTTTAAACAATGCTACCTTATATAATGTTACTTACCCTACATTATTCATCTCATATGCATACGTAGATACTGTACTCCATATCATCGACTGCATCCTTATGTAATACATGTATCACTAGCCACTTTAACTATGCCACTTGGTTTACATACTCATCTCATATGTATATACTGTACTCGATATCATCTACTGTATCTTGCCTATGCTGCTCTGTACCATCACTCATTCATATATCCTTATGTACATATTCTTTATCCCCTTACACTGTGTATAAGACAGTAGTTTTTTTGGAATTGTTAGTTAGATTACTTGTTCGTTATTACTGCATTGTCGGAACTAGAAGCACAAGCATTTCGCTACACTCGCATTAACATCTGCTAACCATGTGTATGTGACAAATAAAATTTGATTTGATTTGTTCAGTTTAATAAATATATTATGGACACTTACCACGCTGCGCATTGGTCCGATATTTCGAACTCCTCGTCAGAGGAAGAAGGAAATTGTTACAGAACTAACCACCACCAACGGACCAAGCAGCGTGGTAAACAGGAGCACAGGGTTCTGGACTCCTAGACTTGGGAGGAGATATTGGACGGCAAGGGACCCTGGGCACAGGCTGGGGAATATCGCCGCCCCAAAGAAGAACTGGAGGTAGCGAAAGCTGTGCGGCGGCGATATGAGGTAAGGCAGCGCAACAGGCACTGTTGGGGGGGCACACGGGGAGATTGGCAAAGTCAGGTAGGAGACCTGAGCCAACTCCCCGTGCTTACCGTGGCGAGAGAGTGACCGGGCAGGCACCGTGTTATGCTGTGAAGCTCACGGTGTCCCCAGTGCGCATGCATAGCCCGGTGCGCTACATCGCAGCCCCCCGCAAGTGTCATGCGAGAGTGGGCATCCAGCCAAGGGTGATTGTGCCGGCCCAGCATGTTTGGTCTCCGTTACGCCGTTTCGGCCCAGGGTATCCTGCGTCGGCTCTGCATGCTGTGTCTCCGGGGCGCTGGGAGGGTGCAGTTCGCCCTATGCCTGCGCTCCGCACGTGCCGGGCGAATGTGGGCATTGAGCCTAAGGAAGAGGTGCGAGTGGTATGCACCAGAGCTCCAGTGCTCCCCCACAGCCCGGTTCAACCTGTGCCTGCACTCTGGAGGGTCCGGGCTAAAGTGGTCATCCAGCCTGGAGGAGTGGTGCCGAGGCTGCGCACCAGGGCTCCAGTGCTCCCCCACAGCCCGGTCCTTCCGGTGCCTCGTCCACGCACCAGGCCTCCTGTAGGTCTCCCCAGCCTGGTGGATCCTGTGGCAGGCCCACGCACAGGCTGTCTCTCCATCTCCTCCCTCCAGGTTCTCCCTCCTGTCCGGAGCTGCCAGAGCCACCCTCCTGTCCGGAGCTGCCTGAGCCGCTCCCTCCTGTCTGGAGCTGCCAGAGCCACCCTCCTGTCTGGAGCTGCCAGAGCCGCCCTCCTGTCTGGAGCTGCTGGAGCCGCCCGTCAGTCGGGAGCAGCCGGAACCGCCCGTCATGTCAAGAGCCGCCGGAGCCGCCCATCAGTCAGGAGCCGCCGGAGTCGCCCTTCACTCCGACAGCTGCTGGAGCCTCCCGCCTGTCCGACGCTGCCGGAGTCTCCCGTCTATTCGGGGCCCACTGCAAGGGTCCCCAGTCCGAGGTCGGCAGCGAGGGTCGCCGCTCCAAAGGCGCCACTTAAGTTGGCCAAGACTATGGTGGAGTGGGGGCCACGTCCCGCGCCAGAGTCGCCACCGAGGACAGATGCCCACTCAGGCCCTCCCCTATGGGTTTAGGTTTTGCGGCCGGAGTCTGCACCTTTGGGGGGGGTACTGTCACGTCCTGACCTTAGTTCCTTTTTATGTTTCTATTTTAGTTTGCCTCCCAATCAGAGGCAGCTGTTTATTGTTGTCTCTGATTGAGAACCATACTTAGGCAGCCTGTTATCCACTATGATTTGAGGGTAGTTGTTTTCTGTGTTTGATTTTTTTACCATACAGAACTGTTTCGGTTTTCATTTATTTCTCTCGTTCTTTTGTATTCTGTGTTCAGTTTAAATATATTATGGACACTTACCACGCTGCGCATTGGTCCGATATTTCATACTCCTCGTCAGAGGAAGAAGGAAATCGTTACAGTGCAGCAACGCTCCCCATCCAACCTGACAGAGCTTGAGAGGATCTGCAGAGAAGAATGGGAGAAACTCCCCAAATACAGGTGTGCCAAATTTGTAGCATCATACCCAAGAAGACTTTAGGCTGTAATCGCTATCAAAGGTGCTTCAACAATGTACTGAGAAAAGTGTCTAAATACTTATGTTAATGTGATATTTCAGTTTTTTACTTTTAATACATTTGCAAACATTTCTAAAAACTGTTTTTGCTTTGCCATTATGGGGTGTTATGTATAGATTGATGAGGAAAAACAACAATTTAATCAATTTTGGAATAAGGCTGTAACGTAACAAAATGTGGAAAAAGGGGTCTGAATACAAACCGAGTGCACCGCGGCCGTATTCACAAAGCCTCTCAGAGTAGAAGTGTTGATCTAAGATCATTTTTTCCCTTTTAAATCATCATGAACAAGAGGGGGGCCCTGCTCCTAGATCAGCACTTCTCTAAGACTTCTCTGGAGCAAATAACTTGGATGGAGTTTGCAGTAGTTCACCTACACCATTCTTTTGGCACCATCTAGTGGAATTGACTTATACTCATAGTAATGCAGACTGACAGATTATACTGTATGAACTAATGCTATTTCTCCACTGGAAGGGCGGGCTTTTTATATGGGAAGCTTTTCAATTGGAAAAAAATAATTAGCATGATAAGCAAATTGCCCAATACTATCAACATATTATTAATATCTTATAATTTGTCTGTGCTGCCATTTGTTTTTCTATTATTTTTTAAATTATTTTTTCAATGGCTTTTAAGTGTTGTGTTATTTCATTGTCAATTTCATATTGATTGAATGAGGCATGCAATTCCAAATGCAAACAGAGAGTGTCACTGTTGCATATTTCATCAAGCTAGAATTAACATGTGCCCAATAAACCACAATACTGATTGTTTTAAAAAGCAGTTCAGACATGATAAGAGAAAGGGCTTTTGCAATGCTCACTCATTTGTGATGCTCACTGAGGTCCACTATGTGCATGGTGTATTTATTATGTGTTGTATGATTACTGTTTTCTTTGATTCTGCAGACAACCCTCTCCTATCCAACAAGGTCACAGTCACAGTCAATGTGCTGGATGTCAACGAGTTCCCTCCGGAGCTTGCCGTTCCCTTTGACACTTTTGTCTGTGAAAATGCAGAAGTAGGCCAGGCAAGTACAGTTCCACTGTGAGAAAGACTGTGTGCGTGCATGGAGTGCCGGTGCGTGTGAGAGAGAATGAAAGAGAATTATTGTGATAAATAGTTTCTCCACTTGGTTCTACGCCTAAAGTTGAAAGCTCTTTGTGCTTTGCCAGGTAATTCAGACCATCAGTGCTACGGACAAGGATCTTCCTGCTGTTGGACAGAGGTTCTTCTTCAAGTCCCCTAGGGAAATCAGAAACCGGAATTTCACCGTGCGAGACTTTGGAAGTAAGCCATATTTTTTCCCTCCAGGAAAAGAAAGAGAGAGAGAGAGAGAGAGAGAGAGGGAGAAGAGAGAGAGAGAGAGAGGCACGTTCAATAAGGATATTTTTATAGAAAGTTTCTTTATACAATAATACTATACAGGGACTATCTATTATGATGCAGTGCCAGTGACTCACTACAAATCTTTTTCCTTGATACTAGCTCCCTACAATATCCACAAACAATTGGTATTGTTTAGAGTTTTTGTCACGACCTAGGGGATGTCAGGCACTGCAGCCCCCACAAGCCCCCCACCCCCCTAGGAAATGATCTCTAAAACAACAACATTTTCTCTCAGCGTCATGGCAAAATGTGTAAAATAGCTTGACATTTTATTTTTTCGAAACTGCACTACGCCACTGATACCAGGGTGCAAACATCCGGCCCACGAGGGTGTCCAATCAGGTCCGCGTGTGGTTTGAGTAAAAAATCAAATGAAGTCAGTATACTTTAAAATGACTAAAATCAATTGAAACAAACTATTTGTAGATTGTGCCCAGCTCGCTAATAATCACCAGAATGAAAGCTAGACATAGAAAATTCCCAGAACGATGGAAAGAGAACAATTATTTTCCAATTTGATGTAGAGGAAAGGCCTCACTGAAGTCTGAGTGCGGCACATCGGGGCAAGATGAGTTTGACACCCCTGCCCTAGAGCCTTACCATCTCACCAACCTCTGTTAGTATTTTTCTAACACAATAACGCATAAATACCAGGCTTGATTCAGAGGGACAGCAGCGCTCATGGCAATCGCAGAAAACAGGCACAAGGTGTGCTTTAATGGCTCCTACTTGTCAAGTGAGATCTTTGTCCATCCAGGCAGAGGGAGGCTGTACAGAGTCAGTTCACAACCACTATCCTGGTGCTGGAGAGGAGAGGAGGCAGGGCACATCTCGACACTTCATCTCTGTATAGCCGTAAAAACGGCAGGCCTGTGTTTGTTTCTCAGAGCCGTGCATTGTGCTGCTGGCCCTATTTGTTTTCTGTTGTACATTCTAAGTACACACCTTCACCTTATTTCAAATAAGCCGAAAACCAAAACGGTAAAAGTGACATTTCAGATACAATTATACATCTCCCCTGAAGAAACGTTTGGCTTGATAAAGGTCGGGCTTAGACATCAGCAAATGCATGTAGCCCAAGACCGGCAGCGTTGTAGATCTTTAATCCAGGCCCCTATATTCCTCCTGGAACGAAGAGGATTAAATAAGAACTAAGGAAGTACTGCATGTATGTACTCTCAGTTGTATTACAAGTGAACACTCTCTGATGGTCTCTCATTTGGTTTTCAGACAACACTGGGGGGATCGTGACCAGACAGACGTATAGGATTTCAGTCAGATATTTAGAGTTAATCGTTAATGGACGTGTGGGGTTTCAGCCATGTTGGGTTAATGGTTGTCATTTGGTTTCCAGACAACACTGCGGGAATAGTGACCAGATGTCTAGGGTTCCAGGGTGGATTTATTGATTGATTTGAGACATGTAGGGTTAAGGATTGTGTCATTTGGTTTCCAGACAACACGGCGGGGATAGTGACCAAGCGTGTAGGGTTCCAGAGGCAGGTCCAGGAGTACTACGTGATACCTGTGGTGGTGGAGGACAATGGCTATCCAGCCCAGAGCAGCACCGGCACCCTCACTGTCCGAGTGTGTGCCTGTGTGACTGAAGGGTCACTCCTGTCCTGCACGGCAGAGGCAGTCTTCCTACCAATGGGCCTCAGCACCTGGGCAGTGATGGCCATTTTACTGTGCATGGTCATACTCCTGGGTAAGTCCTGTCTATCATTCAGACTGCGATCCTGGTGCAGAGGCAGAGTATTTCTGAACTTTTCATCTGACACCTTGAGAATGAGAGTAATAATGATTACACCAAGTATTTATTTCCAGCTACAGTATAAACTCTGTAAATGCAATTAATCAGAATGTTAAACTGTATCATTTTACACTAGGGGGAGCTGATGTCCTAACGTACAGTAACTTCATTAAATTGATGTCACAATTTGAAAAATGGCCCTTGAAACAGTCCCATAATCATAATCATACGTATAGGTCGATTTAGCTCATTTTTCTTGGTCTGGCCATTCCCCCCTACTTTTTCCTACTACAGTATCTCTTGCTGTTGCATAACACAGTGAGCACTTCATTAGTATGGAGTAGGCTGCTGTGCTGTAGTCTCTACTGTCTGCCATTGGGAAAGAGGAAAAGGGGAGGGAGGGGGAGATGAAAGCCAGGTGAAACAGCCTTTCATCCTGTCTCAGTACTACAATAGTGACAGATAGCGTGTCAAAAATGGATCACGGCTGGCCTCAGGCTGTGATTATTTTAAGTTCTCCTGCTGAAAAAAGATTGTCTGGAGAAATAAGGAAATTAGCTAATGGCTCCTAACACATGACATCCCACTGTCTCTCTTCCCATACCCTCCTACAGTACCTTGAAAGGCTCTTGAAATGCACGTCAATGTATATTTTCACTGCAGTACATCTATGTATGTAAAAGATAACACACTGTGTGTGCTTGGTTCTTTTATGGTGTAGCGATCTTTGCACTCTATGTCGGCCTGAGACGGCAGAAGAAGAGGGAGACGTTGATGTCATCCAAGGAGGACATCCGGGACAACGTGATCCACTACGATGATGAGGGGGGCGGCGAGGAGGACACCCACGCCTTCGACATGGGCACTCTGAGGAACACCAAAGCCATCAAGGAAAAAATGCTCCGCAGGGGCACAGGGTCAGAGGTCACCGCCCAAACTGAGATCAATGAGTCAACCCCCACCACAGAGGGCAGCGCAGACATCATCAGGGACTACATCCACCAGCGTCTCCAGGAGAACCACCTGGGTTTCTCTGCTCCGCCGTATGACTCACTGGTCACGTATGCCTACGAGGGGGATGGGTCGGTGGGCGAGTCTCTAAGCTCCATCGAGTCGTGGATGGCAGACGGAGGAGAAGACTTCAAATACCTCAGCGAGTGGGGGCCACCCTTTCAAACTGTAGCAGGGATATTAGACAAAGACAAAACAGATCCTCCCGTGGCGGAAGTGGAGGAGAGCCGAGAGTACTTGTGAGGACAAGACAAGCAGAAAAAGACTAATGTGTTACTTTTATGGTAGATTTGTTTTTAAAGACAATGGGAATAAAATCAAGCCTTTCCGTTCAGTTTTAATAATATTTTGTGGTGGTTGTTATTGTTGTTTATTTAGAAGACAGAACATTTGAAATGTTTTATTAAAATAAACTTGATAACCCTCTCTTAAGTGCCTCAGGAACTGCTCTGTTTGTATGTAACTAAAAAGTTTGCCCGAATATCCAGAATCTACAAAATGTCTTTAAAAAAAAGTATATTTAAAAGAGTCCCTCTCAACCATCCTCACATAGGCCGGCTGCACTCACACAATTGTGCTAAACTTGGCCTTTAGACAATAAACCTTCAAAAGCATGCAATTGTGAAAAACTCTTATCCTTGGATTCTGATGACCGAGCTCGAATTGACGGTATTGCTAATCACAATAGGCAAATTGTTTCCATCGAAAACAAGACCCAACCAATGGGACTTGTTTGTCTCATGCATCAGTGAGGAGCTACACATTTTCATCCCCTTCTATTCTTGTCAAATTAAATGTCAAGTGATTTTTAAATGTCAACTGCAGTGGCATCTTTTATTGTAATGCAATTCTTGTTGAAGACCATGAGGATGAGACTATCTGGAGAAATACAAGCTTTCGACTTAACCACACACAAACTGCATTAAGCAGTCGGATGTGTACATTTACTTTACAGCAAGTCAGCAGGGTAAGCTCAGACCGTTTCAGAGCATTATTTGATTTGTTCATCTACAATATGTTTAACATATTTCAATGTAGGCCTATGTTGATCTACCTAAATGCATACATTAACAAAGAACATGTTTCCTTTTGAGTTTTGATTCATATCTCCTACGTTGTTATAATACTAAACACACAATCCTTGAGTAGGCAAGTGATAAACAGTTAATTGTTTTAGCGTGTGTTTTATTTGTTGAAGTAAGCAAATAGGTTGTGAACCTACACGGAGTGTACAAAACATTAGGAACACCTTCCTAATATTAAGTTGCACACTCTTAAGCCCTCAGAACAGCCTCAATTAGTCTGTGCATGGACTACAAGGAGTCGACAGCGTTCCACAGGAGTGCTGACCCATGTTGGCTCTAATGCTTCCCACAGTTGTGTCAAGTTGGCTGGATGGCCTTTGAGTGGTGGACCATTCTTGATACACAAAGGAAACTGTTGAGTGTGAAAAACCCAGCAGGGTTGCAGTTCTTGACACAGTCAAACCTGTGTGCCTGGCACCTACTACCATACCCCGTTCAAAGGAACTTAAATCTTTTGTCTTGCCTATTCACCCTCTGAATGACACAAGTACGTACACAATCCATGTCTCAATTGTCTCAAGGTTTAAAAATCCTTCTTTAACCCATCTCCTCCCCTTCATCTACACTGATTCGTGGATTTAACAAGTGACATCAATACGGGATCATAGCTTTCACCTTGATTCACCTGGCCAGTCTATGTCATGGAAAGAGAAGGTGTTCCTAATGTTTTGTACAATCAGTTTATTGAAGGTGACATAAAAAGATTTACGGTAATTCCTTTTTTATTGTACTGGTAAAAACAATATGGATGATTTGTAAGTGTGTGGCTCAACATATCCAATATCCACACACAGCGTATTTATTCTACTCCCAGAGAGCAACATGACATACACGTTGACCCTAATCAACATGTCATCATACTAAATCATTGTTATGTTATTCACATATACAGCAGTAACCCCCAGGCCAGAGGCAGCCACACCTCTGGAAGTGAGAACATGGATGAAGACATCATCATCAGGCTGCTAAACTACCGATACCCCCCACTACACAATATTATGTTCCTTGCTCACATGCTGGGGCCTTTATTGGCCATCCCAATTCCATGCAAAGACATTCATTGTGGCTATTTAAGAAAATCTCTTTTTCCTCAACACTATACCACCAGCAGAGGTCTAGAATTACTGTGTTTTATTCAGGCAGTTGAAATAGCATTTTCTGAGGAATTCCCTTCTCTATGTTGAAATAGATAGATCATAAAAATTTCCTCTTTGATGAATCCTCCAAGATGCTAATTACATGTGTGCTTTCTTTCTCTTTCTCCACAAAACCACTTATTTTGTCCACTTGTTGGCAAACTGTCATTTCCAATGCATAACGAGCACAACATCAGAATTCTTCTTTTAACTACTTTAACTAGCTCAATAAGAATAATTATGGAAAGCAGGGGCTGAATCTTGACATCTTATTGTCTCAGTTATCTTGTGAAGATGATTGTTGCATGTTGACTCAATGTATAGCTTTGAGATATAAGGTTAATTGGGGGGGGGGAATCTGTGTATCTCTTGGGGTTCCTACTTTTTAATACTTCATTTGTACATGGATAACTCACTCTCTGGTAAAATATCTGGAAATACTGTAGCCTTAAATATATTAACAGTTGCATAATGTCTTAGTGCTGTAAGTATTTTTTTATTTATTGTTAATACTATTATAAACTGAAGAACCCTTCAATACTCCTTCAAGGTTATTTTCAGAGATTTCGTGAAATAATGATTCAGGTCAAATCCTGTTACTCTACTGTATTAGATTTTTGAACAAAAATAATGACCCAGACAAGACATTGATTAAGTGCTTTTAGATGAGCATATGCTACAGTACACATACACAGTAGCCTATACCCCCATTAAAGTCCTTTCCCCATTCTTCTCCCCAAGTGAAGTATATAATTCGTAGTTTTAGCTTCCAGGGGAAAGTAATGTACTTTGTCGAGACAAAAAAGGGCAAATTATAAAACCCCCTCAGTTTGTGAAACAGGATTTAGAAAATGGATTGCTGTGCCTTCTTTTGATTCATAATGTATTCATGGAGGTAGCAGAGGAAGTCAGACCAAGCGAAAACAAACCGGAGACAGTCATAGTAATGTGTTTTACTCCTGCTGTTTTCAGCCACCTTTAGCTTATTCATGGGTAAACAATTATGAAGAACGTGAGACGCATCAATGTTTGCATGGGCTTATTGTTATATTTGTCTAAATTTCTACATGACCTGAAGGCACACAGTAGGGAGTTACATTCTGTTTTGTATCAAATGGTGAATGATTTCAAGACTATTTTCCCTAAGGAGGACTACAGTATTTCCTAAGGATGGTACCAGTCAGTCCCCTTCACACCCTTTGCATTTCAAATAGATTTTTTTAGATGCTCATGTGCATCAATTTGGGTGGTCTCAATGGTATACATGCTGCAGTTTTTTGGGGGGTGGGGGGTTGCCAAATTTCTCTACCAAACTCTGCCAAATTTCTAATTGGTGTAATGTAATCCAATCAGTACAGTAGCAGCAGCCTCATATTGATTTTCTTGTTAAATTGAGTCCTATTACAGTTTTTTTATTCGCTTTGGTACAATTTTCACAAGTATGTGATGAATAAAAAAAATACTCTTAGTACAAATAGGTAACACTTGTAACGCAGACAGCCTTACATTCAAAACCTTTAATTGTGCGTTCATTTTGTTTGTAGACATCTTTCCCCACAGAACCTTTGATCCAAAATATATGTTTAATGCGAAATATAATGAGTACATTGGTTTAATCACAAATGCACAACATAATGATATTATATCTTCTCATTTTAAAAACCATTTAATCCAATAGCAAAACGTGTAGTATGCTACAGTACTATTAAGTACAATACATCACACTGTTTTCACATTAGGCACCACTCATAAAAAATGAGTGAACATCACATTTCCATAATATCTATTCCAGGTGTGATCAAAGGTGTTATAATCTTTCACAGTGTAATCAAGTGAAAGAAATGAAAGAAACAAGGTTTAGCAGGCACTAGTTTGCATCAGAATTGCAGTAAATATCTTTATTGTTCATGCACCTGGGGAAAAGCCATGTCTGACCTACAGTAGCAGTCATAAATGTGGACATACCTACGCATTCCAGGGTTTTTCTTTATGTGTACTATTTCCTACACTGTAGAATAATAATCCAAATAAAGAAAAACCCTTGAAGGAGTAGGTATGTCCACATTTATGACTGGTACTGTACATTATACTTTGTGTTTCTACTTTACAGACGTACATTTTCATTAGGTACACTGAACAAACATATAAACGCAACATGGAACAATTTCAAATATTTTACTGAGTTACAGTCCATTTAAGAAAATCAGTCTATTGAAATAAATTCAATAAGCCCTATCTATGGATTTAACATGATTGGTCATTTTTACCTTAAAAGAAAAGGTAGGGTGAGCCTCCCGAGTGGCACAGTGGTGTAAGGCACTGCATCGCATTGCTTGAGGCGTCACTACAGACCTGGGATTGATCCCAGGGTGTGTCACAGCCGGCCATGACTGGGAGACCCATGAGGCAGCGCACAATTGGCTTAGCGTCGTCCGGGTTAGGGGAGGGTTTGGCCGGGATTTCCTTGTCCCATCGTGCTCTATCAACTCCTAGTGGTGGGCCAGGAACCTGCAAGCTAACTATGGTCGCCATCTGGACAATGTTTCCTCCGACACATTGGTGTGGCTCTCGACCTTCGCCTCTCCCGAGTCTGTAGGGTAGTTGCAGCGATGGGACAAGACTGTAACTACCAATTAGGGAGAAAAAGGGGATTTTTTAAATAAAAATATAAGGTAGGTGCTCAGATCAGAAAACCAGTCAGTATGTGGTGTAACCACCATTTGCCTCATGCAGCGTGACACATCTCCTTTGCATAGAAGTGATCAGGCTTTTGACTTTGGCAGGTGGAATGTTGTCCCACTCCTCTTCAATGGCTGTGTGAAGTTGCGGGAACTGGAACACGCTGTCGTACACTTCGATCCAGAACATCCCAAACACGCTCAATGGGTGACTGGTGAGTATGCAGGCCAAGGAAGAATTGGAAAATGTTCAGCTCCCAGGAATTCTGTACAGATCCTTGTAACATGGGGCCATGCAACATGAGTTGATGGCTGGGAAATGAAAGGCACGACAATGGTCCTCAGGATCTCATCACTGTATCTCTGTGCATTTAAATTGTCATTGATATAATGCAATTGTGTTTGTTGTCTGTAGCTTATGCCTACCCATACCATAACCCCAACACCACCATTGGGAACTCTGTTCACAACGTTGACACCAGCCAACCATCCACCCACACATCGCCATGTCTACCATCTGCCCGGCACAGTTGAAACTGTGATTGTTGTCATTGTATTGTGTGACAAAACTGAACATTTTAGAGTGGCCTTTTATTGTTCCCAGCACAAGGTTCACCTGTGTAAGGATCATGCTGTTTAATGGATTATCTTGGCAATGGAGAAATGCTCACTAACATGGATGTAAAATAAGCTTTTTTTTGTATATGGAAAATTGGACATATGGGTGTCACGTTCTGACCTTAGTTATTTTGTTATGTCTTTGTTTTAGTATGGTCAGGACGTGAGTTGGGTGGGTTGTCTATGTTAGTTTTACTATGAGTTGCTATTTCTGTGTTTGGCCTGGTATGGTTCTCAATCAGAGGCAGCTGTCAATCGTTGTCCCTGATTGAGAACCATATTTAGCGAGCCTGTTTTATATTGTGTTGCGTGGGTGATTATTTTCTGTTTTCTGTTCTGTGTCTGCACCAGCCAAAACTGTTTTCGGTTGCCGGTTTATTGTTTTTGTTCTGTGCTCAAGTTCTTTATTAAAAAATATGGACACATACCATGCTGCACCTTGGTCCTCTTCTTCTTTCACCATCGACGACCACTACAATGGGACCAAAACTTTACATGTTGAGTTTATATTTGTGTTCAGTGTAGTTCTCCAAGTTTGTAGTAGACAAAGCAGTTTACATGTCAAATCTCTAGGTTTACCAAACGTTTAAGTGATCATCAATTAACAGCAGTGGGCTTAAGTAATAGTAAAATGTCTTTAACAAAAGAGAAGAGAGTCAAATTAAAAGAAACGTGAGCATTGCACTGTGAAAGGCAATTACTTCATATGAACATGTATGGCAATGTGAAACATGTACAGTATTTCTAGATGACTGTATGTTTTGTGTGTGGTACTTAGTCAACTACCTTTTTGATGATCTGTTTACAGTTTTGAACTGAGTTGTGAAAATGTACCACATACTTGTGAAAATTGCACCAAAGCGATAAAAAAAATCAGTATTTTCCATCAAACCCAATTGATTACACAACAGTAGTGGGAGTGCAAGAGCACAGCAGTCTGAGTGTGTGTGCGAGAGAGGGGGGTTAGAGAGAGGGACAGAGAGAGAAAAATAGAGCAATAGAGAGGAGAGAGGGGGGACCGAGAAAGAAAGAGAGTGAGAAAGAGGAGAACCAAGAGCAAGAGGGGGAGAGAGCAGACTGCCAGAGTCATGTGCTGTCATACTCTTCTTTTCCTCTGTATATTTAAACATTTTCTTGTAATGGACATTTTTTCCTGTTTGTGGCGGTGATCAAACGAGGACAAGGCACATCCCTAGGTCTCGTGGGTGACTGGAGCTCTGGATTTGTTCATTCTTTATAGCATCCTGAATGCAGCGTGTGCATTGCATTCCTCTCTCTGCCTGTGGTTTCTGTACCTGAGTCACGCGCCTTTGAGATGGAGCCATGAGATTTCAATGAAAGTGAAACAGGTAGGGCGGAACACTCCTGAGATTTTCTAGTTGATAGAAAATGTTGTTTTCAGTTACTTTTAAAGAATGTTTTGTGTGGGACTGTCAAGAGAGCTATTTCCGGCTGAGGGAATTTTCACTCATAAGGGATGGCTTTTGTTGTGTTGTCTTATAAGAGACATTGAGAGGGGAAAAAATATGTTTTATTGTCACATACATCGGATAGGCATGGAATGTACAGAGGACGCGGTGGAGAAGACCGACAATAACATGTAAGAGAGGAATTCAGAAGAGGCAGTAAAAAGTATTTAGAAATGCTGTGTACAATGAGGGTCTTTAGTGATGAAGCAATTGAAGTGAAAACAGCCATTTACATTAACTGACAGACTAGTGAGGAGCACATCAAAAAGAAACATCAGAGGGTAAGGGCAGATAGCTCACTTAATTCAGTTTCAGTTCGCATGGCTGGATAACTTCAAGGTTCTGAGGCTGTCGATAGGTGTGTGTGTGTGTGTGTGCGTATGTGCACATGCGTGCGACCAGGCATGTGTGTGTATTGGCAGGGTGGTGTACTACACTCTTATGTATTTCATTATAATGTATGCTTGTGTGCACCTTCATTCACAGTGTGAAAACACAAAATAATTGGTGAATATATACAGGCAACATTTAATTATGCTTACTTAGTTTCTCAGCAATATCCTGGAAATACCTCAGAATAAAGTGTATCCTAAGTGTTAATTGTACAGCTAGGTATGACTCATTGGGGCATCAATAACCTCTATTCCAAACAGGTATGGAGTGCTCCTCTGTCTGTTGAGGCTCTTAGACTGGATGCACCAGCACTGACAGCTGCAGCTGGCTTGTGAATCGCTTTTCACACCGCATAAGGCAGTATACCCAGAGAGGAAGAGGCGAAGCGTGAGGGTTTTTACTCTGCCCAAAATCTGTCCACGTTAAGCAGATCATTCACTGTTCAGCTGAGTTTTTATATGGGGGGCAATAAGAGAGAGTTGAATTTAGTCAAGATAAAAATGTATATTTCTATTTTGATATGTGAGGCTTATTTGATCTAATGGAAGTTTCATAATGATTCGGTTGTTACTAGTGTACTGATATAAGTAGAACACGTGACATCCCAGAAACCTTAAAGAAAAAACACTTTATATCGGAGTTGTCCCTGTTGAAGTCTATGCATATTCATGAGGCTAGCATCTCACTCTCCATTGAATACAGGCGGTTGATGTCAACACCCCTCATTGAATATTCAAAAAAGTATTCAAATAACAAGATGTATCCACCAGTTTGACAGCCCGCTGTTCCGCTCTGTGGACAATGAATCTCATTGTTATGGTGGAGACACAAGCATCTCATAATTGTATCCAGTATCACTGGTATACCTCAGACAGACAACAGGATCTCAAATCATGTGGAGAATGTACTGTAGAATAATGGAGGGATATTACACCATCTGTAATGTGGCCAAAAGTAGTGCACTTTATAAGGAATAGGGTGCCATTTGGGACACAGGCATCATATAACAGTCTAACACCTACTCAAACCAGCCTCGAGTGATGATTCTCTGGCCTGACCTAACTGACTGTTAATGAAGTTGTCCACCATTAAAAGTGCTGTGGGTTTGATCACATGTGGTTTTTATTTGACTTCAGTTGCAGCTTCTCAGCATGACAGCTTAGAGTGTAAATCTCCCTCTGACATCTGAGGAGGAACTCTACCAATTGACTGGCAGTCCAGAGAAATACCCACCATAATAAACTAGTTTAGCACATTTTGGGAGATTAGCAGCTCAACAGCTTTCATCTCCCATCTTAGCAGGTTTGGTTCAATCTTACCTTTTATCAGCTGTCTCTCAGTAGAGTCCCATCTTCTCTCCAGAACCCATCAAGCAGCTGTCTTTCTGTTTCTTTGGGATTTTGGCAATGAAGCTCTATCTACTGCCCCAGCTGAACTAGTGGATACAATATTTATGTTTCTGTGTCCAGTATGAAGAAAGTTAGAGGTAGTTTCTAGCAGATACCCATAGACTTCCAGTCATTGCGCTAACGCTAGTTAGCATTGGCTCGTGAAACTACCTCTAACTTCCTTCATAGTGGACACAGAGAAATAAAAACGGCATTCACTAGTTCATCTGACTCTGGGGAAGTAGATAAAAGGATTCATTGCCAAAATCCCAAAGTATCCCTTAATGAACAGCAGCTGTTCTTTTAATATGTTTATAATGGGGACAATTCCACTGTCATTTAGCTCACAAAGTAGTTCAGAAGCTGTCCTTCAGGAGAGGGTAGGCTAAGGCACAAACGTGGACATCTCAATATTACAGTATGCTGATATGCAGACATCCATCTTTACAGCACTGTCTCATCAGGGTCTGCAGTTGAGTAATGACTATGTGTGATGAGGCTCAGACTGGCATTGTACTCAAGCCCCAAATCCTAATGACCAAAGGTAATTGCATTGGGGATAATTGCTAGACACTTTCGTAACACTTTCATGTTAACATCATGACGTGTGGATAATTGTCAGACTTATCAGTCATAACATGAAAGATCTGCCATACAGTTGATAACTATTATGTGCTGTTATGGGATATGTTACTAAAATGGGAAGACCATTTTGATATTGACAGATTGCATATATTGCTATGTTGTACTTAATATGATTTATCGTACTGCTATAGTTGGTATATGACCTGTTACTTTGGCTGCCCTGTTTCTGTCCAGCTTTGGCAGCTCCACTGGCATTCCTATATAATATTAAGGCATGCTCTCCAGAGTATTCCAGGCAATTATGGCCTACCAGGAGTGTGCTCAGCAAAAGTAAAACATTTGCAGAGGTAACATTTACACAACAGACAATCCCAAACCGATCTGGTCATTTCAGCAACATTCCAAAATGGTGTTTAAGTAACACACATTTCCCATTCCCTAGGATAAACCAACAGTGGTGTAGTCTAAGAATAGATACTGTGTGCAACTTGAATGCATAGTGCGTCATATTCGTCTTGGATGTTTCAAGGTAAGCTTCATTGTCGAATTGTGTGTCGGTTACTAGCATGAACATGCATGTGTATAGAGGGATACATGATTATATTCCATTCACATAGTCCAGAAACTATGACTTGTCTCCCTATGGCTCTTCTTGACACATCTAGTAGAATGATTTTTACTAGAATGATGTGGATTAGTACTCATGTTTTTAGACAGGCCTAACTAAACTAACACAGCCACCCATCAAACTGCAACAAAAAAACTCTAACAAAACCAAACAGACATCAGGTCATTGTGTGAGAACACATTGAGAACAGAGCAACATGAAGAGAAAAAAATAACTCCCTTGCTTCAGCACCACTACACCCACAGCTTCCCAGGCACCCAGTCAGAATAACAACAGATTGATGCTGATGCCGCCTGCCAGTTATCTGCTCTTTAGCCACTCTATCACTTACTCAGAAAGGCGCCCTGTCACTGAGAATGTCCACAGGAATATTTGATGGACCTATACCGGTGATCCCAGACAGCGATGAAAATGTGGCCACAGAAATAACAAGCTGATGAGATAGAAGACTGTCAAGTCTCTGTAAGGCTCCATTCCTCCATTCCTAATTTATCTGACACCCCAGTGTCAGAGGATGAGGGAATGTAGGGTGACAGGAAATTGGAAATAATATAACAGTCCCCAAATGTTGAGAGCAGTTTGGTGGATTCGGAAGGGTTATACGTTGGTAGCTCCTGAGGAGAAACCTAGAGCGAGCACACTTTTATGTGCAAAGAGAAGTACGAAGCATATGAAGTTGAGTGAAGAAGAAAGAAAGGGAAGTTATGATGGGAACTCTATGTGATGTAAGTGGCTCACTGAAGTGCTCAGAGTCAGTGGAGGAGAAGAAAGAAACTTTAAAAGAAGTTTCCATCAAATGCCTGATGCCGTTTCCTAGTTTAGCTTGAAATAGAGAGAGAGAGAAATTATCTCAGACGACAACCTACCTCATGGGAAGGGTAATTTGGAACGATTTTAACATTACAATGACCCGTCAGATAGATGATGTTCTAAGATACTGTAGTAAATCTTTAGTAAGAGATGTGTTAGTATGTTAACACAGGGAGAGGAAAATGAGTTACCCTTCTCTAAACTTTGTAGAGAATCAAATAGAGTTCCAAGATGTAATAATATATTGCCCTGCTCAACTTTGCCATTCAAATAACGGTTGTTAGTGCTTTACCATGAGCTCAATATAGTAGATATGATTTTCTGGTTGCCCCCTATATCAGAGCCCAGCTTGTGCTTTCTTGAACCCCTGCATGCTTGAGCGTCCCATGATGTTGACCTTGCAGTAGTTCTGGCCCACTAAAGTGACTGCCTCACCGAGATTAATGCCACCCCTTTTGTAATCTCAGTCACACACCACCACTACCAAAGCCATGAAAATAAATGCCTAGTATCAGTGCCCATTCGTCATCTTTGACTAATGCCCAACTGTGGAATTGCAATGTGACATTTATTCACAATTTCAAAAGATAAGAGAAGGCTCTACCATGTGCATGCCCTCTTCTAAATTGCCAGCTGCCTAGCTGCCTGGAAAGAAAGTGCATTTCTGGATGGAAAATGAGCACGGGGGAAAGCTTTCATCACTAAACACATTGTAATGCATTCATTTAAATTACTAAAGCCCTTGTCAAAGCTTAGACAAAGACGACATGAGCCATGGTATAGATACACAGGCGTATTGCATATAATTACCAAGGCCAGGAGTTTTTGTTGTTGTCGCTGACTATGAGATGAGGAAAACTATGGGCCACACAGTGCAAATATCACCTAGTATAGTTCCAATGTTCCATTTGGAAGATATTACATACACTCTCTCTTTTCATAATTTCATAATTTCTGTAACTTGGCTCGTCAAATTCAAATGATTTGAAATTGTGATATTTAAGTCAGTTAATGTAATTGATGTCTTCGTCTTAGGCAAAAGTCTCCCTGACACCATGTAACACTGATGCCGAATTAAGATATTGGATAATGGGACCTTGTCAGGTCCACTCATTTTAAAGGAATTACTGTCTCAAGGGCTTGGCTAAACCAGTTTGCATTAAACATTGATTTACTTGATGAGCGACCATGCTTTGTGATATGCTGATGTAGATGCCATGCAGTATCTTCATACATTGAAAATGCTTTTTAAAAAGGGCCTCCCAATAGTATAACCCTCTCATTCAATTATATGTTGCAGTTATAGTCTAACGCCTCATCATCGTGGATCAAAATAATTTCTAACATAACTCAAATCTGTGAATTCTTTAAAATAACTCATCCACCTGGTCAATTCATGTCAGCTTGACAAAACATTGAGGTGAGGGGAATTTAAGGACACCTTCCTAATGGTGTGGCACACAGACACAAAAATCCTTCTTTAACCTGTCTCCTCCCCTTAATCTACACTGACTGAAGTGGATTTAACAAGTGACATCAATAAGGGATCATAGCTTTCAACTGGATTTACCTGGTCAGTCTATGTCATGGAAAGAGCAGGCGTCCTCAATGTTTTAGACACTCAAGTGTATGTTTTTCATAGGTGAAGGTAAAAATAAAAATCTCTGTATTTTCTTTGTAAATCTTTTAATTATGGGAGTATCCATGAACAATTATGTTTGTTGAAGAGTATGTGTGTGTACAAACACACACACATACAGTACACACAATTGTATTCTCACTGCATAAAATGCTGCTTTTTGTCAGAGAAAAGCTATTTCTAAAACATTGTATACTATATTGATTAATTTCCTGTGACAAAAGTCACAATAAACATTGTGACAACCAACAACACACTGTGTGACATCCAACCCCGCGATTGGGCTGGTTGTCACAAGTGGACAGATTGTATTTGATGGCTTATAACGCCATGTTGGAATAAGATATGAGGATCAAAATGTTCCCCATTCCAACCCAGGACCTTGGTATTTCTCCTAATAATGAAAATAGTCTTGTAAGTTATACTGGTGCTGAGGAATACACACAAGAGTAAACAGTGTGACAACCAACCCCGGTCTCCCCTACAGTGTTACATAACTCAACCTGGGGCCCACCAACAGGGCCACTCATAATGTTGGCAGAGGTAAATAAATAAATGAGTCTGAAAAGATAAATCACCTCCCTATCCTTTGAAGATGTGGGTGGATACCGGGCATAGATGATGGATGGCATGGGAGTCAACTGTGAAGGTTTGATGACTTTGGGGCTCTGGTATGTAAACCTAGTTTTCCTCCCATAAGCCCTTTGTTTTATCACATTCTCAACTCTTTGCTTTCTTCCATGATACTATGCGCATCCCTCCCTCCCCTGTATTTTTTTATGTGCCGACACATTCGCTTTCATCTCAGTTAAAAATGCCCCATGGTCTGGAGGGGCTTCACGATCTTTGCTGCACATCACTCTTCCCTCCCTCCCATTCACTCTCAGTCTTATATTATTCATTAGGATTCCTTTAGGAGCAACACTCACCTATATTCAACCCTCTGCTTTGAGCTTGTTCCACCTTAGTCACTGATGCAGCAGATGTAGAGAGAGAGAGGGAGAGAGAGAGAGAGAGTGTGTGTGTTTAGTCAGCCAATCAGAAGCCCACTCCAGAGCTGCTGCAGACAAGTAAGGCAGCAACCTGGCGGATTGAGGAGATGACTCCACTGAGGTGGATTGGGAGCAGCAGTTGACAGATGGGGTGGGAAGCAAAATGAAGAGGGAGAGTCTGATCACAGCTCACTGTTCACACACCTTATCATCTGTTTGGAGAGGAAAGGTAAAGGGAAATTGTTCAGCACTTTCAATCCATCTCTGTTGTCATAGCCTTCACATCTGCTACTGTTTGTGCTTCTACTCCTGCTACCTCTGCTGTTGGATCCTCTGAAGCTGCTTTCGCCTGTGGTGAGCACTGCTGCTGTGAATAAGTGCAAGTTAATTTGTTTTATTCACGCTGCTTTAGAGCCTCTCTATACGGCCAGGGGTGTGCTAAAGCAAGAGCCCTGACGCCACATTTTCAATGGTTTTATTGTTTGAGCTTTAATGAGCAGTGGTGTCCTTTTTATTATCACCAAGGTATCTATCACATTACCATTGGACCTCTCCTCACTCATTGCTCCAGCTCTAAGATGGAACAGGAGAGTGGAACCCTGTGGAAACAATTTCACTGCTCCATGATCAATTCACTGCAGTCTAGCAATTGACTTTGTTAGTGCCTCAGAAGGTGTAGCTGGCGAAAGACCTGGAAAAGATGGCGGTTCTGCAAAAAATATCCACTTAACGTGTAGAGGAAGAATTGTAGTTTCTGCAAGTGCTGATTTGTATAGAATACATAAGCGTGTATGTAAGCTGCTGTTTTAAAATGCATTTGTCAGCTGCTGCTCATTACTTTTTGATTAGAGAGATCCATGCTAAATGTATGTATAATTCCCTCCATTGAAAGGCCAAAGCAATTCTCCTGAATTCCATTTAATCTACAGGGGGGAGGTTTAAGACTCACTGGGACAGCCTGTCTCCGCTAGCTAGATACCTCTTCACTAATGCCTTATGCAGTGGAGATGTCAATGTGCCAGACCCACATCAATTCTTCCCTTGAGTCATTCTCTGGACTCTACTAATCCTGTAATGAGCATTCATTCTCACCCTCAGCTCCTGAGCCTTACTAAAACAAGGGGTGGTCTTTCTTCCTTTCCTCTCCCTCCAGTCTCCACAGAGGGAAGAGAAAACCGGAAGCAAAGTCAAATGAGATTATTTTTGGGGAGCAAAAATCCCCTGCTAGGTTTTGTAGTTCTCAAACCCTGGGAGATGAGTTTTATGAAATACATTTCTGCGTAAATCCCATTTGACCATGGTGGTGGATCCATGGTGGTCCCATACTGTTTTACTCCCACTATAACCAGTGACAGTGTGTGTTCTAGTAAAGATAGCGAATGCATTGTCTACCAAAATATCATTATTGCCAAGCAGGACATAGCATTTAAGAAAGTGTTTCTTGATTGCAATTGTTAGATGTGTTAGCAAATGGCCAGATGAACAGAACATGACAAACCTTAGTCTTGAAGACCTACAGTATAAACTTCAAAATATAAAGCTGCAGTTACAGCAGGGTTGGGCAAACCTTTTGGCTCGAGGGCCTCATCAGGATGTTGAATGCCAGAGGGCCGCACAGATTGACCGATTTGTTTGTTAAAATCAATGATGATTGGGATCAGTGATGGATGGCATGAGTCAACTGAAGGTTTAATGACTTTGGGGCTCTAGCATGTAAACCTCTTTCCACCCATAAACCCTTTGTTGTATCACACAAATGTGTCTGCTTGCTTCCACAATAGTAGGCGCAACACTTCCTAGCCTTTGTGTTTAATGTCACATCACTCTTCCCTCACTCCTATATTATTTATTAGGATTCCTTTAGGAGCGACACTCGACTTAAAGCGAATTCAGCCCTCTGCGTTGAGTTTGTCCCTTACGCAGCTGATAGAGAAAAAAAGGGATTGTGTGCGAGAGTAAAACATTTAAGGAAAATGCTGAGATGACTATGTGCCAATCAGGTTTTAAAATGTCCCAGGCCACCAACCATACAAGGTTTTTGTTGAAATGAAAATGTAAAAACGACTTCAGGGCAATGTTATAGTATTCACGACAGTGTAACGGAATGTCTTAAAGCAGTACGTCAGTTATCTTGAGGCATTAACCTCTTGATGCTACCCATCCCGGATCCGGGATCGTGACTACGGCTCAAGCTCATTAGCATAACGCAAAATGTGAAAAAATATTCTTAGACATATTTAACCTCCACACCTACACAAGTCCAATAGCTCAAATGAAAGATAAACACCTTGTTCATCTACCCAGCAAGTCAGATTTCTAAAATGTTTTACGGCGAAAACATAGCACACATTTATATTAGACCACCACCGAAACAAAATGCAAGCGGCGGCCATTTTGTCCCAGAAAATATAAAATTTAAAAGTAGGATTAAAAAATAAATAATTCACTAACCTTTTGAAAATCTTCATCAGATGACAGTAATATTACATGTTACACAGTACATTTTTTTTTCAATAATATGCCATTAATATCCATAAATCTCTGTTTACAATGACGACATTTCAAAAAATGCTACTCAAAATGTCCGGAGAAATTATGATAGCTCGGACAGATAACGTCAGATAACAAGCAATAAACATGACTAAATATACATGTTCTACATATAGTTACAAAGATACACTTCTTAACCTCTTGAGCTTATGGCTCAATACTGCCCCGTTGGAGGAAGTGCGTGCCCATAGTAAACTGAAAATATTTTTTTCCAAAATTGCTAATATATGCATATAATAATAATTATTGAATAGAAAACACTCTAAAGTTTCTAAAACCGTTTAAATTATGTCTGTATGTAAAGCAGAACTCTCAGGGCAGCCTTTCTCCCAAACTCTCTCTTGTCAAGAGAAAAGTTGGGTCAACTTTGACGTCATCGCCCCCACCCTTCCCAGGCAGCTACCGATCTGGGAACAGTATGTATTTGTTCAGCGCGATGGGCGAAAATGCCCGGTTCACTCTCACATACATGCACTCTATTGCGCGCGGCCGATTTGGGGAACGTTCTTTTCCAATAGACACCAGTTGAAGCCGGTTCGTTTGTTCGCGATGATCATTGTTTTACATGATAAAAACATCATTTTGCTCGATTCTGCACTTAGTTTGACCAGTTTAGTCAACATATAATATGTAATTTTGAAGTTTGATTGCGCAAGAGTGCGGGACCAGAAGGAGCAGAAGTTATTTTGGGTGCATTTCAGCTGAAGCTGTTAGCATATGCTAATACAAAGACGCACAACTTGAAACCAAACGATGTATTGGGTAAGTATGACTCCTTCTACGTCTTCTGATCGAAGAACATCAAAGGTAAGGGAATATTTATGTGGTTATTTTGGGTTTCTGTGGACTCCAAACGTAGAGGAGACACTGCTAATATCTGAGCGCCGACTCATAGCATAGACTAGTGAACGAATTCTGTAACGTTAAAAATAAATGTAACACAGCGGTTGTATTAAGAAGAAGTGTATCTTTGTAACTATATGTAGAACATGTATATTTAGTCATGTTTATTGCTTGTTATCTGACGTTATCTGTCCGAGCTATCATAATTTCTCCGGACATTTTGAGTAGCATTTTTGAAATGTCGTCATTGTAAACAGAGATTTATGGATATTAATGGCATAT
The DNA here is from genome assembly GCF_018296145.1 of Oncorhynchus tshawytscha. Taxonomy (NCBI): domain Eukaryota; kingdom Metazoa; phylum Chordata; class Actinopteri; order Salmoniformes; family Salmonidae; genus Oncorhynchus; species Oncorhynchus tshawytscha. The sequence continues at coordinate 21,647,669 of NC_056456.1, read as the reverse complement.
TATTGAAAAAAAAAAAAAAATGTACTGTGTAACATGTAATATTACTGTCATCTGATGAAGATTTTCAAAAGGTTAGTGAATTATTTATTTTTTAATCCTACTTTTAAATTTTATATTTTCTGGGACAAAATGGCCGCCGCTTGCATTTTGTTTCGGTGGTGGTCTAATATAAATGTGTGCTATGTTTTCGCCGTAAAACATTTTAGAAATCTGACTTGCTGGGTAGATGAACAAGGTGTTTATCTTTCATTTGAGCTATTGGACTTGTGTAGGTGTGGAGGTTAAATATGTCTAAGAATATTTTTTCACATTTTGCGTTATGCTAATGAGCTTGAGCCGTAGTCACGATCCCGGATCCGGGATGGGTAGCATCAAGAGGGTATTAATACAACCGCTGTGTTACATTTATTTTTAACGTTACAGAATTCGTTCACTAGTCTATGCTATGAGTCGGCGCTCAGATATTAGCAGTGTCTCCTCTACGTTTGGAGTCCACAGAAACCCAAAATAACCACATAAATATTCCCTTACCTTTGATGTTCTTCGATCAGAAGACGTAGAAGGAGTCATACTTACCCAATACATCGTTTGGTTTCAAGTTGTGCGTCTTTGTATTAGCATATGCTAACAGCTTCAGCTGAAATGCACCCAAAATAACTTCTGCTCCTTCTGGTCCCGCACTCTTGCGCAATCAAACTTCAAAATTACATATTATATGTTGACTAAACTGGTCAAACTAAGTGCAGAATCGAGCAAAATGATGTTTTTATCATGTAAAACAATGATCATCGCGAACAAACGAACCGGCTTCAACTGGTGTCTATTGGAAAAGAACGTTCCCCAAATCGGCCGCGCGCAATAGAGTGCATGTATGTGAGAGTGAACCGGGCATTTTCGCCCGCCAAAGGATGAGGGAGCGCGAAATTCAAACAATGAACGTGCCAATTGAAAGCAGACATCGCGCTGAACAAATACATACTGTTCCCAGATCGGTAGCTGCCTGGGAAGGGTGGGGGCGATGACGTCAAAGTTGACCCAACTTTTCTCTTGACAAGAGAGAGTTTGGGAGAAAGGCTGCCCTGAGAGTTCTGCTTTACATACAGACATAATTTAAACGGTTTTAGAAACTTTAGAGTGTTTTCTATTCAATAATTATTATTATATGCATATATTAGCAATTTTGGAAAAAAATATTTTCAGTTTACTATGGGCACGCACTTCCTCCAACGGGGGCAGTATTGAGCCATAAGCTCAAGAGGTTAAAACAACTTACCTAGAAAGGTACTCCTGACTGGACATTCACATTATATTACATGGTGTCAGAAGCGGGATGACAGGCTTACATCCTACTAAGAAAGTTGACTGTGGCTAAGTTTGACCCACCGCAAAACTTTAGCTTTGATAAGCCGACAGAATGGAAACAAGGTTATGAGATTCAGAACCGTGTCCAAGTTGGATCAGGAAGATGGTGATGCACAGGTCAGTTCCCTCATATTCCATGGGCTGCGAGGCAAAGAACATTTTCAAATCATTCATCTTTGCATCGGAGGATGAGAAAGAAGACTTTGAAATTGGCATGAAGAAATATAAATACTACTTTTTTCCCCCACAAACAGGATGTTATTCAAGGACGTGCATGTTTTTAATCAAAGAGTACAGAGGCATTTATCAGAGCCCTTTACATGCTTTCAGAGCATTGTGACTGATGCGAATAGAGATGAGCATATATTCGGGACCAAATTGTCGTGGGCATACTGGATAAAGGACCGTCTCACAAACTTCAGATCTCACGTTAGCAACTATTGTACAAGAAGTCTGTCAGAGGAAGTTAGCATGCAACTAAGCAGGCAGGGAGAAGCTGCGTGTTGTGCAGGAGATCAGAAGGGGGAACAAGAACGCAAAATGGCGCATAAAATGGAATGAAAACAGAGATTTAAGGGACACAGAGCGTGCAGAAGGAAAATGCAACCCTGTGTTGGAAAATGCAACATAAAAAGCAGGAAAGATGTCTAGCTTTCAAGTCAACATGCAACAAGTGTCAGAAAACCAGATATTGGGAAAGAATGTGCCACAAAATTGGTAAGTGAAGTTACAGAATATTGCAACTAAGCATATTTTTTGGCATCCGTTAGCAATGCCGGTAGGAGTGATGACCAACGGACAGTGCAATTTCTCAGTGGTGCAACACCTGAAAATGACAAATTTACGCTGGAACAGACAGATGGGCTACAGGACAATAGGCAAGCAGCTTGGTGAGAATGCAACAACTGTTGGCGCAATTATTAGAAAATGGAAGAAGTTCAAGATGACGGTCAATCACCCTCGGTCTGGGGCTCCATGCAAGATCTCACCTCGTGGGGCATCAATGATCATGAGGAAGGTGAGGGATCAGCCCAGAACTACACGGCAGGACCTGGTCAATGACCTGAAGAGAGCTGGGACCACAGTCTCAAAGAAAACCATTAGTAACACTCTACGCCTTCATGGATGAAAATCCTGCAGCGCACGCAAGGTCCCCCTGCTCAAGCCAGCGCATGTCCAGGCCCGTCTGAAGTTTGCCAATGACCATCTGGATGATCCAGAGGAGGAATGGGAGAATGTCATGTGGTGTGATAAGACAAAAACAGAGCTTTTTGGTCTAAACTCCACTCTCCGTGTTTGGAGGAAGAAGGATGAGTACAACCCCAAGAACACCATCCCAACCGTGAAGCAGGGAGGTGGAAACATCATTCTTTGGGGATGCTTTTCTGCAAAGGGGACAGGACGACTGCACCGTTTTGAGCGGAGGATGGATGGGGCCATGTATCGCAAGATCTTGGCCAACAACCTCCTTCCCTCAGTAAGAGCATTGAAGATGGGTCGTGGCTGGGTCTTCCAGCATGACAACGACCCGAAACACACAGCCAGGGCAACTAAGGAGTGGCTCCCTAAGAAGCATCTCAAGGTCCTGGAGTGGCCTAGCCAGGCCGGGGTTGGGGTGCTGAGATTTTGGCCGGGGTAGGGGTTCGCCATGACGAAAGCATGGCCAGCCGTGGAAAATGCTTATTGAAATGATCGATTATCGTAGATTTATCGGTGGTGACAGTGTTTCCTATCCACAGCTCAGTGGGCAGCTACTCCATGAACTTTACAGTGTCCCAAAACATTTTGGAATCAGTGCTACAGGAAGCAAATTTTTGTTTGAATAAGCTAGCCTTAGCTTTCCTAACTGACTGGGTATATTGGTTCCGGACATCCTGAAAAGTTGCATATCGCACCGTTTTTGTGCTGGTCAAGTGCAGTCAGGTCTGGAGTGAACCAAGGGCTACATCTGCTCATGGTTCTACATTTTTTGAATGGAGCATGCTTACTTAAGATAGAGAGGAAAGCACCTTTGAAGAGCAACCAGGCATTCTCTACTGATGGGATGAGGTCAATATGCTTCCAGGATACCCGACGGGCCAGGTCGATTAGAAAAGCCTGCTCGCTGAAGTGTTTTAGGAGTGTTTGACAGTGATGAGGGGTGGTTGTTTGACCACGGACCCATTACGCATGCAGGCAATGAGGTAGTGATCGCTGAGATCCTGGTTGAAGACAGCAGAGGTGTATTTAGAGGGCAAGTTAGTCAGGAGGACATCTAAGAGGGTGCCCATGGTTACGGATTAGGCTTGTACCTGGAAGGTTCCTTGATAATTTGTGAGAGATTGAGGGCATCTAGCTTAGATTGTAGGACGGCTGGGGTGTTAAGCATGTCCCAGTTTAGGTCACCTAACAGCATGAACTCTGACGATCGATGGGGAGCAATCAATTCACATATGGTGTCCAGGGCACAGCTGGGGGCTGAAGGGGGTCTATAACAAGTAGCAACAGTGAGAAACTTGTTTCTGGAAATGTGTATTATTAGAAGTAGAAGCTTGAATTGTTTGGGCACAGACCTGGATAGTATGACAGAACTCTGCAGGCTAACTCCGCCCCCTTTGGCAGTTCTTTCTTGTTGGAAAATGTTAAAGGTTAAAAAAAGGCAACTTGCCCCAAGCCCCACCAGAGAATGTGTAAGAGCTGAAGAGAGTTATGGTTAACTAGGGAAGTATATCCCCATCCTTTCCATAGTAGGTCAACCACTGCATGAGCTCCTGAGGTCAAAGACAGCACAGCAGGCAACCATCCAGCGTCTCAAAGAACTGATGTTCTGACGTTCTATGACAACAGAGCCACCGAAGTCTCGGCAGATGCAAGCATCTTTGGGCTTGGTGTTGTACTACTTCAGCTCCAATGAGAGGAGTGGAACCCAGTGCGTACTGCCACAAGCAGCTCACGGGGGCAGAAACCAGATACACGCAGATTGAAAAAGAGTGCTTGGTGAGTGCTTGGGCCTGTGTGAAGTTCAAGAAACATCTGTACGGCCTGGATGACTTCAAGCTTGTATCAGACCACAAGCCCTTGGTCCCACTAATGAACAGCAAGACTTGGATAATGGACCTTTACGGTGCCAGAGACTACTCTTGCAGCTTATGAGGTTCCAACCCACAGCGGAGTATGCGTCAGTCAACATTTTGGTTTTGGTGGACACTGTAATGAAGTCTGTTGACACTCACAGAAAATAAAACAGACACACATACGGAAGTAGAGTGTTACGTCGCAGCCATAATCAACATACCTGCTACACAGACACACACACGGAGAGCATCAGAGTTGCCACCGCAGCAGATGATAGAGATCAACTACATCAGGTCAGGATGTCCTGAACATGTGAGTAAAACCCCAGACAGTCAGTTTTTCCCAGTGAAGAGTGAACTGTCAGAGTACAATGGTATGGTCATAAGGGGGAACCACATACTAGTACCACAGACAGTAAACATTCTTCATAGAATACACATTGGACATCAAGGTTGTGACTAAATGCAAAGAGAGGGCCAACGTCTCAATAAGGGGGCCAGGGATCTCAGGGATAAAGAAAAAGGTCCTGTCTAGTTGTGAGCTTAGAAAGGCACAGCAAAAGGAGCCACTCATCTCAACGTCACTCCATGACAGGTATGGAAATTAATTGCTCTGGATCTATGTGAGCATAACAAACAAAACTATCCGATAATCTCCGACTACTACGATACTACACACACCTACAACCACAGCACACAGGTCGCCCTGAAGCTGAAAGGAACCTTTGAAAGGTATGGCATTGCAGATGAGGTACTTTGTGATAATGGGCCCCAATTCTCTAGTTCCGAGTTCCAAGAAATGGCAAAGCAGCTTGACTTTAAGCACATTACTTCTAGCCCACACAACCCTCAGGGTGACGGTCATGCAGAAATGGCAGTGCAGACCGCAAATAGGATTCTCTTGCAGAAAGATCCACTGGTTCCTCATGTGCTACAGGTCAACCCCATGCACAACAACGGGAGCGAGCCCAGCATAGCTTCTCATCGGTAGAAAAATCAGAATGACACTCCCAACCTTGGAGAGAAACCTGCAACCTAAGTGGCCCAACAAAAAAAACACATCAGGCTATAAAGGGTGCAACAGAAAAGAGGGAACAAGCCCTCTACTACAACCAGCGTCACAGGGCGAGACCATTACAGTTTCTACTGCCGGGAGAAACCATGCTTACTAAGCTCGATCATCAAAAAGAGTGGACTACACCTACAAAGGTAACAGGTGAAAGCCCCAAACCCAGGTCTTACGTCGTCGAGATGCAGAAAGGAGGAACACTTACGTAACAATTGCCACCTCCAAAGCAGTGCCTAGCCCAACTAAAGGCATTACACCTGCCTCTCCTGAAAGAACAGAAGTGTACTTTCAGACAATGGTTAACAAGAGACCTTGAGTGACAGCACAGACTAGTGGTCAAGAACGGTTACTTACCAGGTCTGGTAGGGTTGACAAACCATTTGTCAGACTGTACCTGTAAAGAACAACTATAGATACCAAGGGACATGGAAAAGATAAACTACAGGTCGATAGACTGTCGGGGGGTTGGAGTGGTGATAAAAAAGAAAACGTACATGTGAAATATTGCATTGCTTTAGTGTTCTTTCAAAACCTTTACTGTAACATTGTTTCTGTTTATCGCTATTCTGAAGTATGGTTGTTTTCATTATGGTTACACTAACTTGTAAAAGGTGTTAAAAGTAAAAAAGTGTGTTAAAGTTAAGGGGAATTGTCAGTATTGAGCAACAGTGGCTTTGTTGAGGCATTCTGGTGAGGCGTGCATTAAAATAACTTAACTTGAAAAGTACTGACTGGACATTCACATTATATTACAGGCAACACAACACAGAACCACCCAAAACATTTACAAGACAAAGGCCAACAGATAATACAATCAAAACAGTCTATTTGTCCTGGTAGGCGGCATTGTAGTCGTGGCTCGGTACAGGTCCGTTTGGGCATTGCCACTGCTGCCCGACTGCCACACCAATGCTGAATTCGGCAGCCCGCCACTTCAATGGATACTAAACACACAGATGAGTGGAAGAGAGCAAGGGTAAGGAGTAGGCCATTCTCGCCTTACCATTCAGTCTCACTCATACGGGTAATTGTTCATCCCCATCTGGAAGGTGACATGCTTTGCAGCAGCATCTCTGCATCGTAGCACATCCTTCGGTCCAGCTCCGTGCTCTCCCTCTGGGTCCAGGCGGCCGTAATGGTGGGAGAAGAGTGCCGTGGCAGCAGCTGTAGCTCTGAGGCAGTTGGGTTTCCACAGTAGTAGCTCCTTTGGACCTGAGCTCTCTGCTCCCTTTTCAGCAGTCTATTGCTCGTTAAAGTGATTGCACACAGGTGCGCCAGGCCAGGTTTAAGTCAGTCTCCAAGGAGACCAGACAAAAAGGAGAAGTAAATAAATAAATTAGGGAAACACAAAGAAAGAGAAAAGGAAACCAAAGCGATCACACAAAGTACAATTAAGCACAATAGTTACTGCAATTGAAACTAAGAATATCACACAAAAATTGTTGATTAAAATTCGCAAATCAAATCAACTTTTTTTATATAGCCCTTCGTACATCAGCTGATATCTCAAAGTGCTGTACAGAAACCCAGCTTAAAACCCCAAACAGCAAACAATGCAGGTCTAGAAGCACGGTGGCTAGGAAAAACTCCCTAGAAAGGCCAAAACCTAGGAAGAAACCTAGAGAGGAACCAGGCTATGTAGGGTGGCCAGTCCTCTTCTGGCTGTGCCGGGTGGAGATTGTAACAGAACATGGCCAAGATGTTCAAATATTCATAAATGACCAGCATGGTCAAATAATAATAATCTTAGGCAGAACAGTTAAAACTGGAGCAGCAGCACGGAGAGGTGGACTGGGGACAGCAAGGAGTCATCATGTTAGGTAGTCCTGAGGCATGGTCCTAGGGCTCAGGTCCCCTGAGAGAGAGAGAAAGAAAGAGAGAAAGAGAGAATTAGAGAGAGCATACTTAAATTCACACAGGACACCGGATAGGACAGGAGAAGTACTCCAGATATAACAAACTGACCCTAGCCCCCCGACACATAAACTACTGCAGCATAAATACTGGAGGCTGAGACAGGAGGGGTCAGGAGACACTGTGGCTCCATCCGAGGACACCCCCAGACAAATAACTGGTTGGCACCTCCGACATTTCCCTCCACTAAAATACGCCTAAAATTACTTTTGCTTAGGCCTAAAATACTGCTACCAGGCATCTAGAAACCTAAATCAAATCAAATACTGAATCAAATTTTATTTTACACATGCGCCGAATACAACTGGTAACTTTATGTTTACGAGCCCTTCCCAACAATGCAGAGTTTAAAAATAAAATAAGTAAAATAAGAATAAAATGAAATACACAAGAATGAAGCTATATACAGAACAGGGGGTACCAGTACCAGATCAATGTGCAGTGTTACAAGGTGTTTGAGGTAGATATGCACATGAAGGCAGGGTAAGACATTAGGAATCAGGATAAATAATACAAGTAAAATAAAGACAAAATAAAGAACAGAGTAGCAGCAGCAAATTAAAAGTGTGTGTATGTGTATGTATGTGTGGGGTGCTGGGATCCTGCTGACTACGCCAAGTGTCAAAAACAGGTTTCTTTGAGATCCCAGCCTGCCACACAGGTAAGATTATACAGGTTAAGTGTTTAATAAAACAATATCTGGTTCACACCATTCACACAAGCATTCACGCCAACCATGCGTCAGTTGCTCATCTGCCGCTGGTACGTTTGTTTGTTCATCGGTAGCCATTTGGCAGTCGTTCCTCATCATCCATTATCATCAAGCATCTGTGGCACCCAGCCCATGGTCCAGTCCTGTGCAGGTGACCAAAAGATTAGAGGAAAGCATGCAGGGAGTCAGAGGGGGAGGAGTCTATAACAAATCAATTAAGATAACAAGGGAGAGCAACACAGTGAACCAAGGTAAATCATGCTAAGTTAAAAAAAAGTCACTGTAAACTCTCAAATACAAATTAAATACACACAGAAAGGGCTGGTATCCAATTTGGGGAAAGATTTAAGGATGAGCAACATCTGACATATGCATGTGTGATAGAGAGAGACAGAGAGAGAGAGAGAGAGCATCTGTGTGCGTCTCCATGCCTGTGTGTGTGTGTGTGTGTGTGTGTGTGTGTGTGTGTGTGTGTGTGTGAGCCACAGTTTAGTCAGCCACTTACTGTAGAGCCCCACCCCAGAGCTGCAGCAGGCAAATGAGGCAGCAACCTGGCGGATTGGGAGATGACACCAACCACTGAGCAGCAGTAGACAGATGGGGGCCACTGTTTGTGCTGCTACTACCTCTGCTGTTGGATCTTCTGAAGCTGCTTTTGTCTGTGGTGAGCACTGCTTCTGTGACAAAGTGCGAGTTAATTTATGTTTTATTCACGCTGCTTTAGAGCCTCTCTATACGTCCAGGGGAGTGCGAAAGCAAGAGCCCTGCCGCCACATGTTAAATGGGTTTTATTGTTTGAGCTTTAATGAGCAGTGTTGTTCTTTTTATTATCACCAATGTACGTATCTATCAAATTACAATTGGACCTCTCGTAGCCACTCATAGCTCCAGCTCTAAGATGGAACTAAACAAGAGACTGAAATCCTGTAGAAACAATTTCAGTTCACTGCAGTCTAGCAATTAGCTACTGTATGTTAGTGCCTCACTAGGTGTAGCTGGCTAAAGAACTGGAAAATATGTGGTGTTTCTGCAAACAAGGTCTACCTAATATGTAGAGGAAGAGCTGTAGTTTCTGCAAGTGCTGATTTGTATATAATTCTATTCTAAAATGTAATGCAGTGCATTTGTCAGCTGCTGCTCATTACTTTATGATTAGAGAGATCCATGCTAAATGTATGCATAATTCCCTCCATTTGAAATGCCAAAGCAATTCTCCTGAGTTCCATTTGATCCAGAGGGGGAGGTTTAAAACTAAATGGGCTAGCTAGATACCTCTTCACTAATTCTTTATGCAGTGGGGATTTCAATGTGCCAGACTCACGTCAATCCCTCCCTTGAGTCATTCTCTGGCCACCGCTAATCCTATAATCAGTAATGAGCAATCATTCTCACCATCATCTCCTGAGCCTTACTAAAACACAACAAGGGGTGGTCTTTCCTCCTTTCCTCTACCGGAAGCAAAGTCACGTGAGATTCTTTGTGGAGAGCAAAAACCACCTGCTAGGTTTTGCAGATCTCAAACACTGGGAGTTGAGTCTTATGAAAAACATGTCTGAGCTAATCCCATTTGACCATTATGTGGGGAACTCATGGTGGTCCCATAATGTTTTACTCTCACTGTAACCTGGTATACTACATGACCAAAAGTATGTGGATACCTGTTTTTCAAACATCTCATTCCAAAAACATGGCCATTAATATGGAGTTGGTCCCCCCTTTGCTGCTATAACAGCCTCCACTCTTCTGGAAGGCTTTCCACTAGATGTTGGAACATTGCTGCGGGGACTTGCTTCCATTCAGCCACAAGAGCATTAGTGAGGTCGGGCACTGATGTTAAACGATTAGGCCTGGCTCGCAGTCGGCATTACAATCCATCCCAAATGTGTTCGATGGGGTTGAGGTCAAGGCTCTGTCCACACCGATCTCGACAAACCATTTCTGTATGTACAGTACCTCGCTTTGTGCATTGTGGCATTGTCTGAAACATGCTGAAACAGAAAATGGCCTTCTCCAAACTGTTGCCACAAAGCTGTAAGCACAGAATCTAGAATGGCATTGTATGCTGTAGCGTTAAGATTTCCCTTCACTGGAACTAGGAGCCTTAGCCCGAACCACGAAAAACAGCCCCAGACCATTATTTCTTATCCACCAAACTTTACCGTTGGAACTATGCATTGGGGCAAGTAGCGTTCTCCTGGCATCAGCCAAACCCAGATTTGTCCATCGGACTGCCAGAAGGTGAAGCGTTGTTCATCAATCCAGAGAACGTGTTTCCACTGCTCCACAGGCCAATGGCGGCGAGCTTTTATAGCAATCTAGCCGACGCTTGGCATTGCGCATGAGACTTGTGTTTGTCTGCTCGGCTATGGAAATCCATTTCATGAAGCTCCTGACGAACAGTTCTTGCTCTGATGTTGCTTCCAGAGGCAGTTTGGAATTCGGTAGTGAGTGTTGCAAAAATCTATGGGATTTTTAGGTGCTTCAGCACCCGGCTGTCCCGTTCTGTGAGCATGTGTGGCCTACCACTTTACGGCTGAGCCATTGCCGGTCCTAGACGTTTCCAATTCACAATAACAGCACTTACAGTTGACCGAGGAAGCTCTAGTAGGGCAGAAATTTGACAAACTGGCTTGTTGGAAAGGTGGCATCCTATGACGGTGTCAAGTTGAAAGTCAGTGAGCTCTTCTGTGAGAAAATTCTTCTGCCAAAGTTTGTCTATGGAAATGACATGGCTGTGTGCTCAATTTTATACACCTGGCAGCAACCAGTGTGGCTGAAATAGCCGAATCCACTCATTTGAAGGGGTGTCCACATACTTTTGTATATATAGTGTATGTATTGTCAGTAAAGATAGATAATGCATTGTCGACATAAATGTAATTGTTATCAAACACCAAGCAGGATGTAGCATTTTAGAAATTGTGTCTTGACTGAGTGCAGTTTTTAGCAGATTTGTTAGCAAATGGCCTGATGAACAGAACATGACAGACCTTGGTGTCGAAAAGACCTGTAGTATAGACTTCATAATATAAAATGTAAATGTGAATAAAGCTGCACTGACAGTAGGCGTGGGCAAACCTTTTGGCTCAAGGGCCTCATTAGGATTATGAAATTCAACGGAGGGCTGGAACCGCCAAAACTTATCGCCACTCAATTCCATTGAGATGTGATGTATATGTTGTGGATTTGAGAAGTCTCAGCTAGCCTACTCCTGGACTTCCAACAATGCAAGGGTCCAAGCTTGGTAGCATAGAAGTAGCACGTTGAGTTTATGTATGTGAGGTTTAAGCCTAGCTATCTGGTGTATCCCCCAGTAGCCTATTGTTGAGGGACATGCCCAAAGCTGTGTTAGCTAGTGACTTGATAGTGAAGTGTAAGGCCAGCCTTCTCAAAAGACATAAATACTGTAGTGCAGTGACCAGTGATTGAATTTCTCTAGCATAAATCTAACTGTATGCTGGTTTGGCATAATGTAAATTCTAGGGTAAGATTACGTTGCATGCTAAAAGCACCATTTTCACAGGTTTCAAGCTAAAAAGCTCATTTAGCCGGCAAGCAAGCTTGCTAGAGCCAGGCCACAGCTTGGCTAGACTGTACAGCATGGCTAATTATGTAAAATAAGTTTTATCAACATGACTCCTAAACTTAGTGTAGGAGTGAAGGGGAGGCATATGCACGGGTCTAAGCTACGGCCTCAGATGTGGTCTCAAGGTCCAAAGTTTTTCTTTCCAATTAGCATTATAATTAGCAACGTGAAATACTTATCAATTGTTAATTTGTTGAGTGGCCCTCAACTACCCAGAACAAATAGTTGTAACACCCTTAACTTGTATTTCATACAGGGACAATCAATTTACCTTGGAAACATTGGATATTTGACTTATACGCTGATAGCCTGGAAGCATGTTTAGCTATACCGTACAACACAGATGTGGGTGTTTTCATGGTATAAGTTATATATTTCCTTTGAAATTTACTATAGAGAGAAAACCTGCAGAGCAATATCCACTATATCTCACTGACTGTTATTTATAGCTACATGCATTTCTGCTGTCATTCTTAATAAATAAAACCATGTTGAGGGATGTAGCGATAGAGTGAATATCCTACGTGAACCTACTGCTTATAGCAATAATTTCCCATGGCTATAATCTCACAGAGCAAATGCTACCTTGATTTCAGAAGATCTATGATTGTGGATGTTGACGAACGTAAATAATCACATAAGAAGAGATCGTGGAGCAATTCAGGTGATACTGTGCCCATAATGAGCCCTTAAAACAACGCTGACTCTTGACGCATGAAGCTGCACACATAGAGAATTATTGATTGATATGTACATCAACCTAATGGTGTGCCAAGTTGAAATGAAATGTTTTCTGTAGTTAATGATTAGAAAATTAAAAGCTGTATCTACAAAATGTATGAATGCAGTATTTGCAATACACAGATACTGTGATTTCCGTGCTTGGTATAGTATAACCAAGTAACATGGAAATCAGTGGCGGTCGGTGCCATTTAAGACAAGGGAGGATGATAATTTTTCTAATGAGCATGGCCTCATTTCTATTAAAGCATATTGGGCGACTATCATTTATATTCCATTCAACCAGCTCAATGCAACACAGATAGATTCAGGCTATTACATGATACTCCAATTTTCCCTATACCCATTATGAGGTTGCTACAACCTAACCTATGAATGAAGTTTACAACGTAGGTGCACAGTGACACATTCAATACCGCCGTACACAGTCTTGCCTGCATCTAGCTGATCTAGGGTGTAATCATTAGTCCAACAGTTGCAAACAAATGTTTCTGTTGTACAAATTCAGGTATGTTTATCCCCGTTTCATTCCCATTTGCTTCCGTTTAAGAAACGTTTTTCAACACAATCTACTCATAACCCTTCTTATTCGTAGGGTTTTCAGAGGTTCGGTTCGCCCATGTCTGTCTGCGTTGAATTACAATCTTGACGCTGTTTTTAACGTTTAAAAACAGCAATAATCATCGCTTGCTAAATGGTTTTCGAAACATATGCTGATATACCTCTTATATTTCATATCAGTGAGAAACAATCTTCCAAATGAAAAAGAGACACTTACTTTAGGTCCCCTGTTAGCTTACACACAGGTGTTTGGAGCACGTTACATAACTAATTATCTAAGGTGGCCACTTATTTATTCCTTCTGTCTTCTGTAAACAAGCAGTGTAATATGGAGATATGGCCGTGTGGGAATGCTAACCCTAACCCTATAAAAGGTATATAGTCATTTAACCTTTTGAAAATGATTTCTCACTGATATGAAAGATATGTTCATTATGTTTCCAAAAGCATTCCGCAAGTGATGCGTTTTAACATTCCGAATGAGCGTCGGGACTCAACATAACTCCCCTGGCCAGAAGATACTATCGTCAATAGGCGCTAAAGGTCTATGAATGAGTTAGTATTTTCAAAAAAGAATATCCAAATACTTGCTAAGCCATAAATCATTTCAAAGGATGGTCACACAGTTAACTTTGCTTCTCAATCTGTTTTTATTTATCTTTGACATCTCAGAGTTCATTTGGCTTATTGCAATGCAGACAGAGAAACAATGAAGACATGACAATAGCATCCTCAGACAAGCCTCTATGACACCTCACATGAAATATTTATCACTTGCAAATTGTTTATTGTTGGATTGCTGGTACTCTGCTGACAGGTGGACTGATTTATTTGGAAGGTTTTTGGAAATGCTTCAGAAAATAGCAAAGTTGAGTTACCAATCAAGCCCTAAGAAAAGTGATAGATTATAAATGACTGTTTTATATTACCATTTTATATCTTTACTGTTTTGTATCATTATATCATCTTAGTATTAACATACTGAAAGTAGTATTAGGTTTAAGCTCTTTGTGTATGGACTGTAGTGGACTAATAATGTGTATTTCAAATAACTCAGTGTCACCTGACTGATAAGAAGTCCTGAGATATGAAAAGAGGAGCACGGGGAAATCCTGAGTGATGGAAAAGTACTGAAGTACATCTTTGTGGAAGGGAGGGGTGAGAGCTAAGGGTATAAGTGGACACTGTGCTGTATTGAATGTATGCATTCAGCTGGTACATCTTCGCTGAGTAAACATTTGCAACTTCACTCTAAGTTTGGTCTCTTTTGAATGATAAATATGTTTATTGCGTATTGAGGTATTGGTCTTATCAATTGGAGTCCCGAACCGGAATTTACACTTAAGGAACAGATTTTGGAGAATAATTGGTACTAGAAGAGGCTGGGCAAAAAATAAAGGTAAGCTTGTTTGTTACCAATTCTGTTTCTTACCAATTCTTACCAACTGTATGCTCGGCCCTAATTTATGTGCTCTCTGTCACCTGAAGCTTCATGGCAAATGGTCCAGGAACACAAGGAAAGCACAAAGGACAATGCCCAAGGTCTAGTCTGCCCTTCCCCCTCTGAGGGGCCAAAATGTATCTATTTTTTACAGTATTCAGAGGACTGACTATTGAGTGATAGAATAATGTTATAGTATCCATGTTTGGTATCTACCCGAATCTTGCTCAATGAGGATAACTCCGATTCTATCTATATGGATATCTGATCTCTGATCTCTGGGTTAATGTGTATCTGTACACGTTGAACTCTAAATAACTCCACACAAAGAGTTTTTATGGTCCTCTCAGAAATTCTGTCTAATTTACATTGGTCTTATCCCCACACAAGCTCTTAGATGCTGTGGCACCCTGTGGAGATTGGGCCTTGACGGTCAGATTATGGTGGTTGGTTTGGGGTTGAAAGGTTACACCGTCAGATGCTATAAATGGAATTAAATGCCTTTGTTATTTCTCTTACCCTGTTTCCAGTCCATGGAGGAAGGTTGTATGATCAATTCTCATTTCCTAGGCTTCTAGGCCTTTGGCCTAGTAGGCATTTCTTTGTTCATTCCCTGTCTTGTAAGTTAATATTGTACTGCAGTAGGCTAAATTAGGGTCACACAGAGTGTTTTTTTGGTGGTCTTAAACATATCTACTTTGAAACAAAATTATACACTTCACACATATTTTTATGGGCTTAAAAACACAAGATACCTGTACCATGTCAGAATTTATTGGAATGTATTACATTTTGAGTTTGCATCCCAATATTATACTTTATTTGTACTGAAGAAAAATATCAACGCAACATGCAATCATTTCTAAGATTTCACTGAGTTACAGTTCTTAAGGAAATCAGCCAATTGAAATGAATGAATTAGGCCATAATCTATGAATTTCATTTGCCTCATGCAGTGCAACATCTTATCACGGGTCCCTACGGAACTTTCATTGCGCACACCTGGCCCCTATTCCCACTGATTGTGTTTGTATATATGTGCCCTTTGTTCACCATGGTCTTGTCGATTATTGTTACAATGTCCGTTGGTTCTTGTGAGTACCTGTGCTGTGTGTTTTGGGCTTTCGTGCCCTTGTGGATCACGCAGATGATTACGGGTCTTGTCCCGTGTGTTAATCATTGTGCCCGTGTGTATTTATTTGACGTACTCCTCATTCAACCTGTGTTTTGTAAACGTGTTTGTTTGGTGTTCGTCACCGTGCCTTTACATGGCACACCGTAATTTGTGGCTTAATTTTAAAAAACTATTACGCATGATGTTTTCCCGGAACTCTTCATGCCACGTGACACATCTCCTCGCTTAGAGTTGATCAGGATGTTGATTGTGGCATGTGGAATATTGTCCAATCCTCTTCAATGACTGTGGGAAGGTGCTGGATATCGGCGGGAACTGGAACACGCTGTCGTACGCTTTGATCCAGAGCATCCCAAACATGCTCAATGGGTGACATGTCTGGTGAGTATGCAGGCCATGCAGAGTATGCAGGTATGCAGAAGAACTGGGACATTTTCAGCTTCCAGGAGTTGTGAACAGATCCTTGCGACATGGGGCCATGCATTATCATGTTGAAACATGAGGTGATGGCGGCGGATGAATGGCACGACAATGGGCCTCAGGATCTCATCATAGTATCTCTGTGCATTCAAATTGCCATCAAATAAAATGCTATTGTTTTCATTGTTCATAGCTTATACCTGCCCATACCATAACCCCACTGCCCCCATTGGGCACTCTGTTCACAACATTGACGTCAGCATGCCGCTCACCCACACGACACCATACGCGTGGTCTGCAGTTGTGAAGCCGGTTGGATGTACTGCCAAAATCTACAGATCTGAAAATCAAACTAAATGTTCTTTCTCACATGCTCTGAATAGGTAGACCTTACTTAACAAACAATGCAGTTGTAAGAAAAATAGCACAAAAAATTATTAAAGAGCACCAGTAAAATAACAATAAGGAGGCTATATACAGGGGGCACCGGAGGCACCGGTTAGTCGAGGTAGTTGAGGTAATATGTACATGTAGGTAGAGTTATTAAAGTGACTATGCATAGATAATAACAGAGAGTAGCAGCAGCGTAAAGGAGGGGGTGGGGGCAATGCAAATAGTCTGGGTAGCCATTTGATTACATGTTCAGAAGTCTTATGGCTTGTGGGTAGAAGCTGTTTAGAAGCCTACTTGGACCTACTATAGACTTGGCGCTCCGGTACCGCTTGCTGCGTGGTAGCAGAGAGAAAAGTCTATGACTAGCATAGCTGAATTTTTAGGGCCTTCTTCTGACACTGCCTGGTATAGAGGACCTTGAAGACAGGAAGCTTGGACCCAGTGATGTACTGAGCCGTACGCACTGATTAAAAATATTTATAACATTCCACCCATGAGGCCACTAGGTCATTTGACTGCTGGGAAGGGCGACCCTGCTATATGCAGAGAATAATTCTTTGTTAATGTCTATATGGCCTTGTAACTAACTAATACACTTGAATTCCGTTCTCATGACCATCCTTTAATCTTAGTCAGCTAAACACATAATACTTGAGGTACATGTGAGGTATATACACTATATAATATGCACATATCAAATATAACTCCACTATAAACCTGTTGTGAGCCTTGAGCCTGCTGAATCAAAGTATCGGCTAAGAGTTAAGTTTCAAATGTTTAAGCGAATTTAGTATGGCCATTTAGGAAAATCACAGGTGTGTGTGTGACCGGTGGAGGCATCATAAATATTCAGTCTTGCCCATTCTCCCTCTGAATGGCACACACACAATCCATGTCTCAAGTGTCTGATGGCTTAAAAATCCTTCTTTAACCTGTCTCCTCCCCTTCATCTATACTGATTGAAGTGGATTTAACAGGTGACATCAATAAGGGATCATAGCTTTTACCTAGAATCACCTGTTCAGTCTATGTCATGGAAAGATAAAGTGTTCCTGGTATTTTGTTCACTCAGTGTAGATCCCCACATAAACATGTAGGAGGTGGTTTTGGCATGTGCCGTTGTGGACAGGTGGGTGAAGTAGCCTGTTTGTTCAGAACTTAACAGCGTATGGTTCTGGAGTGGGAATTGTATCTAACCGGAGGAGAAAATATTGTGCATATACTAAATATTCCCAATTTATGAACATGATGGGAATGAGAGACATAGTGTAGATGTGGTGACTATTCAGTTCCTTGAACCTATACATTAAACCTTTGAGAAGTAGATTTTTGAGATTTTTTTTGTTGTTGTTAGACAACAGACCTCAATTAAAATAACACACCACTTCACCCAAGAGTTAAAAGAGACTAAAACAAAATAGGAAACGATGCAGAAAGCTGCAAAGAGTAGTTCAATCGATACAATACATTTGAATTTGGTTAGCATTGGTATCTGGCTGATGTATTTTATAATTTGGGTACATAACATATTCATCTCAAAATAATAGACATTAATGAGTGAGACGCAAATGGTGAATATCCAACGGAGACTGGTATTAAATATATACAGTACAAACTTTAGGGTTAAAGGGGGGACAGTTGCCTCCCTGTGATTAAAACATCTTTGTTCACATAGTTAAACAAGTGTTAGAGTGGAAGAGAAATGTACTGGGTGATAGTGATTGAGAGAGAGCTTTCATTTTGGGAAGAGTGGAAGAGTCCGAGTTGGGAAGGAACCAGACATGTAGACTAGTGAAAGTAACATGAAGAAAGTGTATTCTGAGTAGAAAGGAAGGACATGGAAAGTAAAATGGAAAGATTCATGGTATTGTAATGAGTATTGCCAGTATAGTTCATAATAGTATGTAGCTTTCAGCCAGCACTCTAATGATACAATATTTTAGCAATTTGAAGCTAAGGTTCTCAATACAAGGTCACATGATAAATATGAGTGTTGACATCATCTGCGTTCTATTGTTTGATATGCTCCTCAGTGAACAGAGGGATTGAGTTTAGGGACTGATATTAAATCCAAGCTCACCATTATTCCTCCACCCTCGGCACATCTGGTGTTTGGGTTAAAGATAAAATGTGCCCTTTATGTTGTGAACATAAACAGGCTATAAGAGACAGTAGAACAATTGGAACAGAGGCACGAATGATTGAATTCTAATTATTATTTCTCAAATTAGATAGAGTTGGAGTAACACCAGTGATTTAAATAAGACAGTCATTTCATA
Source organism: Oncorhynchus tshawytscha (assembly GCF_018296145.1). Lineage (NCBI taxonomy): Eukaryota > Metazoa > Chordata > Actinopteri > Salmoniformes > Salmonidae > Oncorhynchus > Oncorhynchus tshawytscha. The sequence continues at coordinate 21,629,003 of NC_056456.1, read as the reverse complement.
TAAAATAATATGTTCCTATTACATGAAAATGTATCCAAAATTGAAATGAAGAAGATCCAAATAAAAGGGCTGTGAAACAAAAACAAGTGGGTTTAATAAAGGCTTCCTGCCAAGATGCAATAAGCTCGATTGGAAAATAGAGGAATGTACTGTACATAGGCCGAGTAGTACCTAATACTGCATTTTTAGGACTGATTTAAGATTTAGCATAGGGAAAACTAACTAATTGTTTTGTTTCTTTTCCAAGAGAGGATGGGGTGTCCCCTATCAAGAGTTTAACAATGATTCTGTATCTCTCCCTTTGAAATACTTCCTGTAGCCTGCTGCCTTGTGAGAGCAGTTATTGAAATTCTACAAGTGTAAAGGTAACCGAATCCGTCCGTTAAGGGAGCTCCCAAATTAAGAAATGCCATTTGTTTGTTTTTTGCCCCTACATTTTATCCCCCCACCCACAACTGCAACACACCAATCTACAAATAGGAATATTTGTTAGTAGTGTTAATACCATGTCTGATTTATTGTGTGGTCTTTTTATTTGGTTTTAGTAGGCTATTCACGGGTGAGAAAGGATGCACCTTAAAGGACATACAAATACAATGTTCTAGTATCTTGTGACTGAATTTTGGTTGCACATACGGTACCAAGTCAAAGGTTTGAACACACCTACTCATTCCAGGGTTTTTCTTTAGAATAATAGTGAAGACATCAAAACTTCGAAATAACAAATGGAATATGTGGTAACCAAAAAAGTGCTCAACAAATCAAAATATATTTGATATTTTAGATTATTCAAAGTAGGCACCCTTTGCCATGATGACAGCTTTGCACACTCTTGGCATTCTCTCAACCAGCATAACCTGGAAAGCTTTTTCAACAGTCTTGAAGGAGTTCCCACATATGCTGAGCAATATTTGACTGCTTTTCCTTCACTCTGCGGTCCAAATAATCCCAAACCATCTCAATTTGATTGAGGTCGGGTGATTGTGGAGGCCAGGTCATCTGATGCAGCACCATCACTCTTCTTCTTGATCAAATAGCCCTTACTCAACCTGAAGGTGTGTTGGGTCATTGTCCTGTTGAAAAACAAATGATGGTCCCACTAAGATCAAACCAGATGGGATGGCATCTCGCTGCAGAATGCTGTGGTAACCATGCTGGTTAAGTGTGCATTGAATTCTTAATAAATCCCTGACAGCGTCACCAGAAAAGCACCCCCCACCCTATCACACCACCTCCTCTGCTTCATGGTGGGAACCATACATGCAGAGATCATCCGTTCACCTACTTATCAGACCAAAGAACAGATGTCCACCGGTCTAATGTCCATTGCTCATGTTTCTTGGCCCAAGCAAGTCTCTTGTTTCTAGTGGTAAGTCTAGGTCTTCCTTTCCTGTGGCGGTCCTCATGAGAGCCAGTTTCAACATAGCGCTGGATGTTTCTTTGCAACTGCACTTGAAGAAATGTTCAAAGTTCTTGACATTTTCCGGATTGACTGAGCTTCATGTCTTAAAGTAATAATGGACTGTCATTTCTCTTCGCTTATTTGAGATGTTCTTGCCATAATGTGGACTTGATCTTTTACCAAATAGGGCTATCTTCTGTATACCACCCCTATCTCTTCACTAAAACAGTGATTGGCTCAAACGCATTAAGAAGGAAAGATATTCCACAAAACAACTTTAACAATGCACACCTGTTAATTGAAATGCATTCCAGGTGACTACTCCATGAAGCTGGTTGAGAGAATGCCAATAGTGTGCAAAACTGTCATCAAGGCAAATATAAAATATATTTTGATTTGTTTAACACTTTTTTGGTTACTAGATGATTCCATATGTGTTCTTTCATAGTTTTGATGTCTTCACTATTATTCTACAATGTAGAAAATAATACCTGGTACAGAGTATGTTTGTAACTATGTTTGTAACAATGAGTCTGAAGTACAGGGAAAGAACAAACTAATTTAATGTTGTGGGCCTCTGTTCTGACATTCTGGGGAGTCCTGATCACACCTCACTAAAAAGATTATAGACACTGGGTGAAATTTAAATATACTGTAATATGTACATGCTGATAATTATGAAGAAGTGTATTGCTGTTGTTTTGTTTGTTTTGTTTACTGTATTTGCTTCAATACAAAACTCACCAGATTGGGACTGGGGTACTGTTGAGATTTCTCCCAAAAAAAGCCCTCTAAATCCCTGACCCTCTAACTCCCCGGTGAGATCGCCAAATATGATATGGAAGTATATGCCAACCTGCAAAATAGTTTAAAAAGTGTTTTAGTATTCTCTTTTGTATTAATAATGTTGGAAAATGTAATAATTAGTCATACAGTGAATAGCCTGTCATGAATTCTTGAATCAGAAATGCCCTTAACTGTTGTTCTGGTCTTTCTTCTCTCGAGGTTATGGCGATTGTGACTCTGGATGGTATCTTGATGCATGGAAGGGATAATTTGACTGAAATCAGTGTGAGCCCCACCCCTTATAACCGGCTGAAGTAATGGTGGCAATGGCGTCCACTGCAGCCCTGTCCCTCAGCACTTCTACCTGAGCATTCAGTCATATATCAACTGCCTTTTCTATCAGGAGTGCGGCATGAGTCCTGAGACCGAGCACATGGAGAGAGATCACTTCTAAACTTCTCTCATGCTGCTGGGGCACTAATAAAAAGAATGGGCGAGACAGAATTGACATTAAAGGATGGTTGTGGCGGCTAAGGTGAGCGATTTGTCTGGTTGGGAAAATCTGACTATCCCCCAGATACTGGTTGGGACATCATCAAGAGCCACCCACTTCGACAGGCATGAGTTACATTGTGAGTATGAACGTTAAAGCTATCAGAAGAAGAAAAGTTAGAGATACCAGAAGAATGAGTGTTGGGGGAGGGGGCTCAACCTTGCCCTTAATTGATTTGGGATTGCCAAAATAGTTTATCTGGGGTATTGGGTTGATTGTGGGGGTCCTCACACTGGAAAATGTATAGTAATCTAGACTTTTAAAAATGCATTGGGATACTGATACCACTCACAACAGTATAAGACAAGAACAAATGGGGACCATACTGAGAAAAAAGAATGCTAGAAATGTAAAATAAATCAAGTTTATTTTAACGTTAGCAGGATAAATGCTTCCCTTTCTGTAAATGTATGTTCTGCCAGTGTCTGTTAGGGAATCGAATGATAAACTCAACGTGAAGCACCCTTTCATGGGGTTCATCAATTTCGGCTGTGTGACAGTTAAATTAAGAACTGGGTCTACAGTATTTGGCTACATCCGTAGTTTTATTCAGTCCTTCTCGTCAATGGCTACGAGGTTGAATGTTTTGACAGAAGGGGGGAAGCAGGGATGTGACCCAGTAGACTGGAGACCAGAGTGTCAATTTAAAACAAGCGCTGTGCGAAGCCCCCGCTCTGGGAACACCAGATGTATATAAGGAGATTGAGATGTTGTGCACGGGGATAAGGGACTGTCATTCTAAATTTGGGTTGGATAATTTAGCAATAGTTTTAATTCCTCTTTGGACAGGCAAGACGGAGAGACAGAGTGCTGCCCCTGAACGATTAAGAAATCGCAAAGGGAGGGGCGGGTGCATTACTCACAACAGCATATGAGAGGTGTGAGAGAAACCTCTATCTAGTCTATTTGATTATTCCTTGAATTCCTTTATGGATGAAAAATTATTTCCTTGTGAATTTATCATGGGTTGTAATTCTAATTCGGTGTGGGTAATTAATTATATTTGTTCAGAATTTTTTCATTATTCAGAGGTAATATTAAGATTTACTGCCAAGGGTGGTGTTATCAAAGAATATGGGGTCATCTTGCAGGTGGTTTCTGAAATGAATTCAATATTGGTAAGAATCCATTGAGTCTAAGTTAGGGAGGTTTTCCTCCAAGGTCGAGAGAGAAGGACCTGTTGTATTCTCCAGCCTCTAACAAGCTACTTGTATCTGTGGTCTCATGTCAACAACACTGATGTAATGGTTAAGTTCGTCACCTGGAAGCTTAGCCAAGTATGGTCTACCGGTTTATTGAAACTCTACACTCAAGCTGTTGTGATATGTTGAATTTGATTACTGTAACCAATTATCTCCAAGTCTTTTTTTTTGCATGTGACTCAGAGTTTTGTGCTCGACACTCTCAACGCCACTACTCTCTCCTCCTTTTTTTGTGAACAGATAACATTTGACCTACCGGAGGTCTGGGACCTTTGTGGAAGGGAGAGGGTGAGAGCTAAGGGTGAAAGTAGACACCTCACTGTATAGAATGGATGTATTCAGCTGGTACATCTTTGCTGAATAAACATTTGAAACAACACTCAGAGTTTCGGCTCTTTTTGTATGACAAATATGTTTACTGTATATTGAGATATTGGTCTTGTCAAAAGGAAAGGAAAACACTAAATGCTTTGCTGCAGTGGAGGCTGGTGGGAGGATTTATAGGAGGCTGTAATGGCTGTAATGGAATTAATGGAACGGTATCAAACACATTAAACATATGAAACCACATGTTTGATTCCATTACATTTATTCCATTCCAGCCATTACAATGAGCCTGTCCTCCTATAGCTCCTACCACCAGCCTCCACTGCTTTGCTGAGTAGCAGATGGATAACACGTCTTCTCACATGCCATGGCAATATCCTTTTTAACAGTGATTGAAGATTTTTTATGGTTTTCTCATAGAATATCCAAACAACGGAATTATTCAACAGTGTTTCAAGTACAATATTGACAGAAACTGGAAGATAGAACCACAGCTATGCTTGTGTGAGGGTGTTTACCAAGTGACACACGTTCTGTAACAGTGTAATAGACTGTGAGAATCACATGATCAAAAGCAGCTTATCATTGTGATAGACTCCGACAAAGAACGCACAAAAGAATGTCCCCAAAATGCTATTCTGGCCTATGGAGATGCAGTTATGGCTCTCCTGCTTTCATAAAACCATTTTAAATTGAATGTCTTTCAGTTGTGAGGTATGTCAGAGACGGCTTAGCCTTTTGAGCTCAGACTCAGCAATGTAGTTTTGAATACTCTGGTTTGCATCCGAAGCGGACGGAAATACTCAATTCATGCACCCAGCGGAAATTGCCTCTCAGAAATCAAGTCAAAATGACAGTTTTCATCAGGAAAGAACATTGTGCTTTTAAAAATGAGTCAACGTGTAATTTCAGAGTACCCGTTCCATCAAATTGCATCGGGGGATTTCACAGAAAGAAAAACATGACTCATTATCTGTGTTTCCTTAATGTTCTTTCTTCTTATCTTTCAAGGGGAAACAGCATGGCAACCTGCTCAGACAAGACCACTGGTGAAATCTTCTGAGGATCCTCTTAGCAAATTAACAACCGGCCTCTCCCCTCCGCTTCCATCCGACATGGAAACGGACCTTGGTTCTACTCCCTAATGGACAGACTGAAACAAACCATGGAATATAAGAGAAACCTCTGGACTGGTCTTATCTACACCTAGTACTGTCTTACTATTGAGACGCCTTTGTGGCCTCTGGGTACACTGTGTGCCTAAGGTACAGTGGAGGACTTAGAGAAGCATACGTTCTCTACCATGAGAATTCCTGCTACCACAGCCTGCCTCTGCCCTTTGCTCATCTGCCTGTGCTTTATCCAGAAGAGCTATGGGACGTCCCAGCTCAGGCCCAGCGTCAGAGCACAAAGTAACCAAACCAAACACCCAGACGGAGAGAGAGACGTGCACCACCGGCCCAAGAGGGGCTGGATATGGAACCAGTTCTTCGTTTTAGAGGAACATATTGGACCGGAAGCACAGCATGTTGGAAAGGTATGCTATTCATGTTCACTTTTAATGGCGTTCTTTTGATGTGAGGTATTTGCATGCTGAGAAGAAAACAGTAGGCCTACATATTGCAGTCTGTAGGTGTTTTTGCATGATACAAAGTTGATGATTGTCACTGCGCCTGGGAGTGCACAGTGACAGTCATTTGAGAGCAATTTTGTACCAGGTTATTAGAGCCGTACGTTTACGAAGGTTTAGAGCACTTTTCTTTCTTTTGGAAAAGTTTTTCAGCTTATTTTCAGAAAAAAATATATATATTTCCACTTTATATGATAAATAACCCAAATTGGTAAACCTATTACACGACGATACGACCTGAAGAAGGTATCTAAAATTAATCATTTTATGTACGAATTTGAATGAAGAATACATTTTGGGGGGATACATTTGATCAATTGTTTGTATGGTCATGGTCAGGATAATTCATTCTTATTGAATATCTAAACATGGCAACATTATGAGCTGAAAGCAGTGTTACCTAACTGCCTTATGATACAGCTTACCACAGGAACCAGATCTTTTGATATTGTGTAGCAGAGGCTTCTTGAAATGCACAAGTTGTAGTGGGTGAACTAATCCACTGTGAAACTGACATTGTATGACATTGACACTACAGTATGTACCAAAGGTGAGGGTTAAAATGGGGCTTGTGAGAGATGTGGGAAGTGAAAGGCTGGTAAGAGATGGCTCACACACACACACACATCCCCTGAGGGAGGGAGGGAGGGAGGGGGGGGGGTTGAGTGTGTGATTCACTCTCCTCAAAGATGCTGTGATAGTTGAATTGTGTGTTCTTCTTCCACTAAGATGGCACCTCTCTTGGTATTGATTTGGCCATGAGGAAAACAGCAGGTAATAGAGTATCAAGAAGCCATTTTCAACAGCACATAAGCCTACATTTATGAGCTTGATTCTTGTCGGCACGCTAAGTATACAAAACATGAAGGACACCTGTCCTTTCCATGACATAGACTGACCAGGTGAATCCAGGTTAAAGCTATTATCCCTTATTGAGGCCACTTGTTAAATCCACTTCAATCAGTGTAGATGAAGGGAAAGAGACAGGTTACCAAATGATTTTTAAGCCTTGAGACAACTGACACATGGATTTTTTTTTATGTGTGCCATTCGGAGGGTAAATATGCAAGACAAAAGATTGAAGTGCATTTTTTATTTTTTTATTTCACCTTTATTTAACCAGGTAGGCCAGTTTAGAACAAGTTCTCATTTACAACTGCGACCTGGCCAAGATAAAGCAAAGCAGTGCGACAAAAACAACAACACAGTTACACATGGTATAAACAAACGTACAGTCAATAACACAATAGAAAACATCTATATACAGTGTGTGCAAATGAGCTAAGATGAGGGAGGTAAGGCAATAAATAGGCTGTAGTGGCGAAGTAATTACAATTTAGCAATTAAACACTGGAGTGATAGATGTGCAGAAGATGAATGTGCAAGCAGGTGCGAAGGACCAAAAAAAAAAAAATATGGGGATGAGGTAGTTGTATGGGCAATTTACAGATGGGCAATGTACAGGTGTAATGATCTGTGAGCTGCTCTGACAGCTGATGCTTAAAGTTAGTGAGGGAGATATGAATCTCCAGCTTCAATGATTTTTGCAATTCGTGCGAGTCATTGGCAGCAGAGAACTGGAAGGAAAGGCAGCCAAAGGAGGAATTGGCTTTGGGTCTGACCAGTGAAATATACCTGCTGGAGCGTGTGCTACGGGTGGATGCTGCTATCGTGACCAGTGAGCTGAGATAAGGCAGGGATTTACCTAGCAAAGACTTATAGATGACCTGGAGCCAGTGGGTTTGGTGATGAATATGAAGCGAGGGCCAGCCAACGAGAGCATACAGGTCGCAGTGGTCGGGCTTTGGAGACAAAACGGATGGCACTGTGATATACTGCATCCAATTTGCTGAGTAGAGTGTTGGAAGCTATTTTGTAAATGACATCGCCGAGGTCAAGGATCGTTAGGATAGTCAGTTTATGAGGGTATGTTTGGCAGCATGAGTGAAGGATGCTTTGTTGCGAAATAGGAAGCCGATTCTAGATTAAATGTTTTATTAGAGATGCTTAATGTGAGTATGGAAGGAGAGTTTACAGTCTCACCAGACACCTAGGTATTTGTAGTTGTCCACATAACTCAGAACCGTCCAGAGTAGTGATGCTGGACAGGCGGGCAGGTGCAGGCAGCGATCGGTTGAAGTGCATGCATTTAATTTTACATGCATTTAAGAGCAGTTGGAGGCCACGGAAGGACAGTTGTATGGCATTGAAGTTAGTTAGTTAACACAGTGTCCGAAAAAGGGCACGAAGTATACAGAATGGTGTCGCCTGGGTAAAGGTGGATCAGAGAATCACCAGCAGCAAGAGCGACATCATTGATGTATACAGAGAAAAAAGTCGGCCAGAGAATTGAACCCTGTGGCACCCCCATAGAGACTGCCAGAGATCCGGACAACAAGGCCTTCGGTTTGACACACTGAACTTTGTCTGAGAAGTAGTTGGTGAACCAGGCAAGGCAGTCATTTGAGAAACCAAGGCTGTTGAGTCTGCCAATAAGAATGTGGTGATTGACAGAGTCGAAAGCCTTGGCCAGGTCGATGAATACGGCTGCACAGTATTGTCTTTTATCGATGGCTGTTATGATATCGTTTAGGACCTTGAGCATGGCTGAGGTGCCCCAATGACCACTTTGGAAACCAGATTGCATAGTGGAGAAGGTATGGTGGGATTCGAAATAGTCGGTGATCTGTTTACCTCTTGATGCTACCCATCCCGGATCCGGGATCGTGACTACGGCTCAAGCTCATTAGCATAACGCAAAATGTGAAAAAATATTCTTAGACATATTTAACCTCCACACCTACACAAGTCCAATAGCTCAAATGAAAGATAAACACCTTGTTCATCTACCCAGCAAGTCAGATTTCTAAAATGTTTTACGGCGAAAACATAGCACACATTTATATTAGACCACCACCGAAACAAAATGCAAGCGGCGGCCATTTTGTCCCAGAAAATATAAAATTTAAAAGTAGGATTAAAAAATAAATAATTCACTAACCTTTTGAAAATCTTCATCAGATGACAGTAATATTACATGTTACACAGTACATTTTTTTTTTTCAATAATATGCCATTAATATCCATAAATCTCTGTTTACAATGACGACATTTCAAAAAATGCTACTCAAAATGTCCGGAGAAATTATGATAGCTCGGACAGATAACGTCAGATAACAAGCAATAAACATGACTAAATATACATGTTCTACATATAGTTACAAAGATACACTTCTTCTTAATACAACCGCTGTGTTACATTTATTTTTAACGTTACAGAATTCGTTCACTAGTCTATGCTATGAGTCGGCGCTCAGATATTAGCAGTGTCTCCTCTACGTTTGGAGTCCACAGAAACCCAAAATAACCACATAAATATTCCCTTACCTTTGATGTTCTTCGATCAGAAGACGTAGAAGGAGTCATACTTACCCAATACATCGTTTGGTTTCAAGTTGTGCGTCTTTGTATTAGCATATGCTAACAGCTTCAGCTGAAATGCACCCAAAATAACTTCTGCTCCTTCTGGTCCCGCACTCTTGCGCAATCAAACTTCAAAATTACATATTATATGTTGACTAAACTGGTCAAACTAAGTGCAGAATCGAGCAAAATGATGTTTTTATCATGTAAAACAATGATCATCGCGAACAAACGAACCGGCTTCAACTGGTGTCTATTGGAAAAGAACGTTCTCCAAATCGGCGCGCGCAATAGAGTGCATGTATGTGAGAGTGAACCGGGCATTTTCGCCCGCCAAAGGATGAAATTCAAACAATGAACGTGCCAATTGAAAGCAGACATCGCGCTGAACAAATACATACTGTTCCCAGATCGGTAGCTGCCTGGGAAGGGTGGGGGCGATGACGTCAAAGTTGACCCAACTTTTCTCTTGACAAGAGAGAGTTTGGGAGAAAGGCTGCCCTGAGAGTTCTGCTTTACATACAGACATAATTTAAACGGTTTTAGAAACTTTAGAGTGTTTTCTATTCAATAATTATTATTATATGCATATATTATCAATTTTGGAAAAAATATTTTCAGTTTACTATGGGCACGCACTTCCTCCAAAGGGGGCAGTATTCAGCCATAAGCTCAAGAGGTTAACTTGGCTTTTGAAGATTTTTGAAGATTTTAGAAAGGCAGGGCAGGATGGATATACGTCTATAACAGTTTGGGTCTAAGGTGTCTCCCCCTTTAAAGAGGGGGATGACCGCGGCAGCTTTCCAATCTTTGGGATCTCCGCCAATACGAAAGAGAGGTTGAACAGGCTAGTAATAGTGATAGCAACAATTGCGGCGGATAATTTTAGAAAGAGAGGTGCCAGATTCTCTAGCCCAGCTGATTTGTAGGGGTCCAGATTTTGCAACTCTTTCAGAACATCAGCTATCTGGATTTGGGTGAAGGAGAAATGGGGGAGGCATGGGCAAGTTACTGTGGGGGGTGCATGGCTGTTGACCAGGGTAGGGGTAGCCAGGTGGAAAGCATGGCCAGCCGTAGAAAAATGCTTATTGAAATTCTCAATTATCGTGGATTTATCGGTGGTGACAGTGTTTCCTAGCCTCAGTGCAGTGAGCAGCTGGGAGGAGGTGCTCTTATTCTCCATGGACTTTACAGTGTCCCAGAACTTTTTGGAGTTTGTGCTACACGATGCAAATTTTTGTTTGAAAAAGCTAGCCTTTGCTTTCCTAACTGCCTGTGTATATTGGTTCCAATCTTCCCTGAAAAGTTGCATATCGCGGGGGATATTCGATGCTAATGCAGAATGCCACAGGATGTTTTTGGGCTGGTAAAGGGCAGTCAGGTCTGAAGTGAAGCAAGGGCTATATCTGTTCCTGGTTCTACACTTTTTGAATGGAGCATGCTTATTTAAGATGGTGAGGAAAGCAATTTTAAAGAATAACCAGGCATCCCCATCCCCTATTAAATCCTTCCAGGATATCCGGGCCAGGTCGATTAGAAAGGCCTGCTCGCTGAAGTGTTTTAGGTAGCGTTTGACAGTGATGAGGGGTGGTCCTTTGACCGCAGACTCATTACGGACGCAGGTAATGAGGCAGAGATCTCTGAGATCCTGGTTGAAGACAGCAGAGGTGTATTTAGAGGGCAGGTTGGTCAGGATGATACAGTGCCTTGCGAAAGTATTCGGCCACCTTGAACTTTGCGACCTTTTGCCACATTTCAGGCTTCAAACATAAAGATATGAAACTGTATTTTTTTGTGAAGAATCAACAACAAGTGGGACACAATCATGAAGTGGAACGACATTTATTGGATATTTCAAACTTTTTTAACAAATCAAAAACTGAAAAATTAGGCGTGCAAAATTATTCAGCCCCCTTAAGTTAATACTTTGTAGCGCCACCTTTTGCTGCGATTACAGCTGTAAGTCGCTTGGGGTATGTCTCTATCAGTTTTGCACATCGGGAGACTGAAATTGTTTCCCATTACTCCTTGCAAAACAGCTCGAGCTCAGTGAGGTTGGATGGAGAGCATTTGTGAACAGCAGTTTTCAGTTCTTTCCACAGATTCTCGATTGGATTCAGGTCTGGACTTTGACTTGGCCATTCTAACACCTGGATATGTTTATTTTTGAACCATTCCATTGTAGATTTTGCTTTATGTTTTAGATCATTGTCTTGTTGGAAGACAAATCTCCATCCCAGTCTCAGGTCTTTTGCAGACTCCATCAGGTTTTCTTCCAGAATGGTCCTGTATTTGGCTCCATCCATCTTCCCATCAATTTTAACCATCTTCCCTGTCCCTACTGAAGAAAAGCAGGCCCAAACCATGATGCTGCCACCACCATGTTTGACAGTGGGGATGATGTGTTCAGGGTGATGGGCTGTGTTGCTTTTACGCCAAACATAACGTTTTGCATTGTTGCCAAAAAGTTCAATTTTGGTTTCATCTGACCAGAGCACCTTCTTCCACATGTTTGGTGTGTCTCCCAGGTGGCTTGTGGCAAACTTTAAACGACACCATTTTATGGATATCTTTAAGAAATGGCTTTCTTCTTGCCACTCTTCCATAAAGGCCAGATTTGTGCAATATACGACTGATTGTTGTCCTATGGACAGAGTCTCCCACCTCAGCTGTAGATCTCTGCAGTTCATCCAGAGTGATCATGGGCCTCTTGGCTGCATCTCTGATCAGTCTTCTCCTTGTATGAGCTGAAAGTTTAGAGGGACGGCCAGGTCTTGGTAGATTTGCAGTGGTCTGATACTCCTTCCATTTCAATATTATCGCTTGCACAGTGCTCCTTGGGATGTTTAAAGCTTGGGGAATCTTTTTGTATCCAAATCCGGCTTTAAACTTCTTCACAACAGTATCTCGGACCTGCCTGGTGTGTTCCTTGTTCTTCATGATGCTCTCTGCGCTTTTAACGGACCTCTGAGACTATCACAGTGCAGGTGCATTTATACGGAGACTTGATTACACACAGGTGGATTGTATTTATCATCATTAGTCATTTAGGTCAACATTGGATCATTCAGAGATCCTCACTGAACTTCTGGAGAGAGTTTGCTGCACTGAAAGTAAAGGGGCTGAATAATTTTGCACAGCCAATTTTTCAGTTTTTGATTTGTTAAAAAAGTTTGAAATATCCAATAAATGTCGTTCTACTTCATGATTGTGTCCCACTTGTTGTTAATTCTTCACAAAAAAATACAGTTTTATATCTTTATGTTTGAAGCCTGAAATGTGGCAAAAGGTCGCAAAGTTCAAGGGGGCCGAATACTTTCGCAAGGCACTGTATATATGAGGATGCCCGTGTTTACGGATTTGGGGTTGTACCTGGTAGGTTAGTTGATATTTTGTGTGAGATTGAGGGCATCAAGCTTAGATTGTAGGACTGCCGGGGTGTTAAGCATGTCCCAGTTTAGGTCACCTAAAAGTACGAGCTCTGAAGATAGATGGGGGGCAATCAATTCACATATGGTATCCAGGGCACAGCTGGGGGCAGAAGGTGATCTATAACAAGTGGCAATGGTGAGAGACCTGTTTTTGGAAAGGTGGATTTTTAGAATTAGAAGCTTGAATTGTTTGGGCACAGACTTGGATAGTATGACAGAACTCTGCAGGCTATTTCTGCAGTAGATTTCAACTTCGCCCCCTTTGGCAGTTCTATCTTGATGAAAAATGTTGTAGTTGGGTGGAAATCTCAGGATGTTTGGTGGCCTCCCTAAGCCAGGATTCAGACATGGCTAGGACGTTCGGGTTGGCAGGGTGTGCTAAAGAACTTAGGGAGGAGGCTTCTGATGTTAACATGCATGAAACCAAGGCTTTTACAGTTACAGAAGTCAACACATGAGAGAGCCTGGAGAATGGGAGTGGAGCTAGGCACTGCAAGGCCTGGATTTGCCTCTACATCCCCAGAGGAACAGAGGAGGAGGAGGATAAGGGTACGACTAAAGGCTATAAGTACTGGTCGTCTAGTGCATTTGGAACAGAGAGTAAAAGGAGCAGGTTTCTGGGCATGAAAGAATAGATTCAAGCCATATTGTACAGACAATGGTATGGTAGGATGTGAGTACAGTGGAGAAAATGAGAGATGATGAGAGAGGTTTAGTCTCCAGAGATCATTTAATCTAGGTAAGGTCACCACATACCTGGGAGGTGGAACAAAAGGGCTAGCTAAGGCATATTAACCAGGGCTGGAGGCTCTACAGTGAAATAAGACAATAATCACAAACCAAAACAGCAATAGACAAGGCATATTGACATTAGGGAGAGGCATGCGTAGCCGAGTGATCATAGGGACCAGTGGGAAGCTAGGTGAGCTGGAGACACGGCGATTCAGACAGCTAGCGGGCCGGGGCTAGCAGGCTAGCAGAAGGGCCTTAGGGGGATGTCGCGACGGAAGAGTCTGTTGTAGCACCCTTGGACGATTACGTCAGCAGACCAGTCGTGATGGATCGGCAGGGCTCCGTGTAGGCAGTAAAAGGGTCCAGGCCAATTGACAAAATAGGTATTGTAGCCCAAGAAATTGACTGATGGACCTCTTCAGGTAACAGTCCGATATGCTCTAGACAGCTAGCGGACCGCGGCTAGCAGGCTAGCGGATGGGCCTTCAGGGGACGTCGCGACGGGGGAGCCTGTTTAAACCCCCTCGGGCGGATTACGTCGGTAGGCAAGTCGTGATGGATCGGCGGGGCTCCGTGTGGGCAGTCAAAGGGGTCCAGGCCAATTTGGTATTATAGGAATTTGAGCCCAAGGAGTGGCTGATGGACCTCTTCAGCTAGCCGGGAGATGGGCCTAGCACGAGGCTAGTTCCAGGTTAACTGGTGCTTGCTTCGGGACAGAGACGTTAACCAGGGGTAGCCACTCGGACAACAGCTAGCAAGCTGCGATGATTCAGGTGAAAAGGTTCAGAGCTTGCGGTAGGAATCCGGAGATGTGGAGAAAAAGCAGTCCGGTATGCTCTGGGTTGAATCACGCTGTGCAGACTGGCAGGAGTTGACCGGGCTATGGTTAGCTGATGACCGCTAGCACTTCTAGCAAGAAGTTTGTTAGCTGTCTAGCTTCTGTTGGGGGTTCTAAAGTATTGAAAATAGCAGATCCATATCACATTGGATGAGGCGGGTTGCAGGAGAGTATGTTGAAATTGAGGTTAAAAATATAAAAAATATATCCGAAATATATACAAAGAAAAAAAAGATATATACATGGGACACGACAAGACAAAGACAAAGACATCTGAAGTGCTATGCCATCTTGGAAAATAATGAACGGGGTATGGTAGTAGGTGTCAGGCGCACCGATTTGGGCCTGACCTAGAAAACTGTTATACTTTTCACGGCTTCAGATGTGTCAGCGTGATGAAAGGATGAAAAATGGCCACATGTATCTGAATTTTCTCAACTCTGCTCTGCTGTGACTAATTAGCTATACAACCTTTTCCTACATCACAGAGACTATATATACCTAGCTGTTCTCTGTATAGGCTAGACATGTACTGCACACTGAGTGTTGAAACTACACTTTCCTCTGATTTAGATAACAAGGTTACAGCCCCAGTCCACATACCTCCCAACCTCTTATCAATCAATGGGATTGACGTGTAGAGGTGGTGTTGGTGCAGCGGAGGCCAGAGTTGGTTGATACAGTTGCACACCGTTAATACTACCAAGTCTCTCAGGCAGCAGTGCCATCACCTCTCACTACAATCTTAATAATAAATTGTTCCAAAAGGGTTATTTTCTGCTGTCCCCATAGGCAAACACTTTTTGGTTCCAGGTAAAACCCTTAAAAGGGTTCTACCTGTAACCCAAAAGTGTTCTTCAAAGGGTTCTCCTATGGGGACAGCCGAAGATCCCTTATTGGTTCTAGATTGCACCTTTTTTCTAAGAGTGTAGAGTTAGATAATATGATTAAATACCCCTTACCAGACCTCAGAGACAAATATTACATCAAATCTTTCACCCCGGCTCACTAATGCCAAGACTGGGTATAAAACAATTATTGTCAGTGAGCTCTTGCTGCAGCATAAAAATTGACCTTTCCATCAGCGTGCCTCATGTAATTTGTGGTTAGCAGAGGGGGTAGATTCCTGATTTAATCAGTCGGGGGGTTCTTGGAGCGTAGTCAGTTTATCAGCCTCTGTACAAGCCTATACCAGTGAACTTGGCTCCATGGGAATTTAGTGAGTGGATAGCTGCCAGTGTATGGGAAGACAGTTTTGTGTCATTATTTAAGAGCATTCTAAATGGCATCATTGTGTAATTCAATGAAATCCTACAAAAGAAATGTGTAGGCTATGCAAACTTTGCAAACTAGGCTATTGCCTCCCTGTGCATACACACTTCTTATTCCAAAAACTGCTTCTAAAACTGGAAGTATCTACAGTATGCCTGTGAAAGTCTATAACTGGATGTAGTAGTGGAGGGATTTTACAGTGAAATCTTGCAGTATAGCAACTGAGCCTATTTATCCTCCCTGTAGATATAAACTCAGCAAAACAAGAAACATCCTCTCACTGTCAACTGCGTTTATTTTCAGCAAACCTTTTTAAATATTTTTTATATATTTGTATGAACATAACAAGATTCAACAACTGAGCCATGAACTGAACAAGTTCCACAGACATGTGATATAAATGGAATAATGTGTCCCTGAACAAAGTGGGGGGGGGTCAAAATCAAAAGCAACTGTCAGTAACTGGTGTGGCCACCAGCTGCATTAAGAACTGCAGTGCATCTCCTCCTCATGGACTGCACCGGATGTGCCAGTTTTTGCTGTGAGATGTTACCCCACTCTTCCACCAAGGCACCTGCAAGTTCACAGACATTTCTGTGGGGAATAGCCCTAGACCTCACCCTCCAATCCAACAGGTCCCAGATGTGCTCAATGGGATTGAGATCCGGGCTTTTTGCTGGCCATGGCAGAACACTGACATTCCTGTCTTGCAGGAAATCACACACAGAATGAGCAGTATGGCGGCATTGTCATGCTGGAGGATCATGTCAGGATGAGCCTGCAGGAAGGTTACCACATGAGGGAGGAGGATGTCTTCCCTGTAACGCACAGCATTCAGATTGCCTGAAATGACAACAAGCTCAGTCCGATGATGCTGTGACACACTGCCCCAGACCATGACAGACCCTCCACCTCCAAATCGATCCCGCTTCAGAGAACAGACCTCGGTGTGACGCTCATTCCTTCGATGATAAACGCGAATCCAACCATCACCCCTGGTGAGACAAAACCGCAACACTTTTTGCCAGTCCTGTGTGGTCCAGCGACGGTGGGGTTATGCCCATAGGCGACATTGTTGCTGGTGATGTCTGGTGAGAACCTGCCTTACAACAGGCCTACAAGCCCTCGGTCCAGCCTCTCTCAGCCTATTGGGGACAGTCTGAGCACTAATGGAGGTATTGTGCATTCCTGGTGTATCTCATTCATTTGTTGTTGCCATCCTGTACCTGTCCAGCAGGTGTGATTTTCGGATGTACCGATCCTGTGCAGATGTTGTTACACGTGGTCTGCCATAGCGAGGACAATCAGCTGTCCGTCCTGTCTCCCTGTAGCGCTGTCTTAGGCGTCTAACAGTACGGATATTACAATTTATTGCCCTGGCCACATCTGCAGTCCTCATGACCCCTTGCAGCATGCCTAAGGCACATTCACGCAGATGAGCAGGGACCCTGGGCATCTTGATTTTGGTGTTTTTCAGAGTCAGTAGAAAGGGCTCTTTAGTGTCCTAAGTTTTCATACCTGTGACCTTAATTGCCTACAGTCTGTAAGGTGTTAGTGTATTAATGACCGTTCCACAGGTGCATGTTCATTAATTGTTTATGGTTCATTGAACAAGCAAGGAAACAGTGTTAAAACCCTTTACAATGAAGATCTATGAGGTTATTTGTATTTTTACGAATTGTCTTTGAAGACAGGGTCCTGAAAAAGGGACGTTTCTGTTTTTGCTGAGTTTAGCATTTTCCCTTTTGTGAAATTCTATGAAGTAAAGGCGTACCAAGCACAATAACTCATTCTTACACCAAGAGTGACAAAAAACTCACCATATGGAAAAAGTGGACAGCAGACACACAGGCTGCTTGCATATCATGAAATCAGATCATGCTCTGCATCCATTCTGCAACCAGGCCCCTGGTGATATATTACCAAAGTGGATAGTTTCATATATTTATTTATCTATTTATCTGTTTGGGGTTTTTTCCCCATGGCTCTTTTTATCCTTTCATCTCTTTGATAATGCAGGGCCTAGGGTAAGCATCAGTCATGAGCTGTACTCCCATTACCCTGCTAGTGAATAAAGGCACCATAGCGAAAGATAAATGAATGCTACTCTCTCACTGCAGGCAGCGTGTTCTGTGAGTGAGAGCAGTATTCTGAGCCAGTGTAAATGCTTGCGCCAGCCCAACCTTCCTGAGAAAGCCAAGGTTACCATCACAGTAGTTCCACCAACTTCCACTGAATGCTATCGGCATTGGATTCTTATGTACTGTATATTACACCTACTGCGTACTACGCAAAAAAAATATATATTGTGTCGTAGCCTATTACACTGTGTTTTGGAGTGTCCTAAGAGGACAATAAAGTCCACTACTTAACGCACATGTTGTAAATTTGGTGCTTTATGAATCTTGGACACCCTCCATATGATTCTGTAGCAAACAGGGTTGCTGCTTGTACCCTCTTCAGGCATGGGAGGCGGTGTGGAGGTGAACACTGTCTTTGCTAATTGCTCTCTGCTAAGGGATTACACTCACTGCCAAGAATTAAGAGCAGTGTGTGTGTGTGTGTGTGTGTGTGTGTGTGTGTGTGTGTGTGTGTGTGTGTGTGTGTGTGTGTGTGTGTGTGTTTAACTATACTTGTGGGGACCAGAGGGTTAGTTTTAGGGTTAGGGTTAGGAGCTTGGGTTAGGGTTAAGGTTAGATTTTCGGTTTACAGTAAGGGTACAGGTTAGAGTTAGCTTTAGGGTTAGAGGTTAGCTAAAATAGGATTTTGAACGTGACTGAATTGTGTGTCCCCACAAGGTTCGTTGTATAAGACTGTGTGTGTGTGTGTGTGTGTGTGTGTGTGTGTGTGTGTGTGTGTGTGTGTGTGTGTGTGTGTGTGTGTGTGTGTGTGTGTGTGTGTGTGTGTGTGTGTGTGTGTGTGTGTGTGTGTGTGTGTGTGTGTGTGTGTGTGTGTCTGAAGGGTTGAAGGTGGAGGCAATAAAAACCATACACTGAGGAATGTATAAAATACAGCTTTATGATTGTAACTGCCAACAGTTGCTGGCTTTATTCTTCATTCAGGACATTTCCCCTCAGTGTCTGTAGAGAAAATAGCATTCTGCCAAAGAGCAAACACTTGAATTCATAATAGGATAACTGATTTGGCTGGCCAGTTGTGTTGTTATACAGATGATGCAAGCCAGCTCCAACAGCATTGGTGCTGTCAAGGGATTCACAGCTTTTCTTTAATGGTTATCCATCATTCACTTTCATCCTTACAGAACCACCCTCAGCATCAGCACCACAGCTGTCTGGAAACATGGAGGCTTGGGTGCATCCCAATAATCTCTCCTTCCTCCTGATGTGTGCACTTGTTCACTACTCCCCAAAAATGTAAAAGCATTGGATTGATGAAGGCATGGGCTAGAGGGAGTTTCCATAGACCAGCATTTTTTTTTTATGCATGAGGGCAAGTGAATAACAAGCGATTATTACGATTCAGCCCATGTTCTTAAGTGGTGTATTGATGTGAATGGAGAAGTCATACTCTGGTTGCTATATTTATGAGATTCTATCAGATCCATTTTAAAGCTAATGGGGGGGTGTTTTACACCTCTCTCAAACGACCTTCCACGCCACTTGACTTGTTTAAGACTTTGTAAAAAGCCATGTGCCAGGCACGCAGGCACAACCCCGAAATATTCAGACGACACGTCAACAAGGAACAACAGATTTAATTTGCAATGATGCAACTCGGTGTAGCACAACTAATCTGGATAGAGCTGGATTAACCCGTTTGTGTGTTCACACATTGCATTGGCTTTGTTCTGCTAGGCTACGAAGGGGGATACATCAGTATCAAAATGTCAAGGCAGTTAGAAACACTGTTCTTCTTGTTCTCAATGTTTTACATCAGAGTTGACACAGCATTTTTATATAGATCAGTATCATATGATACCCCAATGATTTAGCCTAGCTAAAAGAGTGTGGATTTTCTTTGCATCAACATAGGCTGCATGTGATATGTCACAACAACAATGATGCATGATTTGTTTTTAGATAACGATGTACGCTGCGAGTCGGGAAGCAAGTTCAGGGAGTGAATACATTTAATAAATAAAGAAACATGTAACACAAACAGCGCACTGACATGGAACAGAAACAGAAACAACGACGACTGGGGAAGAAACCAAAGGGAGTGACACATAAAGGGCAGGTAATCAAGGAGGTGATCGAACTCAGCTTCGAACTCACTCCAAACCGGCTGAGGCCTCCCAGGTAGGTCCGGCTCCAACACCCGGACTCAACATCACCCCCGACACAAAAAATAAATACACTCCCCGATGCTTCCCTTTGTTGAGGCGTCATTCTGTAACGATGTACACTGCAAATTGGGAAGCAATTTCAGGCACTGAATACATTTAATAAATAAATGTAACTCAAACAGCACACCGACATGGAACGAAAACAGAAACAATGACAACTGGGGAAGAAACCAAAGGGAGTGACACATTAAGGGCAGGTAATCAACGAAATGATGGAGTCCAGGTGAATGTCATTATGCTCCTAATGCTGGTGACAGGTGTGCGCCCTAACGAGCTGCCTGGTGACCTAGAGGCAGGAGAGCTTTATCAGCTGTACAGTAGAGACTTTCCCATTCAGGATTTGTATGAATTAGTAATGTCTACACAACAGATTATTTTTTAACCTCTGAACACTAAAATGGCATATAGTGATAGATTTATGCAGCTATGTGAGATTTAAAAAAATAATAATTCTGCCAGTCTGCTTTTGATTTAAGTGAATGCAAAAACAGTCAGGTATGCAGGCTACTTGTACAATAAGGGTGGGTTGCACCAACATGGATTAACTCTTAAATTGGGTTAAATCAAGGTTTATCTATTAATCTTGTTGCACCAAATGTTAAACAAAGTTTTAAATGAATCCTAGTTCAATTAAATCGTTACTCTAATCTAAATTTAGTTTTCACTTCATTAATTTTAAGCCTGTTGCTCAAAGAATGTCTGTAACGGTTTTCTTGCGGTGAAGGAGAGGCGGACCAAAATGCAGCGTGGTTTCTATTCATGGTTCTTTAATAAAGACTCTACACATGAACAAACTAACAAGACATGTGAAAACCCAAAACAGCCCTATCTGGTGCAAACACAGAGACAGGAACAATCACCCACCAAACCCAACACCAAACAGGCTACCTAAATATGGTTCCCAATCAGAGACAATGACTAACACCTGCCTCTGATTGAGAACCATATCAGGCCAAACACAGAAACAGACAAACTAGACACACAACATAGAATGCCCACTCAGATCACACCCTGACCAAACAAAACATAGAAACATACAAAGCAATATATGGTAAGGGTGTGACAATGTAAAAAAAAAATATCTACATTTACATTGGAGATTAATTCTAAACTGCCACTTGAGGTGGTTTAACTGATCAAATGGCAGCATATCTTCTGTCGAGAGACCAAAACAACAGAGTTCTTCAGAGTTTATAATAATTAACTCATTATTAGTAGGCTATTTACGTGCCCATTTTGTACAACAATTGAATTGGGGCTTATGATATGTCCAGCCTTGGTACGAATGATGATGTTATGCAACATGCTGTAACGAGCCTGATAATGGTAACATTGTAGTGTAGTATCAATCAAATGTATTTATAAAGCCCTTCTTACATCAGCTGATGTCACAAAGTGCTGTACATAAACCCAGCCTAAAACCACATACAATGCAGGTGTAGAAGCACGGTAGCTAGGAAAAACTCCCTAGAAAGGCCAGAACCTAGGAAGAAACCTAGAGAGGAACCAGACTACGAGGGTTGACCAGTCCTCTTCTGGCTGTGCCGGGTGGAGATCATAACAGAACATGGCCAAGATGTTCAAATGTTCATAGATGACCAGCATGGTCAAATAGTAATAATCACAGTGGTTGTCGAGGGTGCAACAGGTCAGCACCTCAGGGGGGAGAGAGAGCGAGAGAGAGTGAGAGAGAGAGAAAGAGAGAGAACTTAAATTCACACAGGACACTGGATAAGACAGGAAAAATACTCCCGATATACCCTAGCCCCCTACACATAAACAACTGCAGCATAAATACTGGAGGCTGAGATAGGAGGGGTCGTACGACGATACCCCCGGACAGGGCCAAACAGGCAGGATGTAACCCCATTCACTTTGCCAAAGCACAGCCCCCACACCACTAGAGGGATATCTTCAACCACACACTTACCATCCTGAGACAAAGACGAGTATAGCTTACTAAATATTGATGGGTCAAGTTGTCCGTCATCATCATAGGGGTTATGGAGAGGGGCAAACTGCTGGGGAATCCTCTTCTCTTTAATCCAGTATTTTTATCCTCCAGTTCATTACTGAATTCCTCCATCAGCTCCGACAAGAGTTTTTTTCATAAGCGGAGAAATGTGAACTTATTTGACGTGCCATGGTCATGTGGTTAGCGGGCAAATAATAAAATGGCACAATAACGTTAAGTAATGACAACAATTAATAACATTGTATGCTAGCTAGCTTGGTTTATAAACTAGCTAGCTACAGTAGCTAACGTTAACTAACACATTTATTTTCTGTCTAGCACTGGCAAATAACAGATTTGATTTCAAATCAGCCATCACATGAGAACCTTTCAAGATGGAGATGCAGTAGTTCAAACATCACATTGTTATTATTTTATCAAGGAACAGCAACATTTGTGGCCTCATTTGTCAAGTACGCTAGCTACTTCGTTTCAACTCACAAAATACTTCATGTATTTTTTTTTTTTTAACTTTATTTAACCAGGTAGGCTAGTTGAGAACAAGTTCTCATTTACAACTGCGACCTGGCCAAGATAAAGCAAAGCAGTGTGAACAGACAACACAGTTACACATGGAGTAAAACAATTAACAAGTCAATAACACAGTAGAAAAAAAGAAAGTCTATATACATTGTGTGCAAAAGGCATGAGGAGGTAGGCAAATAATTACAATTTTGCAGATTAACACTGGAGTGATAAATGATCAGATGGTCATGTACAGGTAGAGATACTGGTGTGCAAAAGAGCAGAAAATTAAATAAATAAAAACAGTATGGGGATGAGGTAGGTAAAATTGGGTGGGCTATTTCCCGATAGACTATGTACAGCTACAGCGATCGGTTAGCTGCTCAGATAGCAGATGTTTGAAGTTGGTGAGGGAGATAAAAGTCTCCAACTTCAGCGAATTTTTGCAATTCGTTCCAGTCACAGGGAGCAGAGAACTGGAACGAAAGGCCGCCAAATGAGGTGTTGGCTTTAGGGATGATCAGTGAGATACACCTGCTGGAGCGCGTGCTACGGGTGGGTGTTGCCATCGTGACCAGTGAACTGAGATAAGGCGGAGCTTTACCTAGCATGGACTTGTATATGACCTGGAGCCAGTGGGTCTGGCGATGAATATGTAGTGAGGGCCAGCCGACTAGAGCATACAGGTCGCAGTGGTGGGTGGTATAAGGTGCTTTAGTAACAAAACGGATGGCACTGTGATAAACTGCATCCAGTTTGCTGAGTAGAGTATTGGAAGCTATTTTGTAGATGACATCGCCGAAGTCGAGGATCGGTAGGATAGTCAGTTTTACTAGGGTAAGTTTGGCGGCGTGAGTGAAGGAGGCTTTGTTGCGGAATAGAAAGCCAACTCTAGATTTGATTTTAGATTGGAGATGTTTGATATGAAGGAGAGAAGGAGAGTTTAGGAGAGTCTGGAAGGAAAGAAGGAGAGTCTGGAAGGAGAGTTTACAGTCTAGCCAGACACCTAGGTACTTATAGATGTCCACATATTCTAGGTCGGAACCATCCAGGGTGCTGATGCTAGTCGGGCGTGCGGGTACAGGCAGCAAACGGTTGAAAAGCATGCATTTGGTTTTAATAGCGTTTAAGAGCAGTTGGAGGCCACGGAAGGAGTGTTGTATGGCATTGAAGCTCGTTTGGAAGTTAGATAGCGTCCAAGGAAGGGCCGCAAGTATACAGAATGGTGTCGTCTGCGTAGAGGTGGATCAGGAAATCGCCCGCAGCAAGAGCAACATCAATGATATATACAGAGAAAAGAGTCGGCCCGAGAATTGAACCCTGTGGCACCCCATTAGAGACTGCCATAGGACCGGGCAACATGCCCTCCAATTTGACACATTGAACTCTGTCTGCAAAGTAGTTGGTGAACCAGGCAAGGCAGTCATTAGAAAAACCGAGGCTACTGAGTCTGCCGATAAGAATATGGTGATTGACAGAGTCGAAAGCCTTGGCCAGGTCGATGAAGACGGCTGCACAGTACTGTCTTTTATCGATGGCAGGTATGAGTACCTTGAGCGTGGCTGAGGTGCACCCGTGACCAGCCCGTGACCGGCTCGGAAACCAGATTGCATAGCGGAGAAGGTACGGTGGGATTCGAGATGGTCAGTGACCTGTTTGTTGACTTGGCTTTCGAAGACCTTAGATAGATATTCGTGTAACATGTCACTAATCATAGTTTAACAGATCCAGATTCAAAATTAAGAGGTGCAACACATCTCTGATTAATTATAAACCTAGATTTACAAATCCTAGATTAGCTCTAATCCTAGATTAATTTAAACCATGTTGGTGCAACCCACCCTAACATTCTGTAGATTTATACAGCAGGTACAGTACCCCTCTGGTAAACTTCTTTTTAAGTTATGGTTAAGTTACTACCATTAGAAATGCTCATGGAAAATAAGGGGCAATGTTTGTTCCTCTCCTGAAGTGACTGAACTAGAATTGACCTCAACCCCAGGGGTTGCAACCAACATTATTTTCCAATCGTTTCATTCGGAACAGAACCACTATATATTTTTTCCCTTTACACTGTTCCGACCAGCAGAATAAAGTGCTGAGCCAGAACGAACCCCCCAAAAGTATTTGTTATATCGTTCCTATCTGTTCCTTTTTAACCTGTAAAATCATGTTTTTTACCTTTAGCTTATTAAGTTACTTCACCAATCAGTGCAGTCAGAGCAGCTAATCTAGTTGAATACATGCATGATGGACTATGGCGCAAGATGCGACTGCAATTTTGTGGGTGGGGAGAGCGCAAGAGAGGGTTGAGCACTGGGCATCTTGTTATGACATGCATTATCTGAATTAGGTCCACAGAATTATACCTAGGAGTAGTGGCTTCTATGGAGGACATTTGAATGTCCTTTGAGCTAGCTAGCTAACATGCTTGTGTGTGCAGAGCGGAACCAGAATTAATGAGGTCACAGGGGACACGTCTTACCTTTTTGTCGTTAATACATCCAACGAATTGCGATAACTATGCCTATAGCATCCTTAACTAGCATTGAAAAAGTTAATCCATTCTTCTGTAGCTAATAAATAATCTCTATCTTCTGAACCAAGCTTCTAAGATAGGTACGGTAGCCTATGCTTCGGAGGGGGAGGGGCAGGTAGCCTAACACACAGGCAAAGATTTTCTGCTTGCAGCAGGCAGACACTGGAATACATTTTTGAGTGACATAGTGAGGGCTTCGCATTAGAGCTTTGTTCTGTTTTGTTGTGGGACTAGAAGAAAAATATATATAATGTAAAATAACGCTATTAACCGGTTCCCATGCTTTTAACATAATGGTTCTGTTCCGGAACAGTATGGATCATTTTCCTTCCAGGTTCCATTTCTGTTCATTGAAAAATGTCCTTATTTTCCGGGTATTTGGTTCCGTTCCCTGAACCGGTTCCAACACATGGTCAACCATGGTGGTGAAATCCATGGGTATAGTTTTCTATGTTCAAATGAGTATTGTTATATCTGTGTGTAAAATTTCTGTAATTTCCTTCGCAGCTGCACTCCAACTCAGACAAAGGAGACGGCTCCGTCAGATACTTGCTGACGGGAGAGGGCGCTGGCACTATATTTGTCATCAATGAGGTCACAGGGGACATCCATGCCAGCAAGAGCCTGGACCGGGAGAAGAAGGGCCATTATGTCTTACATGCCCAGGCCATCGATCGTTACACCAAT
This sequence comes from Oncorhynchus tshawytscha, assembly GCF_018296145.1. NCBI lineage: Eukaryota > Metazoa > Chordata > Actinopteri > Salmoniformes > Salmonidae > Oncorhynchus > Oncorhynchus tshawytscha. The sequence continues at coordinate 21,603,396 of NC_056456.1, read as the reverse complement.
AGATCTCTAGAGCCTGAGTCCGAATTCATTATCAAGGTCCAGGATGTCAACGACAACGCGCCCAAGTTTCCAGATGGCCCATTTGCTGCTGCTGTTCCCGAGATGGCTGATGTTGGTAAGGCAGAATACTGACAACAACATATTTTTGAAATGCTGGGTGCACCTGGCTGTAGGGAGCTGGCTTTGTACCCTGACTGTGAGAGCAGTCACATCATTAGCTGGGTCATCAGTATTGCTACAGATCCCTACTGCATCCAGAGGCAGTCAGGCATTAATGCACAACTCTGTAAATTGATTTTGACAGTCCTGATAAATGGGTTTGGATTAATTGGGAGATAACAGATTTCGGCCTCACTTTATGCGATACCAGAAACACTCTGTGGTATTTTTAGATTTGCATGTAGTTTTACTATAAGAACACCTTGATAATATAGTGAGTTGTGCTACAGTATGCCATTGTAGTTTTTACAGTGATCATGGCACGTTGTACTTGTACTGTATGTGAGTTTGTGTGGTTGTAGTTAAATGGGTTTTGTTTGGAAATACACTACTGATATAACCTTTCCTTCCATGCAGGCACATCAGTGTTTCAGCTCACAGCCACAGACGCAGACGACCCCACCTATGGGAACAGTGCCAAGATTGTGTATAGCATACTACAGGGACAGCCTTACTTCTCTGTAGATCCCAAAACCGGTGAGACGCCTGCCTTCTACTTAACATTCACTGCAATATAACGCTGCATGTGTGAATTGCTTCTGTCAAGTGAAAATAGCTTTGTTCTACAGTATATGTTTTATTAGATGTTGATTGTTGTAATCAGGCTGTTAAACTGTGAAAAGGGCCAAAGTGCCTCATGATGATGTTTAATGACACAGCTGATTACAGAGGCAATAAGCTCAAATTGGGTCTAGTTTTAGAGAAGGCTGCAGTACTATATGTGTTCAATAAATTACATAGTAGAGGGGAAAAGACAGCAATAGTGTTCCTCGGTCTTAAAAAGAGATACCTGCCAACTGTTCTGTATTCTAGCATTCTTAATCCCCCTCCCGCTCATTGTATAAAGGCTCTCAGACATTTTGTTCTTTGCTTTGAAGACATAAGCGAAATAAAAAAGCCTTGAATAACTTTGACAAAACATCCACCCTTGACAAATACACAACATTACCAAAAGTACATGGACACCTGCTCGTCGAACATGTTATTCCAAAATCATGGGCATTAAATGGAGTTGGTCCCACCTTTGCTTCTATAACATCATCTAGGCTTTCCACTAGATGTTGTAACGTTGCTGCGGGGACTTGCTTCCATTCAGCCACGAGAGGATTAGTGAGGTTGGGCGCTGATGTTGGGCAATTAGGCCTGACTTGCAGTTGGCATTCCAATTCACCCCAAAGGTGTTCGATAGGGTTGAAGTCAGGGCTCTGTGCAGGCCAGTCAAGTTCTTCCACACCGATCTCAAAAAACTATTTCTGTATGGACCTCGCTTTGGGAATGGGGGCATTGTCATGCTGGAACAGGAAAGGGCCTTCCCCAAACTGTTGCCAAAACGTTGGACGCACAGAATTGTCTTCAATGTCAGGGTATGCTTCAGTAAGGCCATTCTACTGCCAATGTTTGTCTATGGAGATTGCATGGTTTTGTTTGCGATTGTATACCCCTGACAGCAATGGGTGTGGCTGAAATAGCCAAATCCACTAATTTGAAGGAGTGTCCACATAGTTTTGTACATAAAGTGTACATATTCTGTGAGGATGCTTTTCAAAAGATTCCAGTCAATGTAATATTAAAACGTTTTATTTCACCTTTATTTTATCAGGTAGACATACTGAGATCAATGTTTATTTTACAGATGAGCCCTGAATTACAGATAATACAGAAATACATACATCTAAATACAAATACGAAATGCAAGCAAAAATACAAACAAACACATTAGTCACTAATATGGTCCTCAATCAGCTTTCTGAATTGCCCTTGAAGCACCAAAACAACAAATTAAAGAACATTTTGAAAATCGTTCCACAAATACGGTGTAAAAAAACTAAAAGCTGATGTACCTAACTTAGTAGAGACCAAAGGAATTGAATCCCTTAGACTGTGTAATAGCAATAGTTAGATTAGAAATTGCTAAATGTTTATGTGTCTGTGGTGTGTGTCTGTATGCAGTACATCCTGATCCTGGGTCCCATGTGGCTCAGTTGGTAGTGCATTGCGCTTGCAACGAAAGGATTGTGGGTTTGATTCACGTGTGGGGCTAGTATGAAACATTGATGCACTTACTACTTTAAGATGCTCTGGATAAGTGTGTGTTACAGTGATATGCACACCTAAAGAGTACAAGGAATAAATATAGACATAAGTTATTTTCTTTGCTTCAACATCAATGTGTGTTGAGAAGGCAGAGTGAATCTGGCAGTGAGACTGTATTATATGCCATCTGTCAATACTCAAGATGATAGTCCTAGCCATGTTCCCGTCACATATGCTCAAGTGCTATTGACACCCATCATCCCCATGTGTCATGAATGTAACCAAGCACTGGTATAACCACTATGATGTGTCCAGTTTTGTCATCTTAAAAGTATGTTTTATCAATGTCCATGTTGCACTGCTTAGCTACTTGAGTGAGTGATTCTGATTTGGTTTGAGGCATAGATGTGAAATAGCCTGGCTGGATTGTGGCCATGCCAGCTTCAGTGCATACTGGGCCATAGCCATGGCAATGCCAGCTGTTCCTGCCTCTCTCCAGCAGCTTATTGGGGCCCCATCAGCAGGAGACCCGGTCACTCAGCCCACAATCAGAGCAGAATCAGAGCTGCCTCTACACTACAATCATCTGTCTGTGATCAGGGAGTGAGGTGTTCAGCTCCTGACCAGTGATCGTCACTGACATGCAGAAAAGCACACATGCACACACCTATGTATGCATGCGCGCACGCACACACACACACACACACACACACACACACACACACACACACACACACACACACACACACACACACACACACACACACACACACACACACACACACACACACACACACACATTTACAAAAATGCTTCCTTTTCAGACATAGCTAATCATAACCATTACAAAAAGCAATATTTGGACGTAGTGAGCATGCAAATGAAACATGACGCCTTTCTTATGTATAATCGACCCATATACAGCTGTAAAAAGCTAGATTGTTAGCATAGTCAATCTGACATGGATTAGGAGGTTGAATAAAAGGCCTGAGAGGACATGATACTAAAACAGCATGAACAGTTTACCTGTATCTTCCAATAGACAACAAAAGTCTGGCAGGTAATATTGACTGGTGTAAATAAAGGACCCAGAGGAATATTTCACAATAAGACCTGCATTTAATGGCATTGATTACCCATCCCCGATCTGACTAACATAATTACAGTAAACTACCAGTGTTTCCTCCATTATACTCCTGTTATATAGTTACATAGACAGCAGTGGTGGAAAAAGTATCCAATGGTCATACTTGAGTAAAAATATAGATACCTTAATAGAAAGTTGCTCAAGTAAAAGTAAAAGTCACACAGTAAAATACTACTTGAGTAAAAGTATTTGGTTCTAAATATACTTAAGCATCAAAACTAAATGTAATTGCTAAAATATACTTAAGTATCAAAAGTTAAAGAAGTATAAATAATTTCAAATTCCTTTCTATTAAGCAAAGCAGGCCACACCATTTTATTGTTTTGAAAATATATAATATAAAAATATATAAAATATGTATGGATTGCCAGGGGCACACTCTAACACTCAGACATCATTTACAAAATATGTTTTTGTGTTTAGTCAGTCTCCCACTAGATCAGAGGCAGAAGGGATGACCATGTGTTGTCTTGATAAGTGCGTGAATTGGACCATTTTTCTGTCCTGGTAAGCATTGAAAATGTAATGAGTACTTTTGGGTGTCAGGTAAAATAAAAAGTAAAAAGTACATTATTTTCTTTAAGAATGTAGTGAAGTAAAAATAAATGTCAAAAATATAAATAGTCAAATAAATTACAGATACCCCAAAAAAATGACTTTAGTAGTACTTTACACCACTGGTAGACAGTAAGGAGGACAGCAACTTTCCCGTTTGCCTTTTAAGTAGGAAAGGTTTCTTGTTTGTTTTTTCACGCAGTCAGGGGATACCGTCCATTCCACCTACTGAAAGGCTGGTACGTGTATACATTTTAAAGTGAGCAGGGATTATACAACTTTTAACTTTTGATCAATTGAAGGAATTGCCAGCTGTTCTTTTGGATTTGATTGATATTTACATTTTCACTGTCAGTCTTCTCTAATAATATGTAGTTAATTCACCACCCACCCCCTCCAATGAAGCTAGCCATCTGGCAAAGCATTATAGCCAACATACTGAGCTATATTGATCTTTAAATAAAAAATCTCCAGAAGATGCTGTAAGGAACAATGGGCAAATGCCTGACAGTTTGTATGTAATATTATGTTATTTTATCAGATTGCACTAGAATACTTATTAGCAAATGTCAGCTTTGCATCAATCATTGGTATTGTTCTTACTCCATATCGAACAACATACCTGAACTCTGATTTGCCTTGGCTAAATAAGCAGAGTAGGCATTGTCTACTCTTCAGAGGATCCAGAGGAGAAGAGACTTGTAGTACAGTAGTTTGGCTGTGCCTCAGAGAGGCAAAGGGACTACAGTTTTGGCTGTCCCTTTGAGAGTCCCTGGGTCAAGAGCAAAGTCAAAGACATCACATCACCCACTCTGGCTGGTCCTGAGAGCTGAGGGAAAATGACTGGGGAATCCCAAGGTCAATTGGAAAGCATACAGCACAACAACATGGCCCTAACAGCCTTTTATCCCTTGTCACAGTGGCACTACATTATTCCTAGTGATGGGGGGGGATAAGCACATATACATATCGTAATAATATTTTTTAGGATATACCGTATCATATCGTTTTTACAATATCGGAATATTATTTTTGCGCTAGTACCTGCACCAAAACATATTTTTCCTTCATAGCTTGTTCTCCAACTTATTTTTAAAGGGGAGCCAGGACTCCCGGGTGGCACAGTGGTCTAGGGCCTAGCGTCGTCCGGGTTAGGGAGGGTTTGGCCGGTAGGGATATCCTTGTCTCATTGCACACTAGCGACTCCTGTGGCGGCCCGGGCGCAGTGCACGCTAACCAGGTCGCCAGGTGCACAGTGTTTCCTCCAACACATTGGTGCGGCTGGCTTCCGGGTTGGATGCGCGCTGTGTTAAGAAGCAGTGCGGCTTGGTTGGGTTGTGTTTCGGAGGACGCATGGCATTCGACCTTCGTCTCTCCCAAGCCCGTACAGGAGTTTTAGCGATGAGACAAAATAATAACTACTAACAATTGGATACCACGAAAAGGGGGTAAAATTCAACAACAAAAAATAGGGAGCCAGTTTGTTTTCAGCACTTTTATTTCCATGACTGATCAAAATGAATTTTCTCATGGCCCTCTCTTGTCCCTCTACAGCATATAAACATATAAACTCACAGTATTGCATATAAACTCACAGTATTGTATTACAATACAATATCTCAAATTCTGAGAATCACAATACATATTGTATTGGCACCGAATCGTTGATCATATCATATCATATCATGAGGTCCCTGGCAATTCCCAGCACTAATTGTTCCCATATAATGAGAATGGAAGCTGAACAAATTGGTTCTATGGTAATGCCTTAACCTGGACAGAATGAGAATGGAGAGAGACCGGAGTATAATCCATTTGCTGAATTCTGTTATTTGGTCGGGCTAAATTCAGTGTATTCATGTTCAGACAATTTTTTTCTTCTTCCACTGGCTGGATACTGAGAGGCTTTTAAGCATTATTGTGGTTTTGGTGTGTTGACAGCTGAACTTACTTGTCCAGGCAGGTGGTTTGTGGCCACAATGTGTTTGGTGCAATCTCTATGACATTCTCTGGGGCGGAACACTTCTCTGTATTCATTTGTTCTGGCAGGTTGAGCTATCTGTTAGCATGTTTTTCTTTCTCTCATTTTCTCACCATTCATTCATTTGTTCATTCATTCATTCATTAAAGAACAGCAAGTCATTTGTTGAGAATTCATCGACAGAGTGTTTTAGTTTCTGAAAGGAAAACAACCCTGTGAATTGTTGCCCATAAGATACACCATAGCATTGGCAAGGTTTTCTAAAAAAACGTTTTTATTTGTTTTGTTACAATATACAGTAATTGAACTGTAGCCTTGGGAGGCTGTATTTCAGTGCCTTCATGGTTGTATAAGTATACTGATAAAAAGCATGAGCTGGCGCACACCCCAAAAACGCTGGTCGAGGTGCTGACTAACGGCGAGTAAACTGTATGCTATAGAAATAAATTATAGTGTGCGACTCTCTTTTACAAGCTCCCAGTAATTTATTGGGTAAACCACCAACATGGGCTCCTGAGTGGCGCACCGGTCTAAGGCTCTACATCTCAGTGCTAGAGGCATCACTACAGACCCTGCTTTTTTCCCAGACTGTATCACAACCAGCCGTGATTGGTAGTCCAATAGGGCGGCGCACAAATGGCCCAGCATGGTTAGGGTTTGGCTGAGGCAGGCCGTCATTGTAAATAAGATTTTTTTTTAAAGACCAAGGTTAGCCTACAAGTACATACTTATCGACAAGCTCCCAGTCATTTATTGGGTAAACACCACCAACGTTTCAGCATCACTGTGCCTTCTTCAGGGTAATGTCATGAATGCTTGAACCAGGTTATGTAGACAAACAGTGCAATTAGTGCACCCAGTGACAATAATGAGGGGTGTGTCATTGTTACATTTTTTTTCATTCTCATCACCATAGTAAGACAATAGTTTACAGCTTGTTGAATATATTAGGCTATTGTTATCATACTGCTACATTGTTTCCATTTAATTTCATCTTTGTAACATGTGATCTTTTGATTGAAGCGTAATGCATAATAAGCATCATCAACAATTATCATGCATTACGGTTGAACCAAAAGATTACATCTAACAAAGATGAAATGGAAACGATGAAATATGTAATATGTATATTAAATAAAATAATCGGTATGTAAATAATAATGTAAGTTGATGCTATTACTATGTACAATATCTAATGATGTTGCAATTTGATAACAATAGCCTAATATATTCAACATTCTGTAAGTGTTGTCTTTTATCAGTTACGTTGTTTTCATTCGCATCACCCTAATGACTATGACACACCCCTCACTATTGTCTACATAACCTGGTTCAAGCGTTCATGACATTACCCCTGAAGAAGCCACAGTGATGCTGAAACGTTGGGGATTAACCCAATAAATGACTGGGAGCTTGTCGATAACTATGTACTTGTAGGCTAACCTTGGCGTTTGAAGTGTGGATACATAGGGTAAAAAGCAGGCTGATGTAACCGCTACAAAATGTGAAGGACAATCAAATAAGTTATAAGGACTCATTCATACATTGGAGTGAAGCCATTACACGCAGGTGCTCTAAAATGCTATCTCCTTTCTGTTCTGAGTAAACGTATCCTGCTCTTTGTCTGTCCATTGAATGTCACTGTACTCGTTGACAAGACATACTGTACTAATTATCCTGATGAACATATAGGGCACAGAACCAATATGTCCTGACTGGTTAATCCACACATTCATTGATTCAATGTGTGGGGGATGGGTTGACTCGTATTTTCAATTAAGGTTATCACAACTCAAAAAGCTTGGGAAATAACCTTCTTTGAGACGAGTCGTCTTACTGTAATCCATGTGATCCCAATAACTGACAAATGCCAGAGTGTTCCAGAATAACTAGTTAACCCCCACAGTGTGACACCACCCGCAGTTAACTATGGCATGTCAGACCCTGTGTTCTTCCGTTTAGTGGTGGTTGTTCCAGCCAATGTTCCACCGAGGACACCTTGCTTTCAGTACTGAGTGAGCTATGTCCTGGCTGTTGTCCCCTTGGCCTTCCTCTTGTACAGGTGCACAATGTACAGTATGGTCAATCTGTTCTCTTTTCCTTCTAGCCCTTGTTCAGTCTTCAGGGTAAGATTAGGGCAGATGGGATTCTCCTTGGTAACGCTGTGAAGCGAATAATGCGGCATAGCAGTGCCTCTGGCCAGAGCATGGTGTTTAGGTGCGGGTCTAGCTGAAGGGAGAGGAGGTAGGAGAGGAGGGGGCGGCAAGCTGATAGTTCAGAGAGGGGTAAGCCAAGCTTGCTTATGTGTTAGCATATCAAATGGGGTAATGAACCAGCACAGGGGTGAAGCATGGGGATGGAGACATTAGGGTGTTTTTGACGAACATTGTATTAAAGCTGGTTGTAATTATGGCTGAATTTAGAAACCCTTTATGAATGATTTATTAATGTGAAGTGATACTCAATTTGAAGAAATCAATGTTCCTTCTCCTGTACAACAAGTCAGACTTTCTTTTTCCTGCCTTCAACCTGAATGAAAGTGACCGGCATCTTATCCATCCAAGATTGGAATTGGAATAATGCTGTTGAGGAAGAAAATCTCTGATTGTCCACAGCTGCTAGACCCTGGCTGTGACCCCACTATCCGAGAGGTGTCTCAGGGAGAGATGGGATATGCAAAAAACAAATTTACAATTCATACATGCGTATTCATACACGTGTGAAACAGGACAAATACAATAAGCACCCACCAAATTATTATTATTGTTATTATCATCAATACATACAGTATCTACTCTAACAGACAATGTTTATTTATGGTTATTTGTGTGATAAAATGAGCATTCTTGTCTTATCATTACCCAGGTGTCATCAGGACAGCCCTATCCAACATGGACAGAGAGGCCAGGGAACGGTACTCTGTGGTGGTCCAAGCCAAAGACATGGCCGGCTCGGTGGGTGGGTTGTCAGGCTCCACCACCATCAATGTCACACTGACAGACGTCAATGACAATCCTCCTAAATTCCCCCAGAGTATGTAGACAGACGTCTTACTGTTTGTTTTTCTACCTCACTGTTTGTCCTTACAGATGTATTCTCTGCTGTAATAAAACACAATATTTATATAGCGCTATATCGAACGCTATATAGGAGTTTAAAACACAAAGATGCTTGTACCGTGAGTAATGTACGATTATAAGTAGAATCATATAATCAGGGATTCTGTTGATGTGTAATGCACAGCCAAATGTTACTTCTAAAGTTGTAGCCTATAATAGATGTTTTGCCAATGTGGGTGTGGCTATAAGTGATACAAACATGATGTAGTGTGTAGATCATCTTTGAATTGCAAGCAGGCAGAAAATGTGATTCATTAACCAATGTATTCACATTTACAGCTAGCTGGTATGCATAAACAGTAGGCTAATTATTCCTCCATCTACTCATAAATGCTTTATCATACATGCTAAGATAATAACCTCTTGCTTATTCATGTGCTCCTCCCATTAAAGAAAACTACCAGCTGTACGTTCCAGAGTCTGCTCAGATTGGAAAAGCTGTGGGTAAAATTAAAGCCAACGATGAAGATTTGGGCGTTAATGCAGAGATGAGGTACAGCATAACCAATGCAGAGGGGAAGGCCATGTTCTCCATCACTACAGACACTGACCAGAAGGAAGGCATCATATCACTAAGACTGGTACAGTACAGTGCTCTCCTTCATTCCATCACAACAACAACACCTGTGCTTATGGTTCATGTAATAGTCCCCTTTTTTAAAGATTGATATCAAATCAGTTAAAAAATATATTTGTCACATGCGCTGAATACAACGGGTGTAGACCTTACTGTGAAATGCTTTTACTTACAGCCCTTAACCAACAATGCAGTTAAGAAAATAGAGCTAAGAAAATATTTACTAAATTAAAAAAAAAAAATACAAAAAAAGTAACACACTAAAATAACAATAACGAGGCTATATACAGGGAGTACCGGGACCGACTCAATGTGCAGGGGTACAGGTTAGTTAAGGATATCCTGGGAAATCAGATAATATGGTAATTACATAATTGCCTAATAAATATGCCAGGAGGTAACCAAATGTTAAATACTATTAGTAAGTACCCATTGTTACCACGTACCTTCTCAAATACTAGCAGAAACGGGACAAAAAAAGCACTACTTTGAAAAGAGGATTGCTTTCCGGTTTCCTCTGCAGCCTTTGAACTATGAGAAGAGGAAAGTCCACACGCTTCACATAGAAGGAGTGAACACACACCGGGACCCACGCTTCTCCCACCTGGGCGCCTTCAAAGACACCACCACCCTCCGGATCATCATTGGAGACGTGGATGAGCCGCCTGTCTTTTCCATAGACTATTACATCATGGATGTATACGAGAACTCCCCCGTGGGAACAGAGGTCGGCACTGTGACGGCTCAGGACCCTGACAGTACCAAAAGCCCTGTAAGGTAAATTACATGCATGTGGCTGACATTTTGTGGGCATTTAAAACACCATCACAAGAATCCAAGTGTAATGAACACGAGGGGAGACAGAGAGCTGGTTTCAAACGCAGGGCGCAGCAGGTGTTAATTGCAAAGGACCACAGGAGGAGGCAGAAGGTCATACACAGAGGGTCCAAAAGGGCAACAGTACAGGCAGGGAAAAGGCTAGTAACGTAGTCCGGGAGATCAGGCAATATGTAGATACCAGGAAATCCAATAAGGAATAGGCGTCGTTAGTGAGGAAGGCAAAAACTATCATACACGGGAGGAGTAAATCACAGGAAAAACAGCACCCCAAAAGATGTGTGTCACAAAACAAATAATACCTCACAGTGATGGGGTGCAAAGAACTGAACTAAATAGTGTGTGATAATGACATACAGGTGTGTGAACTGGTGAGTGGGATCTGGAGAGTGAGCTGCGTTCAAGGGATCTAGGTGGATGAGGGTGTGAGTTGGAAACAGACGTTACACAAAGCTTCTACCTATGCATGTTGAAAGTCAGATATGTTTTGAACGAGAGATACAACAGCATCATCTAATTTTTTATTCAATTAAATTCAAATAACTTAATTCATTCTATTTTAATTGTTCCCTCTGCTTACATGTAGGTATTTTATAGACCACAGTGAAGAGGAGCAGGTGTATTTCACCATTGGTTTGAATAACGGGGTGATCAAAACCACCCGGAGTCTGGACAGAGAGGATGTGGCCTGGCACAACATCACTGTGATGGCATCAGAGGTTGGTAAGTACCATAATACACAGAGGATCATCTTCCCTTATTTCTCTTTCAAATAACATTACTTTATCATGGCTTTCAAAATGGAGGATAAATATGCTCATGACCCTGCTTGAATGCATTAACGATGTCACTTTAATAATATGTATCAGTATTAAACACATGGCTCACCAAAATGAACAGCCAGCAGTGGCTTCTGGGATTGATGCCGGGGCTGCGTGTAACATCATAGTGTGATGCTGAAGGTGGTCGGGTCAATCATTTTTTCTTTTCCCTCTCTTTTTCCACTGATGCTTATCTAAGCAATTACCCTTTCCTTTACCCTTTTCCGCACAATACTGTTCAGCTAATGGACTGAACTAGCCACTGATAAATGTCAGCTGACACTGTGCTGATGATGTTAAGTCACCATAATTAATGGGAAAACCAGTCCGCACCTTTCTGGAGACTGGTGTATGTTAATGAGGGATTCATGACTTACATAAACCCTATACATATAGTGCATAGTGTACAGTGCCTTCATAGTGTACAGTGCCCTCAAAAAAATATTCATACCTATTGACTTATTCCACATTTTGTTGTGTTACAGCCTGAATTCAAACTGGATTAAATAGATTTTCTCTCACCCATCTATACACAATACCTCATAATGATTAAGTGAAAACATGGTTATAGAAATGTTTGCAAATATATTAAAAATTAAGTACAGAAATATCAAATTTACTTTCTGGGTAAGTCTATAAGAGCTTTGCACACCTGGATTGTACAAAAAAATTATTCAATCTCTGTCAAGTTGGATGTTGATCATTGCTAGACAGGGATTTTCCATAGATTTGCCATAGATTTTCAAGCCGATATAAGTCAAAACCTTGTGTTTTAGGTTATATTACTCCTGGTGGCGGGCAGGCGCATGCACGCTGACTCGTGTCGCCAGTTGTATGGCGTTTTCTTTGACACATTGGTGTGGCTGGCTTCCGGTTTGCGTTCCGCCTCTCCTGAGTCTGTATGAGAGCAGCGATGGGACAACTACCAATTGGATATCACGAAATTGGGGAGAAGGGGGGGGGGGAGTACACAAAAATAATTTGAAAAAAATTGTTCTACAGCTGCACCATTGAGAGCATCTTGACCAGTTGCATCACCGCCTGGCATGGCAAGTGCTCGGTATCCGACCATAAGGTGCTATAGAGGGGAGTGCGTATGGCCAACTTTCCTGCCATCCAGGACCTATGTACTAGGCGGTGTCAGAGGAAGGCCCAAGAAATTGTCAAGACTCCAGTCACCCAAGTCATAGACTGTTTTCTCTGCTACCGCATGACAAGCGGTACCAGAGCGCCAAATCTAGGTCCAAGAGGCTCCTTAAAACCTCTTTGGGCTAGACCTGCCGCTAGCGACCCACTTTGAGAACATCCGGTGAAATTCAAAATACAAAATTTGTAATATTGAACAGTCATGTATATTCAAGTGTCATACATCATTTAAAAGCATTTAAAAGCTTAACTTCTTGTTAATTCAGCCGCTTTGTCGCTTTACGGCGAAAGCATACCATGCGATTATCTGAGGACAGCGCCCGCGTACAAAAGCATTAAAAACATTTTCCAAACCAGCAGAGGAGTCACAAAAGTCAGAAATAGCGATAAAATAAATCACTTACCTTTGAAGATCTTCATCTGTTTGCAATCCCAAGGGTCCAAGCTATAAAACAAATGGTAGTTTTGTTCGATAAAGTCCTTTATATCCCAAAAAAAGTAATTTAGTTGGCGTGCTTGATTCAGTAATCCATCTGTTCCACTCGTTCAAAATGCAAAGGAATCCCAAAAGTTACCAATAAACTTCGTCCAAACAAGTCAAACAACATTTCTAATCAATCCTCAGGTACCCTAATATGTAAATAAATGATACAATTTAAGACGGAGAATAGTGTGTTCAATATCGGAGATAAATAACGAAGTGCGAGCCCTCATGCACGCGCGCCACAAGACTACAGTCAAAATGAGAGCCACCTTGAGAAACTACAAATTCTAGCAAATTTTTCAAAAAACAAGCCTGAAACCCTTCAGATGTTTTTATTTTTTTATTTTACCCCCTTTTCTCCCCAATTTCGTCGTATCCAATTGTTAGTAGTTACTATCTTGTCTCATCACTACAACTCCCATACGGGCTTGGGAGAGACGAAGGTCGAAAGCCATGCGTCCTCCGAAACACAACCCAACCAAGCCGCATTGCTTCTTAACACAGCGTGCATCCAACCTGGAAGCCAGCTGCACCAATGTGTCATAGGAAACACCGTGCACCTGGCGATCTGGTTAGCGCGCACTGCGCCCAGCCTGCCACAGGAGTCACTAGTGCGCAATGGGTCAAGGATATCCCTACCAGCCAAACCCTCCCTAACCTGGACAACGCTAGGCCAATTGTGCGCCTAGTTCTGGGCTTGAACCCAGAGTCTCTGGTGGCACAGCTAGCACTGCGATGCAGTGCTCTAGACGACTGCCCCACCCGGGAGGCTCATGAAACCCTAAAGACCGTTGAGTGGAAGCCATAGGAACTGCAATCTGGCAGGATTTCCTTTGATTTTCCCATAGACAGGCATTTCAATGGGTGGTCACCTCAACAACAAAAAAATTCTGGATGGATTCTCCTCAGGTTTTTGCCTGCCATATCAGTTCTGTTATACTCACAGACATTATGTTAACAGTTTTAGAATTAGGGTGTTTTCTATCCAATACTTCCAATTATGCATATCCTAGCTTCTGGGCCTGAGTAACAGGCAGTTTACTTTGGGCATGTCAGTCATCCGAACTTCCGAATACTGCCCCCTATCCCTGACAGCTTCTACCCCCAAGCCATAAGACTGCTGAACAATTAATCAAATGGCCACACAGACTATTTACATTGAACCCCCCCACCTCCTTTGTTTTTACCTGCTGCTACTCGCTGTTTATTATCAATGCGTAGTCACTTTACCCCTATCAAACATGTACAAATTACCTCAACTAACCTGTACCCCGCACATTGACTCAGTACCGGTACCCCCTGTATATAGCCTCGTTATTGTTATGTTATTGTGTTCATTTATTTTTACTTTAGTTAATTTAGTACATATTTTCTTAATTATATTTTCTTAAAACTGCATTGTTGGTTAAGGGCTTGTAAGTAAGCATTTCACTGCAACGTCTACACCTTTTGTATTCGGCACAAATAACATTTGATTTGATCCTCAAGGAACCCTTAAGTCTGTGTGGTAGTGGATCAGATGTGTAAATGTAATCCACAAGTGACAGAATGTGAAGTGTCAGCTGCCGGTTCTTATCCAATGATGAAAGGGAGTATAGTATAGTTAAGTGACCGGGTCACCTTTCAAGTGTCGCCAGGTAACATGGCGAACCTCAGGACACAGACAAACACGAGATATACCAATGGTTGGAGGCTCAGTGGGAATGGAACCTTAATTGATGGAGAGATACTCTGACAAAAGAGGGATGAACATCACATGCGCTAAAAGTGCCTGACATGAACACTGGACAGAAATATATACAGTTGAAGTCGGAAGTTTACATACACTTCAGTTGGAGTCATTAAAACTCATTTTTCAACCACTCCACAAATGTCTTGTTAACAAACCATAGTTTTGGCAAGTCGGTAAGGACATCTACTTTGTGCATGACACTAGTAATTTTTCCAACAATTATTTACAGACAGATTATTTCACTTATAATTCACTGTATCACAATTCCAGTGGGTCAGAAGTTTACATACGCTAAGTTGACTGTGCCTTTAAACAGCTTAGAAAATGCCAGAAAATTATGTCATGGCTTTAGAAGCTTCTGATAGGCTAATTGACATATTTTGAGTCAATTGGAGGTGTACCTGTGGATGTATTTCAAGGCCTACCTTCAACCTCAGTGCTTCTTTGCATGACATCATGGGAAAATCAAAAGAAATCAGCCAAGACCTCAGAAAAAGTCTGGTTCATCCTTTGGAGCAATTTCCAAACGCCTAAAGGTACCACATTCATCTGTACAAACAATAGTACGAAAGTATAAACACCATGGGACCACGCAGCTGTCACACCGCTCAGGAAGGAGACGCGTTCCGTCTCCTAGAGATGAACGAGTTTTGGTGTGAAAAGTGCAAATCAATCCCAGAACACCAGCATAGGACCTTGTGAAGATGCTGGAGTAAACCGGTAAAAAAATATCTATATCCACAGTAAAACAAGTCCTATATTGACATAACCTGAAAAGCCTCTGACCGAGGAAGAAGCCACTGCTCCAAAACCACCATTAAAAAGCCAGACTACGGTTTGCATTTGCAAGTAGCTTGTGGACAAAGATTGTACTTTTTGGAGAAATGTCCTCTGGTCTAATGAAACAAAAATAGAACTGTTTGGCCATAATGACCATCGTTATGTTTGGAGGAAAAAGGGGGAGGCTTGCAAGCCGAAGAACACCATCCCAACCGTGAAGTACGGGGGTGGCAGCCTCATGTTGTGAGGGTGCTTTGCTGCAGGAGGGACTGGTGCACTTCACAAAATCATAAGGTAGGAAAATTATGTGGATATATTGAAGCAACATCTCAAGACATCAGTCAGGATGTTAAAGCTTGCTCACAAATGGGTCTTCCAAATGGACAATGACCCAAGCATATAAGTTGTGGCAAAATGGCTTGTGGCAAAAAGTACAACAAAGTCAAGGTATTGGAGTGGCCATCACAAAGCTATGACCTCAATCCTATAGAAAATGTGTGGGCAGAACACATTTTGTGTGAGAGCAAGGAGGCCTGCAAACCTGACTCAGTTACACCAACTCTGTCAGGAGGAATGGGCCAAAATTCACCCAATGTATTCTGGGAAGCTTGTGGAAGGCTACCCAAAACATTTGACCCAAGTCAACCAATTTAACAGGCAATGCTACTCATTTGATGGCCAGATGGAAGCTACTCCTCAGGAAAAGGAAAATGACAGCTTGCTTGGAATTTGCACCTGAAAGATTCTCAGACCATGAGAAACAAGATTCTCTGGTCTGATGAAACCAAGATTGAAGTATTTGAATGCCAAGTGTCACGTCTGGAGGAAACCAGGCTCTGCTCATCACCTGGCCAATACCATTCCTACGGTGAAGCATGGTGGTGGCAGAATCATGCTGTGGGGATGTTTTTTTAGCGGCAGGGCCTGGGAGACTAGTCAGGATCAAGGGAAAGATGAATGAAGCAAAGTACAGAGAGATCCTTGATGAAAACCTTCTCCTGAGCACTCAGGATCTCAGACTGGGGCGACGTTTCACCTTCAGGACAGGACAACGACCCTAAACACATAGACAAGACAACGCAGGAGTGGCTTTTGGACAAGTCTCAATGTCCCTCAGTGGCCCAGCCAAAGCCTGGACTTGAACCCAATCTAACCTCTCTGAAGAGACCTGAAAATAGCTGTGCAGCGACGCTCCCCATCCGACATGACAGAGCTTGAGAGGATCTGTAGAGAAGATTGTGAGAAACTTCCCAAATACAGGTGTGCCCAGTTTGCAGCGTCATACCCAAAAAGACTCGAGGCTGTAATCACTGCCAAAGATGAGTAAATGGTCTGAATACTTATGTAAACGTAATATACATTTTTTATTTTGAAAACATTTGCAACAAATGCAAAAAAAAAATTTGCTTTGTCATTATGAGGTATTGTGTGTAGATTGAGGGAAAACAACTATTTCATCCATTTTAGAATAAGGCTGTAACGTAACTATGGCTTGGGATGTGCTTTTTAGATTTGTTTTACATAGGGGGTTATTAGATGTGTTTAGTGTTTTATACAGACAGTAGCTATGCAATATAAGTGTTCTATTTAATTCATTTTTTTTGTTTGTTATTTTCAGACAATCCGAGTCTCGTCAGCCATGTTCCTATAACAATCCAGGTGTTGGATGTAAATGACAACGCTCCCTACATAGCAAGAGATGATGAGATCATTGTGTGTGAAACCTCCAGGGCAGGACAGGTGAGTATCTTTCATTAAACACACCTCCCTCCATCTTTTCAGCTCTTTTCCACTTTACTCCCCCTCTCTCTCCCACCTTCTCTCCCGTGAGATCATATTCTCCCTTCTTCAACTGTTGTCTTTTAAAACCTCTTATCACGAACTCACATGCATGCAGTCACACACATTCTCCCACAGACATACACGCACAGACACACACACAGTACACACACATACCCTCTCTGCCTTTGTTGTGTGTTTGACACCATCAGGAATGGATTTATCTGTGGTGCTGCAGACTTTTGCAGCCTCTTGAACCCATAAATTATTCAGCATGTACCAATTTCTCCACAAGCAGATAGGAGCTGCATTAAGCGCAACAGAGCCAGATTGCAGAAAATGTTTATCATCTCGCATTCAAATTTGGCCCGTGTCCAGCAAACCACGACTGCTCAGATTCACATCGCAATAGCATTCTCTCTTCATATTTTTCCCCTTGAATGAAGATTACTAAACAGGCTGCAGCATATAATCAGTTAGCTGGCTGAAGGCGACAGATGATGCATGCTAAGATGCCGAGGCTCTTTTTCCGAAACTGCAACAAATTACATTAAATTAAAGTAACTTTCAGGAAATGTGGCTTGATGTATGGTAAAATATGCTGTTATGTTCATCGAAAGGAAGTAAATTATTATTTAGTTGAGAACTAATTGTACTTTTTTTAGGGCCACACACAATCATTGCCTCGACAGCTAATTCTGTATTTCCAAAGCTTAGTGTATTACTGTATCCTACCAAAAGTTTAGGAATGCTTCTTATAGACTGACAATGCTATAGTGGAGTGTAGGTACAGTAGCCAGGTGATTAACCACCAGGCAGTGGTGTAAAGTACTGATGTAAAAATACTTTAAAGTACTACTTAAGTAGTTTTTGGGGGTATCTGTACTTACAACTGATTTTTTGACAACTTTTAATTTTACTTCACTACATTCCTAAAGAAAATAACGTATTTTTTACTCGTTTGATGTTGAATGCTTAAGAGGACAGGAAAATGATCAATTTCACACACTTGTCAAGAGATCATCCCTGGTCATCCATACTGCCTCTGATCTGGCGGATTAACCAAAAACAAATGCTTCATTTGTAAATTATGTCTGAGTGTTGGAATGTGCCCCTGGCTAGCCGTAAAATAAAAAATGAATTTGAAATGATTTATACTTTTGATACTTATGTATACTTTGAAATTACATTTACTTTTGATACTTGAAAAGTACTTTTCCTCAAGTATGGCAGTTGGGTACTTTCTCCACCACTGCCACCAGGGCCGTGCAGAGACCATTCAGAGGGCAGGTGCTTGAAATGAAAAAAAGGCTGCAATTCATAACATACACTATATATACAAAAGTATGTGGACACCCCTTCAAATTAGTAGATTTGGCTATTTCAGCCACACCCATTGCTGACAGGTGTATAAAATCAAGCACACAGCCATACCATCTCCATAGACAAACATTAGCAGTATAATGGACTTAATGAAGAGCTTAATGACTTTCAACGTGGCATCGTCAGAGGATTCCACCTTTCAACAAGTCAGTTAGTCAAATTTTGGCCCTGCTAGATCTGCCTCGGGTTAACTGTAAGTGCCGTAATTGTGAAGTCGAAACTTCTAGAAGGAACAACAGGCGAAGTGGTAGTTCACACAAGCTCACAGAACGGGACCGCCGAGTGTTGAAATGCGTAAAAATTGTTTGTCCTTGGTTGCAACATTCACTACCAAGTTCCAAACTGCCTCTGGAAGCAACTTCAGCACAATAACTGCTCATCAGGAGTTTCATTAAATTAGTTTCCATAGACGAGCAGCCACACACAAGCCTAAGATCACGATGCGCAATGCAAGCGTCGGCTGGAGTGGTGTAAAGCTCACCGCCATTGGACTCTGGAGCAGTGGCCTGCACAGAGCCTTGACCTCAACCCCATCGAACACCTTTGGGATGAATTGGAACGGCGACTACGAGCCAGGCCTAGTCACCCAAATTTAGTGCCTGACCTCACTAATGCTCTTGTGGCTGAATGGAAGCAAGTCCCTGCAGCAATATTCCAACATCTAATGGGAAGCCTTCCCAGAAGACTGAAGGCTGTTGTAGCAGCAAAGTGGGTACCAACTGAGATGTTCGACGAGCAGGTGTCCACATGTACGTATATACCACCACCCAAAAGGGCACTTGGCAAGTGGGAGGGAAAATGTGTAACCGATGTGAAATGGCTAGCTATTTAGCGGTGGTGCGCGCTAATAGTGTTTCAATCGGCGACGTCAACTGCTCTGAGACCTTGTAGTAGTTGTTCCCCTTGCTCTGCAAGGGCCGTGGCTTTTGTGGAGAAATGGGTAACGATGCTTTGAGGGTGACTGTTGTCGTTGTGTGCAGAGGGTCCCTGGTTCGAGCCCAGGTTAGGGCGAGGAGAGGGACGGAAGCAATAATGTTACATCGGCACAGGTAGACTCCTATCTGTGCATGTACCTGGTAACCACTACAATTCGTGAATTGTCCATATGAGAGTTTTTCACTCAGGTCACCTGCTGAAGGAAGCCAGTCTTTTTTATGAACTGACAATACATCAGGGACAATGCTGTTAGAGACAGGTCATATACCCTAGCTCAGATCTATACTCCTGTCTGGAAAAAGGCTGCATGTGGAACAATGGCACGTCCTAATGGAATAGCTAACAGAAAGGGAGGGAGGGTTAAAGACGTGTTCAGTCAGATAGTCTTTACTATGATACGAAAGTATATTGTGAGTTGACTTACTTAACTTATTCCTATTATATTTAGCTGCTTGTGGAGCAGTACATAATGTACTATGTGTATATATATATATATATATATATATATATATATATATATATATTTCATAGTTTTGATGTCTTCACTATTATTCTACAATGTAGAAAATAATTTTAAAAAATAAAGAAAAATATATAATATACATAATATACAGTACCAGTCAAAAGTTAAATCAATATACATAATATAATATACATAATATACAGTACCAGTCAAAAGTTTGGACACACCTACTCATTCCAGGGTTTTTCTTTATTTTTACTATTTTCTACATTGTGGAATTATAATGAAGACATCAAAACTATGAAATAACACATATGGAATCATGCAGTAACCAAGAGTGTTAAACAAATCCAAATAGATTTTTTATATTTGAGATTCTACAAAGTAGCCACCCTTTGCACAGCTTTGCACACTCTTGGCATTCTCTCAACCAGCTTCACCTGGAATGCTTTTCAAACAGTCTTGAAGGAGTTCCCACATATGCTGAGCACTTGTTGTCTGTTTTTCCTTCACTCTGCGGTCCAACTCATCCCAAACCATCTCAATTCGGTTGAGGTCGGGTGATTGTGGAGGCCAGGTCATGTGATGCAGCACTCTATCACTCTCCTTCTTGGTCAAATAGCCCTTACACAGCCTGGAGGTGTGTTGGGTCATTGTCCTGTTAAAAAAACGAATGATAGTCCCGCTAAGCACAAACCAGATGGGATGGCGTATCACTGTAGAATGTTGTTGCAGCCATGCTGGTTAAGTGTGCCTTGAATTCTAAATAAATCACAGACAGTGTCACCACCACCACCACCCACACACAATCACACCACCTTCTCCATGCTTCACGGTGGTAACCACACATGCAGAGATCATCTGTTCACCTTTGCTGCATCTCACAAAAATTTCACATTTGGACTCATCAGAACAAAGGACAGATTTCCACTGGTCTAATGTCCATTGCTCATGTTTCTTGACCCAAGCAAGTCTCTTCTTATTATTGGTGTCCATTAGTAGTGGTTTCTTTGCAATAATTCGACCATGAAGGCCTGATTCACGCAGTCTCCTCTGAACAGTTGATGTTGAGATGTGTCTGTTACTTGAACTCTGTGAAGCAGTTATTTGGGAGGCTGGTAACTCTAATGAACTTATCCTCTGCAGCAGTGGTAACTCTGGGTTTTCCTTTTGTGTCGCGGTCCTCATCATAGCTTTTGATGGTGTTTGCGACTGCACTTGAAGAAACTTTCAAAGTTCTTGAAATGTTCCGCATTGGCTGAACGTCATGTCTTAAAGTAATGATGGACTGTCGTTTCTCATTGCTTATTTGAAATTTTCTTGCCATAATATGGACTTGATCTTTTACCAAATAGGGTTATCTTCTGTATACCACCCCTACCCTGTCACAACACAGCTGACTGGCTCAAACACATTAAGAAGGAAAGAAATTCCACAAATTAACTTTTAACAAAGCACACCTGTTAATTGAAATGCATTCCAGGTGACTACCTCATGAAGCTGGTTGAGAAAATGCCAAGAATGTGCAAAGATGTAATCAAGGCAAAGGGAGGCTATTTTGAAGAATCTCAAATATAAAATATATTTTGATTTAAAACTTTTTTTGGTTACAACAATATTCCATATGTGTTATTTCATAGCTTTGATGTCTTTACTATACAATGTAGAAAAAAATAAAAAAAATAAAGAAAAACCCTTGAATGTGTGTGTCCGAACTTTTGACTGGTACTATACATATATACATACATATAGACACACACCCATTTCCCTCTCCCTCTCTTCCCCAAACTCCTCTCCCTCTTCTCTGACAGGTGATCCAGACAGTGAGGCCATCAGACAAGGACAACTTTGCAAATGGACGATTCTCGTTTGCCCTGCCAATTGACCTTCCAGTCAATCCTAATTTCACCCTGAAGGACAACGAAGGTAGGCTGGCTATTGTGGCTTTGTGTGGCAATTAAAAAAATGTGCACAACATTTTGTTCAAACACCACCAGGGATTCTGGGTGTGGACAGATATTTGTGTCAGATACTCTGGAGTGGCATTACAAACACAAATATATCTAGTGGCGTTTGTTGTCTAACAGCCCCGTTTACACTTTCTCCTCCCTCGAGACATATTTTAATATAAAAGCAAAGGACCTGCAGGGGTGTTTCCTTGGTAACAGACAATAATTTTCCTCGTCCTTATTTTAGCTTAAAGCTACTTGGCTGAATTCAGAGAGAACACTGTTTTTTAATTTTTTTCCTTGTCTGAAAGCTCAATAGCTCCATTGGCAGATCAGGGAAAATCTTGAGATTAAGGTAGACTTCCAAGATGGATGACAAAAACCTGAAAGATGCCAGACAGAGGCAGTGAGCTTCCACTGAGTTTTGTATCAGCGCTCTGTGCTCTCGGTGGTGGTGTAGCCTAACACTTAGCTTTTATCCCCTCCCCGACTGGCCCTGTTTTCCCTCAGGCGCTTGTTCAGTGAAACCACATTTCCACTGATGTGCATTATGCCTATGTTTACACAGGAGCACCAGGTAGTACTCCTCAGCTAGAGCTAAAAGGAACACTGCTGCATCAGTGCACTGATTGGGTGGTAGTAGGATACTCTAGCTCCCTCAGGCTGTGGAATCTAGTAGATGTGGTTGTTATGTTTTGCTTTTGAAAGGTTTTGATTTCCAAAATTATTTAATATATAATCAGTGCCCTGGGGTTAGTCTGGATGATTTCCTGACGTTCACCAACAGATAGTCATGATTGATATTGCCAGAAATGCCTTGTGAATGAGGTAGAATTTTACAGACCTACAGCAGCTTACTCTCCAGGATGTGTTAGAGAGAAAGATAATCATCTATGATTTCCTCTGCTGTAATCATAATCATTTGGAGGAAGAAAGAAGCTGGGAGGTGGCTTTATATTCTATTGTCTCCCAAGTGGAGGATGAAGGAGAGATATATTGGGTCTTTTTTGTTTACCTGTTTCCTCTCAGTGGGCGAGGAGGTACAGTAATGAATTTTGACTTGAAGCTTGTGGGCCAGCGCCCCTGCATGCCAATAGGAATCCTATGTAAATGAACGCTTCCTCCTATGCACCTTCCCATGGGCTCGCTCTGTTGGAATACATTTGTTGATATCCAGAAGGTTGGCCCCTCCTACTCCCCCCACCGCTCTTTCCCTGTCTCTTACCATCCCAAGTGACATGCTTTATCATGGCTCTGTGCGCCTGGGGGAAAATGAATCTGTATTGTGAAGAGGAGGGCCGTGATTGTGCATACAAAAGCGTGGCTCTGGGCCGTGAAAATGAAAATCTGCTAGAGCCTCTCCAGAATGAGAAAAGCTATGGCAACAGCCGTGCTGGGCTGGATAGAATACTGTTGGCCGGTTTTAATAACGCCTGAAGAGGCAGTCGCTATCTGTCCCCAGTCTTTTCTAATAGATAGCAGTGGGAATGAATGGGGAACTATGGGCATCCTCTGCAATGTTGGAGAAAACCCCCCATATCTCAGGGCATGTTATTTGTTGTACTGGTCTTCTGTTCTCTGTGGTTGCATATGTTATTTCAGGGGGAAAACAGGTCAGGGCAACGTTCCTTTAGATGGTATATTTTGGAAAAGTAGATAAAATAATGAAAATACACTACATTTTGTAGTAATGTTTGTATCAATACTTATAGGGACTTTTTGTCAATACAATTATACATCCAGTGTATTTTAAATTTTGTCATTCTGCTCCAGACAACACTGCCAGCATCATGGCGCGGAGGCGTCAGTTCAGCCAATCGGAGCAGGATCTCTACCAACTTCCTGTGGTTGTGAAGGATGGAGGAGAGCCTGTCCTGAGCAGCACCTCCACCCTGAACCTCCGGGTGTGTGTCTGCCAGAGAGGAGGAGGTGGCAGCAGCAGGGTGAAGGCCTGCCGAGTCCCGGCCTTCCTCTCCACAGCAGGCCTGAGCACCGGGGCCTTCATCGCCATTTTGCTCTGCATCATCATCCTGCTGGGTAGGAGACAAGAGAGCGGGTGGAGATGGCATGGTAGGGAATAGAAGATGGGAGAGAAGGGGGGGAAAGAGAAAGAGGAAGGGAGAAAGAGGGAGGGATAGAGATGGGAAAGGAGAGATATTCTTGCCTGTGTATGTGTTTAGTCAGCCGCTTAGAGCCACACTCCAGAGCTGGGGGAGGGGGAGAGAGAGAGACCTTCTTGCCTTGAGGTAGAGATAATGAAAGGCTTCACACCAGCTGCAGGAGTAACTCTGGCTGATTTGTTTCCAGCAGCTAAGGCCACAATTCCACTCTCAAATCGATGCATTGGAGAATAGGGTGTGCATTTTGAGCCTGTAATGACATATTGTAAGTCGCTGTGGTCTTGTCCCCTCTCCTATGTCCTGTACTGTAGCCATCGTGGTGCTATTTGTCATCCTGCGGAGCAAAAAGGGCAAGAAGGAGCCGTTAATCATCTCTGAGGAGGACGTCCGGGAGAACGTGGTTACCTACGACGACGAGGGCGGGGGCGAAGAGGACACAGAGGCGTTTGACATCGCAGCACTGCGGAACCCCGCCGGGGCGGAACGGAGGAGGCTGCGGCGGGAGGTAAGGCCGGGGACAGAGGGTTGGCTGGTGGCCTGTGGGCCCCAGAGCCCATCCCTGGTTCTGCTGGATACAGAGGATATGCACCATGTCATTAGACAGAAAGTGGTGGAAGCTGACAGGGACACCAGCGGGCCGCCCTATGACTCCCTCCAGACTTACTCGTACGAGGGCCGTGGCTCTCCCACGGGGTCGGTCAGCTCTCTGGGGCTGGCCCAGGTCCTGCCCCCTGAACTCAGCTACAGTGACCTGGAGGATTGGGTGCCGGAGGGTCACACACTGTCCAGACTGTTCGAGACAGAACTCTCTGAGACAGAACAGACCATAGCCCTGTAAAACATCTCTCCTCTTCAATCCCGTTAAAGGTTAACCTAACAATACAGAGCTAATTTGAGTTATACAACTTGTTTCGTTGTGGAATTGACTGTAATTTTACACTGGGCTCTGACAAGTGAAGTGGGGGAAAGTATTAACATTTTTGGAGAAAAACAAACCCCCAAAATCCTGAAGTTGTTTAAAAAAGGAGACTATTTTCCCTAGTGTATATTTTTATTGATAAATAAAGGTCAATGATTCTGGATAAGTGAATTAATATGCAAGTTGTGTGTCATGATGTATAATGTGTCCGGTTCCATAGGAGTTGTCTCCTTAGTACTATTGCGGAAAGTCTCTGGGTCAGTGTTCATAAAGTATCTCAGAGTACGAGTACTGATATATGATCAGTTAGGTCCCCTCAGTCCATATTATCATGATCATTATGATCTAAAAGGCCAAACTGATCTTAAATCAGCACTCCTACTCTGAGACGCTTTCTGAATATGGGCACTACAACAGTAACCAACAGTCTTTCAACTCTTTCTTTAGTTAACCAATCTAAATTTGTGTACAGCTCCCCAAAACTACATCAGAGGACCAGAGCAACTTTTAATTGGGAAACAACACCATTCTATGAATGATAATTGGATCCAAATGCTTTGGTGTGCAGCTTTTTATCACTTCCCGGGGATTTATAAATCAGCTGTGAAAAGGTCTTGTTTCCCGCTCAGTCTTGATCAATTCCCAGGAGAGCCCAGCTCCATAAAAAAAGTAACAAGAAATCGTTCCTTAATGTCTTTAATAATAACAGGCGATGAGGGGACTCCTATTTGAATTACTGGGCTATTTTTACAATACAATATTAATCATGGTTTCATGTTCTTATAAAACAGGAATAATGATAATCAAGTAAGATCTTATCCATTAACTCACACTATGTCGTATATATCATATTGAAATGATAATGTGTCATGACACTACTTCCATTTCATTGAATATGACAATAAGGCTTATCAGCCCATAATACTATTCCACACCCACCTACAATAATACACAATATGCTGCATTGCAAACATTCCTACTGTGCTGCTTATTCACAGCAAGATAATTAAGGGAGATGTGTGTGTACTTACTCCTTTGAAAACAACTGTGACCCCCCCAAGAAAAGAATAATTCTGTTGCCATAATGGTTGTTAGATTATGAATAATGCATTACTATATAATTGCATTCTATCTGAGAAGGATGTTTAAAGGTTATGGAGGGTAAATAGCATCTCTGCGGCCTCCACAAATGTGATTACTTGTCCAGTTTCTTTTACCCATAAAGGAAACCCACCAGATGAACTGTTATGACAATTTTGCTTAAACTTGTCGGATCGTCAAAGAGCTGATGATAAAAGGAGAATCCTGGTCAATCCCAGGCAATACATTCTAATACAGTATAGATTCCTGTATCTTAGAGTTAGATGATGCTACATACTGTACTTCCTCATGAATTAAAGGGTCTATCATCAGTTGCTACATCAGTTTTTGGACTTATAAAGTAATGTACCCAATGATTCTTGAAGAATATACACTACATGAACAAAAGTATGTGGACGCTTGCTCGTCAAACATCTCATTCCAAAACCAAAATCATGGGCATTAATATGGAGTTGGTCCCCCCCTTTGCTGCGATAACAGCTTCCACTCTTCTGGGAAAGCTTTCCACTAGATGTTGGAACATTGCTTCGGGGACTTGCTTCCATTCAGCCACGAGCATTAGTGAGGTCGGGCACTGATGTTGGGCGATTAGGCCTGGCTCGCAGTCGGCATTCCAATTCATCCCAAAGGTGTCCCTGCCATACTACAGCTTTGGTGGCTGGATGCATAAGATCCAATGAGTAGAATAGTAGCCATTTTTTAATAGGTCTACTGTTAAAGGGATAGTTCGCCCAAATTACAAAATATCATATTGGTTTCCTAACCCTGTAAGCAGTCTATGGATAAGGTATGACAGCAATCCATGCTTTGGTTTGGTTTCCCTGTCACTGTTTCTGCATGCTAATGTTTTAGCATTTGTGACACAAATGCCATTCCAGTCATGGTACTGATAATAGCATTTTTCGCACATCATGTTTCAATCAACTATAAGTGACTTTGTTGAGCTTCACAGTCAATTTTCTGATTATGTGGACATAATGCGCAGGATTTGTGCCACAAATGCTAAAACGTTAGCATGTGGAAACAGTGCCAGGGAAACTAAACCAAAGCATGGATTGCTGTCATACCTTGTCCATAGACTGCTTACAGGGTAAAATCTTAAACCAAAACAAATGTTTAGCTTGATGAAAGCAAGGTGTTATAAATCATATAAAAAAAATAATTCTGCATGGAACACAACTTGCCATTGTTGCCACAAGCTTAAAATAGTCCAGGTTTCTGAGTTTGTTTACCTGGGGGATTTTAGAAATGTCTACTACTTTACAGCCCTTGTCACTTTACCTCCCTCTCTATCATAAGACTAGCTGCTGTAGCGCCTGAATCCTGTCTTTCTTTCTTTCAGACAGCACTGTATACTGTAGCTAAACACTCTCCTATTGTGCAAATTGATTAGACACACGTTTAACTACAAAAGTAGACCATGGACGAATGCAGGATGTCACATGCATGTATTTCATTTGATCCACCTCTGCATAAGTAGTTGGGGGAATCAAACAGTGATGAGCTGTTCTACTACATAGACCAAGGCTGGAGTGCTGTAATTCCCCATGCTGACTGACAGCTACATCAGTACTGGAGCTACGGCAAACACATTCTCCATGCTTCTGTTAGACATGACTGCTGGTATTAGAAATAGTAACCTACATAATTGTCTGTCACTATTGGCATTTAGATGAGAGGCAAATACTATCCTTCTCTGTAAATAGAGGGTCATTACTTACAGGGATTGTTACGGCCTCTTGGGGGATGTTGTTTTTTCAATAATTCTGTTGAACAACTACCAGAACCACCTACTGAAAAGATACTTGTGTGGTATATCTGATTATTATTCATGAACATTTACATTTAAAATGACCATCGGTCTCCACAATCTACTAAAACACACTTACTTGGAATGGTGGTGTTCCTAACCAAATACAGTGGTGGAAACAAATAATTTACAAAAATGGAATAATTGGATCTTGCCCACCATTCCAGAAACAATATGTTGCTGTTGCATGTTGACTCTGCCATGCCATCAGTCATCAGCGAGGTAATTAATCTGAGGATTGTTTTGTATTCCAACCATCATACTCAATCTGTGAACTCCATTCATCAACACCCACTTTCCTCTCCCCATCATATGGAACACCCTGAGGTGGGCTGTTTGAAGCACAAACGGACCTCATATGGTCTTAACAAGTTTGACACCATAGTAAACCTTTGCATAACTCCTCACACGCTGTGCGGAGGAAAACATCTATTGATACCAAAACACCATCTGGGTGGGAAGTATGTTTCTGCATACTGCACATTACACATTGTTTCAATGATCAAACTAGAAGGTACAGAACTCTAGAAAATATTACGAGCCACTAAGATGTACTGTACAGGATGTACGCAATTATATCTCACATGATTAAATCTCCATATTTCTGCAGCAAAGTGTGCAGTCAGGTAAAATATTAGTGCTTTTGCTCCATTGAAATCTAGGCGAGGCAAATAGTTCAAATGATCTGCACCAGTGGAGGCACCTCAGAAGAGGAAGAGGGGGACCATCCCCCTCAGTGAATTTCTGAAAAATAAAAATAGTGAAACATTAAAGAAAGTTCCTTTCCAGATAAAACTATACTAAACATATTCACATCACCAAATAATTGATTAAAACACACTGTCTTCAAATGAAGGTCTACAGTAGCCTAAACAGCACTCTGTAGGGTAGAGCCATGTTGTAGCCGGAGAACAGATACCTTCTGTCCTCCTCTGGGTACATTGTAATTATAACTTCCGGAGGACGTCCTCCAACCTATCAGAGCTCTTGCAGCATGAACTGACATTTTGTCCACCCAATCAAAGGATTAGAGAAGGATTCTAGTACGGAAAGCATAAGCTAAAGCTGGCTAGCACTGCAGAGCTTAAAATGTGGTGGGTAGTTGACTCAGAGAGAAAGACAATAGTTTGAACAGTTTTTAACAAATTAATTTCTTCAAAAATGAAGATAAAGCATGAGAGAGAGAGCGGGCTAGCTATATTTTGTTGTATTCTTTTTCCACTTTCACTTACATAGCTAGCAAACGCAGATAGCTAGTTTAGCCTACTCAAACACCTGGCTCAAACAGAGAGGGATGCTATGTTACCTAGCTAGCCAAGGCTATCCAACACTGGAATTCTTCCAAGTCAAGGTAAGCTTTTGGTTTTATTAATTTATTGCCACCGGACCCACCTGTGTAACTGCTTGCTGACTGTACACTGTACTGCATGATTGTAGTGGGTTTACTAATGCATTAGTTATAGTAGTTATGTCGACTATGACGTTAGCTAGTATGGTGACAAAGATAAAGTCTGTGTGTAGCGGTTAGCAGTTATGATAGGAAGGTTTGCCTTGGATTTTTTTCTGCCTGGTCACATACATCTGATGTCCACAAGCGAATTGAAATGGTGAGAGGAGGAGAGTGCTTAGATGTGATTTATACAATGATCAAAGGGATCATGCTGTTTTTATGTGGCTGCTATGAAAGTGAACTGTGTTTGCATGTGATCAGTAACATAGTCATTCCACCGATTCTGTAGAAAAACGTTTCTTAAACGGAAGCAAACAGAACAAAACGGGGATAAACATAACTGAATTTGTCAAACAGAAACTCTAGTTTGCAACTTTTGGACAAATGATTATACCCGAGATCAGCTAAATGCAGGCAAGCGTGTGCAAGGCGGTATTTAATGTCTGTCTTGATTACTCAAATTTCTCTCGACCTGTGCACCTACGTTGTAAACTTTTATTCATAGGCTAGGTTGTAGCAACCTCATGATGAGTATTGGGAAAAAATGTTGTATCATGTTACATTTAGCTGGTTGAATGAATGAATGACAGTCATCCAATATGCTGCTATGGAAATAAGGCCATCATCGTCCTCCCTCGTCTTAAACGGCAGCGACAGCCACTGATCTGCACATTGTTGATGTGCATGGGGCTCAGGGACCAGACCAAGACAGAGGGCGTAGGTAGGAGTAGCCATCTCTGGGGGGGCTTTGGCTCTTCGATATGGAAGCGTGTGCAGGGTATCCTGCTGCTTGGCCTTGAAGACAGACAGACACAATTGCATCGTGGCTGTCTGGGGAGGAATTAAAAGGAGTACTCTCTGGCATGTCTCCACAGCAGGGGACAGGGGGCAGGGAGGGAAGAATGGCAGGCACAGAAGCAAGTCAGGTGGTTCAGACAGGATGGAGATGGAGTCTCTGATGAAGACTGACGCTAGGACAGGAAGACCGCACCAGACCAGCTCCAAAGCATGGGGATACCTCACAGTAGCAATAGCATCCAGGTACAAGGTGGTCGGATGGTCAAAGGCCAACCATATGGAAAAGGTATGCATGCATGACTTTAAGTTCCTTTGGATAAAAGCATCTGCTAAGTGGCATATATTATTATAAATGATGATATTATATAGAGTATGTCATCCTCATGGATATCAGGACTATTCTGTGAGTTCTAGCTTTACATAGTGTACATGGCTCTAGTCTAAAGAACGTATAAACAAAAAATAAGTCTAAGTCTATTGTATATCTGACACAAAAGAAGATGGGAGAAAAAGATTTGTGCAAAAATTGTCATCATAGTTTTTTGAAACATCAAAAAGTGATTCAAGGATTCCATTTCATGACCTGTTTTTTTTTTTTTTTTTATTGTACAGGGAAGTCAAGGACAAATAACAGAATGGCACTGATAACTGAGTGGCAACAACTTCAAAGAAAATGTCAAAGGAATCGATTGGGAACGGAAGGATGAGACGCAATGAAGCAACGTAATCAATTTCATTATCATGGAAGCGTGTAGTTTACACTTTCTTGAAGCACAACTTTCAGTCGCTCTCTCTCTCTTCACCACTGTAACTTCCTGAAAGTTGATGAAAGCAACCTAGAGTTTACCAAACAAATTTTGACAGGTGGTATGAAATAAGATATTTTGTCTTCATTTTTTATGTTAGAAACTTTGCTATCTTTAAACATTTTATATTTTTCTCTGGGTCTCCTGAGGGAGCAAGAAGGGTCTGAATCAACCAAATGATGAACTAAACTAACTGCATTAAGAACCATTTTGACAAGTTCTTAATTATGGATGGCAATGGAAAGTATTGCTGTGACATTTCAAAGAGTGGACCACTTTTGTACATGATTAACATTTCCTCTAGGAAAAAAAGAAAAGAAAAAAGCTTTTCCATTAGTAGGAACAATTTCCTCCTTGACCAACTTATGCACGTCAGGGTGGCTTTCAAGCGCCAGTTGTTCCATTCGAGCCTGACATGACCACCTTCAATGTCTCTGCATGAAATCTGGAGACACTGAAAAAACACTATATGGAGCAATTTTCACATTAAAGTCTCAAATGCTTAACTGTTGTAGCCTATGTACTTTCATGTTCCACTTATGAGAAAACGTCTAAGTGTGTGCACTTATAGGCTCTGAAGCAGTCCAAAGATTGTATAACGGTAATTTTGATTTGACCTCATTTTAACCTTCTATTATAAACAGCACATGTTTAATAACTTCATAAAAATACACGTTTCCCCATTTCAGGTTAAAGGGATACTTCAGGATTTTGGCAATGATGCCCTTTATCTACTTCCCCAGAATCAGATGAATTGGTTGATACCATTTGTGTGTCTCTGTGTCCAGGATGAAGGAAGTTAGAGGTAGTTTCACAAGCCAATGCAACTAGCAGATACCCATAGACTTCCAGTCATTTCGTTAACGCTAGTTAGCAAAATGTATTCATGAGTTCATCTAACTCTGCGGAAGTAGATAAAGGGCCTCATTGCCAAAATCCCAAAGCATCCTTTTAAATAAAAGTGCACATTAAGTGCCAAATAAAGTAATAAGGTTGACTGTAACAGGGTTGACAATTTTATCTTAAATCAGCCATGAATCTCCTTCTGACAAGGGGAATGGAAGCTTGATATATGCAACAGGGAGTGGCAGTTAGTTTCACCATATTAAAATGAGAGTTCAGCTCACTTAACAGAGTAACAGGGTTGACCTTAAAATGAGGGATAGACGTAAATGAATCACATGAAATAAATTATAATCTTCAGAAATGACTTTGTCAAAGCAACAAAATAACTAGAGCTTTGCAATGATGGTGAAAACGTGGAGAAATGTTTGGGGTTAATTGGGTAAAAGTCTTCCTAGAAGTCACAGGGTGCCCGAAGGTGGGTCACAACGCTGAATCTTGGCACTTTAACAAGCCTTTATTCAAATAAAAAATCTGATTTATAGAATTTTACATGTGGTCAATATTAAAGGGCACTTCAGGGAATATAACAGGCTTTTAAAATTCAATATTGGCGTACTGTACAATTTCTACATAAAATATCAAAGTGGCGCAAAAGGCACTCATTTCATGGAACGACACATAAATTACGTTTTTAAATGTACAGTGAGCAGTTTTGCTGAGCAGATTTCATGAATGACTGGATCCAGCAGTAACTCTTCCAAACTGTATAGGCTATTATGAACTACTGCATGTCCTGCTCCTCTGCTACTTACAGTATCCTACATATAGGTTAAGCTCAGAAACTGCAGGGTGGAGGTATTGTTTGAAACTACTGGGATGAGAATGCATTAGATACTGCAGAAAGAGACGTTTCTGAGTGCTAAGCAGAACTGGAGGTATCTGCATTGCACTGGCCCACATATGCTGCTGAGCTGTAGCAGACTGTGTGGTGGTTGTATCATGCAATCATTCAGACTTTATTTCACAAGGTTTAGAAGTGGATAGAATGTAAATTCATGACACCTAATTCTGCAGTTGTGATCTTACACTTTCAATGTAAGCAACTTCCACAAAAAACATTTGAATAATTCCACAAAATAGCCATTGGAGAGAGAATATGGCCTTAGGATTTGATGGATGGGTGTAGTGCAGACATTGGTGGAAAAAGCACTCAATTGTCATACTTCAGTAAATGTAAAGATTCCTTAATAGAAAATTACTCAAGTAAAAGTGAAATTCAACCAGTAAAATACTACTTGAGTAAAAATCTAGGTACAGTGGTGGAAAAAGTACTCAACTGTCATACTTGAGCAGAAATACAAAGGTAAATGCTATACATCAAATTACTTATATTAAGCAAACCACACAGCACGATATTCTTGTTTGTTTTTTTTATAGACAGAGGCACACTCCAACAGTCAGACATAATTTACAAACACAGTAGTTGTGTTTAGTGAGCACTCCAGATCATAGGCAGTAGGGATGGCAATGCGTTATATTGATACTGTAGGTATGTGAATTGGACCGCATTGCTGTCCTGCCTGAGCATTCAAAATGTAATGAGTACTTTTCGGTGTCAGAGAAAGTGTATGGTAGTAAAAAGTACATATTTTCTTTGGGAATGTACTGGGGTAAAAGTTGTCAAAAATATAAATACACTGAACAAAACTTTTTATTCAACATGAAAAGTGTTGGTCCCATGATGTTTCATGAGCTGAAATAAAAGATCCCTGAAATAGTCCATACACGCAAAATGTTGTGCACAAATTAATTTACATCACTGTTAGTGAACATTTCTCTTTTGCCAGATAATATATCTACCTGACAGGTGTGGTATATAAAGGAGCTGATTAAACACCATGATCATTACAGAAGTGCACCTTGTGCTGGGGACAATAAAAAGCCACTCTAAACTATGAAGTTTTGTCACAACACAATGCCAGAGATGTCTCAAGCTTTGAGGGAGTGTGCAATTGGCATGCTGACTGCTGTAATGTCCACCAGAGCTGTTGCCAGAAAATGGAATGTTAATTTCTCTACCGTAAGCCGCCTCCAACATTGTTAAAGAGAATTTGGTAGTACATCCAACCGGCATCACAACTGCAGACCACGTTCATGGCGTCAAGTGGGCAACGGTTTTCTGATGTCAATGTTGTGAAACAGTTCCCCCTGATGGTGGTTGGGTTATGATAGTGGGTAGTGAACACAATTGCATTTTTTCAATGGAAATTTGAATGCACAAAGATACTGTGACAAAATCCTGAGACCCATTGTTGTGCCATTCATCAAACGCCATCAACTCATGTTTCAGCATGATAATGCACAGCCCATGTCGCAGGGATCTGTTCACAATTCCTGGAAGCTGAACATTTCCCAGTTCTTGAATGCCCTACATACTCACTAGACATGTCACCCATTGAGAATGATTGGGATGCTGTGGATCAACGTATTTCAGAGTGTTCCAGCTCCCGCCAATATCCACAACTACACACAGCCATTGAAGAGGAGTTGAAAAACATTCCACATGCCACAATCAACAGCCTGATCAACTTCACACAAAGGAGATGTTGCATGAGACAAATGCTGACTTGTTTTCTGATCCACACCCCTAACTCTGTGACCAACCCATGCATATCTGTATTCTCAGTCATGTGAAATCCATAGATTATTTCCTAATATGAACTGTAATTTAGTAAAATATTTGAAATTGTTGAACTTTGCATTTACATTGTTGTTCAGTACAGTAAAGGAAAGTAGAGATACCCAAAAAAACGACTTAAGTAGTACGTTAAAGTATTTTTACTTACAGTTGAAGTCGGAAGTTTACATACACCTTAGCCAAATACATTTAAACTCAGTTTTTCACAATTCCTGACATATAATCCTAGTAAAAATTCCCTGTTTTAGGTCAGTTAGGATCACCACTTTATTTTAAGAATGTGAAATGTCAGAATATTAGTAGAGAGAAAGATTTATAACAGCTTTCATTTCTTTCTTCACATTCCCAGGGGGTCAGAAGTTTACATACACTCAATTAGTATTTGGTACTTGAGTCAAACATTTCGAGTAGCCTTCCCACAATAAGTTGGGTGAATTTTGGCCCATTCCCTCTGACAGAGCTGGTGTAACTCAGTCAGGTTTTGGCCTACTTGCTCACACATGCTTTTTCAGGTCTGCCCACACATTTTCTATACGATTGAGGTCAGATCTTTGTGATGTTCACTCCAATACCCGTACTTTGTTGTCTGTAAGCCATTTTGCCACAACTTTGGAAGTATGCTTGGGGTCATTGTCCATTTGGAACACCCATTTGCGACCAAGCTTTAACTGGTGACTTAAGATGTGGCTTCAATATATGCACATAATTTTCCTCCCTCATGATTCAATCTATTTTGTGTAGTGCACCAGTCCCTCCTGCAGCAAAGCACCCCCACAACATGATGCTGCAACCCCCGTGCTTCACGGTTGGGATGGTGTTCTTTGGCTTGCAAGCCTCCCCCTTTTTCCTCCAAATATAACAATGGTCATTATGGCCAAACAGTTCTATATTTTTTTCATCAGTCCAGAGGACATTTCTCCAAATAGTACGATCTTTGTCCCCATGTGCAGTAAAAAGACAGATGTCTTTTACTGCACATTGGGCGGCAGGGTAGCCTAATGGTTAGAGTGTTGGACTAGTAACCGAATGGTTACAAGTTTGAATCCCTGAGCTGACAAGGTACAAGTCTGTCGTTCTACCCCTGAACAGGCAGTTAACCCACTGTTCCTAGGCCGTCATTGAAAATAAGAATTTGTTCTTAACTGACTTGCCTAGTTAAATAAGGGTAAAAAAAGGGCGGTTTTGGAGCAGTGGCTTCTTCCTTATAGGATATAGGACTCGTTTTACTGTGGATATAGATACTTTTATACCGGTTTCGTCCAGCATCTTCACAAGGTCCTTTGCTGTTGTTCTTAGATTGATTTGCACTTTTCGCACCAAAGAACTTTCTTCTCTAGGAGACAGAACACGTCTCCTTCCTGAGCAGTTTGATGTCTGCGTGGTCCCATGGTGTTAAGGCTTACGTACTATTGCTTGTACAGATGAACGTGGTACCTTCAGGCGTTTGGAAATTGGATCAACCAGACTTGTGGAGGTCTACAAAAGGTCTTGGCTGATTTCTCTTGATTTTCCCATGATGTGATACAAAGAGGCACTGATTTTGAAGGTAGGCCTTGAAATACATCCACAGGTACATGTAACAGCAGATTTCCTCCTCTTCGTCTGAAGAGGAGTAAGGATCGGACCAAGATGCGGCGTGATAAGTGTTCATGACGATTTTAATAAGAAAAGCACTGAACACTATGGAATACAAAAACAATAAACGAATACTTGAAATAACCAAATCGAAACAGTACCGTGTGGCGACAAACATACACCCACAAACCAACAGTGAAACCCAGGCTACCTAAGTATGATTCTCAAACAGAGACAACTATCGACACCTGCCTCTGATTGAGAACCATACTAGGCCGAAACAGAAACCTAAACATAGAAACACAAAACATAGACTGCCCACCCCAACTCACGCCCTGACCATACTAAATAAAGACAAAACGAAGGAAAATAAAGGTCAGAACGTGACAGTATCCCCCCCCCTCTAAAGGTCCGGACTCCGGCTGCAAAACCTGAACCTATAGGGGAGGGTCTGGGTGGGTAGCTCCTGGCTGGCTGGCGGCTCTGCCAGCTCCTGGCTGGCTGACGGCTCTGGCAGGTCCTGGCAGACTGACGGCTCTGGCAGGTCCTGGCAGACTGGCGGCTCAGGACAGACGGGAGACTCTAGCAGCTCTGGACAGATGGGAGACTCTAGCAGCTCTGGACAGACGGGAGACTCTGGCAGCTCTGGACAGACGGGAGACTCTGGCAGCTCTGGACAGATGGGAGATTCTGGCAGCTCTGGACAGACGGGAGACTCTGGCAGCTTTGGACAGACGGGAGACTCTGGCAGCTCTGGACAGACGGGAGACTCTGGCAGCTCTGGACAGACGGGAGACTCTGGCAGTGCTGGAGAGGAGGAAGGCTCTGGCAGCGCTGAACAGGCTGGAGACCCTGTAGGCAGAAGACGGAGAGACAGCCTGGTGCGGGGGCTGCCACCGGAGGTCTGGTGCGTGGAGGTGGCACTGGCTAGACCGGACCGTGCAGGCGCACTGGAGTTCATGAACACCGAGCCTGCCCAACCTTACCTGGTTGAATGCTCACCATAGCCCGACCAGTGCGGCGAGGTGGAATAGGCCGCACTGGGCAGTCCTGGCGAACCGGGGACACCATGCGTAAGGCTGGTGCCATGTACGCCACTGGAGACCAGATGCGTAGAGCCGGCTTCATGGCACCTGGCTCGATGCCCACTCTAGCCCGGCCGATACGAGAAGCTGGAATGTACCACACCGGGCTATGCACTGGGGACACCGTGCGCTCAACAACATAACATGGTGCCTGCCGTAACACGGTGCCTAACACGGTGCCTGTCTCTCTCGCTCTCCGGTAAGCACAGGAAGTTGGCGCAGGTCTCCTACCTTGCTTCGCCACACTCCCTGTGTCCCTCCCCCAAGACATTTTGGGGGCTGACTCTCGGGCTTCCAACCGCGCCGCCGTGCTGCCTCCTCATACCAGCGCCTCTCTGCCTTCGCTGCCTCCAGCTCTGCTTTGGGGTGGCAATATTCCCCTGGCTGTGACCAGGGTCCTCTCCCGACTAGGATTTCCTCCCAAGTCCATGAGTCCTGTGTCTTCGGCCGCTGTTGCTGCTGCCCATTACCACGCCGCTAGGTCCTCTGTGGGTGGGTGTTTCTGTAACGGCAGATTTCCTCCTCTTCGTCTGAAGAGGTGTAAGGGTCAGACCAAGATGCGGCGTGGTAAGTGTTCATGGTGATTTTAATAAGAAAAGCACTGAACACTATGGAATACAAAAACAATAAACTAATACGTGAAATAACCAAATCGAAACAGTACTGTGTGGCGACAAACACACACACGGAAACAAACACCCACAAACCAACAGTGAAACCCAGGCTACCTAAGTATGATTCTCAAACAGAGACAACTATCGACACCTGCCTCTGATTGAGAACCATACTAGGCCGAAACAGAAACCTAAACATAGAAACATAAAACATAGACTGCCCACCCTAACTCACGCCCTGACCATACTAAATAAAGACAAAACAAAAGGAAAATAAAAGGTCAGAACGTGACAGTGCACCTCCAGTTGACGTTGATGTCAATTAGCCTATAACATAATTTCCTGGAATTTTCCAAGCTGTTTAAAGGCACAGTCAACTTATCATATGTAAACTTCTGACCCACTGGAATTGTGATACAGTTTATTTTAAATGAAATAATCTGTCTGTAAACAATTGTTGGAAAAATTACTTGTGTCATGTACAAAGTAGATGTCCTAACCGACTTGCCAAGAAATTTGTGGAGTGGTTGAAAAATGTGTTTAATGACTCCAACCTAAGTGTATGTAAACTTCCCACTTCAACTGTAAGTATTTTGCACCACTGAGTGCAGGTTTTGCATAGCCTAAATTGACTGCGACATTTCTTCCTCAAATGTAAGCATCTCTTTGTGACATCCCACATCCCACCTTTCAATACATTATTTTTTATCCATGAAACATTTAGGATGAAGTCTTGATATCAGTGATTAACTTAAGAATGTCTGAGTTACATTTAAATTATTTTAAGCTTGTTCTCAGACAGAAGCTCCATTAGGCCTCATGTAGGCATAATTAAATTCCATAACAGATTCTGTTATTGGGAAATGAGACTATCACACTCAGCTATCTGTCTCAATGGCAATGACTAATTATTGGGCCACCAGTAGCCCTAATGGACAACTAAAGAAAGTTTCACATCAGGGTTATTTCCTGGTGGCAAAGTCATATGACTAGTGGGGTTCTGTGTAGTGTGTAGTGGCAGTAAGTACCCCCAGATTTTGGAGCAAGGCAGTTTTTCACCCTGACTGAATATCTGGGAATAGAATTGGATTATACTATACAGATAATCAGAGGCTAAAAGCCACCACACAGATTCCGTCATCAAACATAAAACACAGTGCTCTTTTATCTTTTGCTGTTCTAATGTGAATTAGCCTAGCAGGAGGAAAGTAGTGGAATATGCTGACTGCCCCCGATCCATCCACTATCTTGAAGTTTGTCTCAGCCATAGCAGTAAAAAATAACTGTCATCTAGTTACAGTAACACTGTATAGATATAGTATCTAAATAGCACATTATCCAAACAAGTTGTCACATGGGAGCCTTCAGACTAGCGCATTTACTTCAATCAAAGTCGCCATAAATTCAAAGCACACGCATAATTGACACTACTGGACTGCACATGAGACCCGAATGCAGTGTTCACATCTGAACTGAAAATTCGATCCCTGTCCGACCCAAGCCCGGTGAGCTGAAGCCACTGCTTTGAGAAAAGCGTGGTGGACTAGCTAAATCAATCAATGTCAGATTTTTCTTTGTATGGATATTTGGTAACAATTAGGCTGGTTAAATGTTAGATAAATTGAGGTGAGTGCTAATGATCTTTATTCACATTTGCTCATACAGTATATTAGCAGATCATAACATTTTGCTAAAATGTTATGCAGGTCTGCTTGCTCTTCACTTGCGTAGTAGCCTGTCCTACTCCCGACCAAAATCCTGTGACTTGCCTGATAATCAATGTGTTTCAATGAATCTCTGTCCATATATTTGTTTAATTAATCTCTGGCTGGACAAGTGGAAGTGGTAGCTAATTTACTTGTTTGCTCATCTGTCACTGATCAGAAACATTAGTATGCCTCCATATAGAGCCTAGGCAATTTTTCTATCTTCCTAACCCAACTGAAACTTAAAACCCTGACTGCTGTCTTGCATGAAAATTCATATCTTTTTTCTGTAATCCATAGGTTGCATTATCAAAGCACGTCTCGCCTATGCATGTCAAATTACCCCTATAAACTTTCCTCCGCTTCTCTGCGTTGTCTCATATTGCTGCCCATCTGAGAGCTTCCATTGAGAATGCTTGATCAACAAACGGTACGAGAGTAGATACTGTATGGCAATTTATTAACAATGTGGTCTCACGTTGCTATATACAGGGGGTACCGGTACAGAGTCAATGTGCGGGGGCACCGGTTAGTCGAGGTAATTGAGGTAATATGTACATGTAGGTAGAGTTATTAAAGTGACTATGCATAGATAATAATAGAGAGTAGCAGCAGCATAAAGGGGGGTGCAAATAGTCTGGGTAGGCATTTGATTAGATGTTCAGGAGTCTTATAGCTTGGGGGGTAGAAGCTGTTTAGAAGCCTCTTGGACCTAGTATTGGCACTCCGCTACCACTTGCCGTGCGGTAGCAGAGAGAGCAGTCTATGACTAGGGTGGCTGGGGACTTTGACAATTTTTAGGGCCTTCCTCTCAAACCGCCTGGTATAGAGGTCCTGGATGGCAGGAAGCTTGGCCCCAGTGATGTACTGGACCGTACGCACTACTCTCTGTAGTGCCATGCAGTCGGAGGCCGAGCTGTTGCCTTACCAGGCGGTGATGCAATCCGTCAGGATGCTCTCGATGGTGCAGCTGTAGAACCTTTCGAGGATCTGAGGACCCGTGCCAAATCTTTTCAGTCTCCAGAGGGGGAATAGGTTTTGTTACGCCCTCTTCACGACTGTCTTGGTCCGCTTGGACCATGTTAGTTTGTTGGTGATGTAGATGCCAAGGAACTTGAAGCTCTCAACCTGCTCCACTACAGGCCTGTTGAGGAGAATGGGGCGTGCTCGGTCCTCCTTTTCCTGTAGTCCACAATCATCTCCTTTGTCTTGATCACGTTAAGGTTGTTGTCCTTGCACTACACAGTCAGGTCTCTGACCTCCTCCATATAGGCCGTCTTATCGTTGTCAGTGATCAGGCCTACCACTGTTGTCATCGGCAAACTTAATGAGGGTGTTGGAGTCGTGCCTGGCCGTGCAGTCATGAGTGAACAGGGAGTACATGAGGGGACTGAGTACGCTCCCCTGAGGGACCCCCATGTTGAGGATCAGCGTGGTGGATATGTTGGTTGTTACCTACCCTTACCACCTGTGGTTGGCCCGTCAGGAAATCCAGGATCCAGCTGCAGAGGGAGGTGTTAGTCCCAGGGTTCTTAGCTTAGTGATGAGCTTTGAGAGCACTATGGTTTTGAATACTGAGCTGTAGTCAAGGAATAGCATTCTCACATAGGTGTTCCTTTTATCCAGGTGTGAAAGGGCAGTGTGGAGTGCAATAGAGATTGCATCATCTGTGGATCTGTTGGGGGTGCAAATTGGAGTGGGTCAAGAGTTTCTGGGATAATGATGTTGAGCCATGACCAGCCTTTAAAAGCACTTCATGGCTACAGACTTGAATGCTATGGGTCGGTAGTCATTTAGGCAGGTTACCTTAGTGTTCTTGGGCACAGGGACTATGGTGGTCAGCTTGAAACATGTTGGTATTACAGACTCAGACAGGGAGAGGTTGAAAATGTCAGTGAAGACACTTGCCAGTTGGTCAGCGCATGCTCGGAGTACACGTCCTGGTAATCCGTCTGGCTCTGCGGCCTTGTGAATGTTGACCTGTTTAAAAGTCTTACATCGACTGATGTTTCAGTGTTACTTGCCTCGAAGCAACCTATATCTTGTTATTATTGCATTGGTTGCTCTATAACCTATTAATTCATATGCCTTGACACTGTGATATGTAGGCCTAAGGTCAAGAAAATAAATAGACCCAGTGGCAAAATAAATTCAACCACACATTTTTGACTCGTTTCAGGAAACTAGGAATATGTCGCACGTCAATACTTCACAGGAGCGGCATTGGAACTTAATTTATTTTTTATTTTTCAAAATGCATTTTTGGGCAGAAAGGCCTTCTGGAATATGTGAACTTTCATGTGCCTTAATAACAAACTTGTTTTCCATCCATAAATACGAATACAAGCCTAGTTGGTTTAGCAATGGAAAAAGACAGGAACTTACCCGCTAGCCATGACTGGCTGAGATAATGGATGGGCTGGACATGCCTGGAGATGAGTTTGGATTCTTCTGCCATGTAGCATTCCGCTGTCTATAAAGTGAGCTTTGGTATGTGTTGACAGTCCTTTCTACCACAAGATTAAAGTTAGCCATTGAGAACTACAAAAGTTTTGATGCTTTTCTCAACAACATCGATGCCCTGAATTCAACAGCCGCTATCGACAGATAACTTGGTAAAAGTGTTTGTCTACTTTCTGCACATGCCACGGTCAGTGTGAACCGGAGTGACTTAACACAACGCTGGTCAAACGAGATGTAGCTACAAACAAAATGGAGTGAAATGGTTCCAGTCTGCCGTGACGCGTTCATCCATGTATACGGTTAACAGTCTAGCTATTTTCAGATATACATTTCTAATTTTGTCAGAAAATAGTTTTTATTGCAAGTTAAAGCGTACTGTTAGTTAACTACCAAACGTTGGCTTGCTGGCTCGCTAGCTAACGTTACATGTATGATCTGTGTAGTAATATTATTTGAATCAGAAATCCATTTGCATTGCAAGTTATCGCCTAATGTTAGCTAGCTAACATTGAACCTAGTTTGTGAGCTTTAGCTACCTGTAGATTCATACTACAGCTACTGTATGACAATGTTTGTATTCGTAGTAGTATGAGTTGGGATTAGGTAGCTAGCTACATGTCTAAACAAAAGACTCCACTCCACATTACATGACCCATCAAATTAGCCAGGCGTGTCTGGGGGTGATTATGGCCATCTATTGAATTTCATGAACATGTGTACATGTCTAGATAGTGACCCATCCACTTAGCTAGATGTGGCTTGTGGGTGGTTATAGCATTTCCTTCACATGATCCATCAATTTAGACAAGTGTGTTGGGTAAGTGTCATCTAATAATGATAAAATATTTGTAAAATCTGGAAGCTTTCTGTTTTTGATATTGCTACTATACAAGTAACCACTTCACTGCATCGTTTACACCTTCTGTATCCTGTGTATGTGACAAATAAACTTTGATTTGATATAGGGTGTGTTAACTTTTTATGGCTGCAGGGGCAGTATTGAGTAGCTTGGATGAAAAGGTGCCCATTGTAAACGGCCAGCTCCTCAGTCTCAGTTGCTAATATATGCATATTATTATTAGTATTGCATAGAAAACACTCTAAAGTTTCCAAAACTGACAAAATATTGTCTGTGAGTATAACAGAACTGATATTGCAGGCGAAACCCTGAGGAAAATCAAAACAGGAAGTGGAATCTATTTTGAAAACTCCATGTTCCATAGCGTCCCTTTGCTGGATTTAAAGGGATATGAACCAGCTTCCTCAAGGTGTCAACAGTCTTCAGACAAAGTTTCAGGCTTTTATTTTGAAAACTGAGCCAGAACGATAAAATTGCGTCAAGTGGTCACATGAGTTTTGCTCGCGCAACAGAGTTTGGATAGGTATTGTTTTTCCCTCTCCTACTGTGAAAGACATTTGCGGTTGATATATTATCGATTATATATTTTAAAAACAACCTGAGGATTGATTCTAAAAAACGTATGACATGTTTCTGTGGACTTTATGGAAACT
The DNA here is from genome assembly GCF_018296145.1 of Oncorhynchus tshawytscha. Taxonomy (NCBI): domain Eukaryota; kingdom Metazoa; phylum Chordata; class Actinopteri; order Salmoniformes; family Salmonidae; genus Oncorhynchus; species Oncorhynchus tshawytscha. The sequence continues at coordinate 21,559,951 of NC_056456.1, read as the reverse complement.
ATTTGGAATTTGTCTGCATTGTCGTGACCGCTCTTTCCTGTGGATTTCTGAACATAACGCGACAAACAAACGGAGGTATTTCAGATATAAAATTAATCTTTATGGAACAAAAGGAACATTTGTTGTGTAACTGGGAGTCTCGTGAGTGAAAACATCCGAAGATCAAAGGTAAACGATTAATTTGATTGCTTTTCTAATTTTCGTGACCAAGCTTCCTGATGCTAAGTGTACTTAATGTTTTGTCGTGCAATCGATAAACTTACACGAACGCTTGGATTGCTTTCGCTGTAAAGCATAATCCCAAAATCTGACACGACAGGTGGATTAACAAAAGGCTAAGCTGTGTTTTCCTATATTGCACTTGTGATTTGATGAATATAAATATTTGTAGTAATGTTTATTGAATGTTGCGCTATGCTATTCAGCAGTTGTTGATGACACTTATCCCGATAGGGGGATTGCAGCCATGACAAGTTAACCGCATTGCCTCACATGTTAGTCCTTAAAGAGATGGGTGTGGCTAATTCTTAAGAGGGTGTGAACGATGAAGAATGGGTGTAGACAAAGAAGAGCTCCCCAGTAGGTGTACCAAAATATTCAAGGGACATTTTCTCAAAAATGGGGTTACAAGTTTATCAACTTTCAAAGCAGAATTACTTTCCCATTGTTCATCAGCTGCAGTGTATGATATACAATTTCCTAGCTCTGAGTCTCTACTTTTATCCAACGTAATGAACACAATTTCAAATTTTGCTACATAAGACCGAATCGAAGCGGTCCGTTACATTTGTTTCATTACAAAACCAGAGAGCAATCTCTGTCCGGTGAGGTCCCCAGACATATTGCATGTAAACAAACATTTGTACATGACTCACAGCATGGTTAAGCAAGTTAATGTTTCATGCGGTAACATTTTCAGACTACTAAACCACTATTGATTTGGAACCATGGAGAGTTACCGCAAGTCGCAAAGAAAACAGGAAATGTCACGCCTTGGTCTTAGTATTTTGTGTTTTCTTTAATTATTTGTTCAGGCCAGGGTGTGACATGGGTTTATTGTGTTGTCGTATTGGGGTTTTTGTAGGCATTGGGATTGTGGCTGATTAGGGGTGTGTCTAGCATAGGCCTGGCTGCCTGAGGCGGTTCTCAATCAGAGTCAGGTGATTCTCGTTGTCTCTGATTGGGAATCATATTTAGGTAGCCTGGGTTTTACTGTGTATTTTGTGGGTGATTGTTCCTGTCTTTGTGTTTGCACCAGATAGGGCTGTTTCGGTTTTCACTTTTCATTATTTTGTAGTTTCCGCTTGTATTGTTTTTTCCTTCATTAAAATTATATCATGAATCATCATCACGCTGCATTTTGGTCCGATCCTTGTTCTACCTCTTCATCAGAGGAGGAGATAGAAGAACGCCGTTACAGGAACTACCTCCACAATTCGGGCACCATTACAACTTGAACATTTCAACATCATCTAATCACCTATGCTTAGTCTAATACCGTGAGAACTAAAAGATACCAAAAATGATTAAGTCCAATCAACGTAAGCTAAATATGATGTTGCTGTCTATGGTACTGATTTCTGTGTGTGTGTGTGTATATGTGCGTGCGTGCGTGAACATAGAAAAACATGTTGATTCACCCTACATGTAGAGAAACACCAATGACATCCTCCTCTTTCATGTTTCCTAAATGGTGACTGTCATGCAGTACACACTTAGTTTTTGTTGTCCTAGGCTACCTGGCTAAAATACTTGCCTGCTAGCCTAACTTCCTTTCATGGGTAGTAATTAACATCCGCTAATTAAAATTAGCACACTACATCTAGCTACATGCGGAACTTCCGTCCTCTCAGGAATGGGGCACAATGTATGAATTCATGGTTGGATCAGAATCACTGTTATAATCATTGGCCAGTATGGAGAATTAAGAAAAACCACAAGTCCAAATCCCTATGTCCATCCATGGCTAATTTAGGAAAGGGACGCTTTTAGCTAGCTAGCTAGTCACCAGGGGGCAACAATACATAGAGATGCAACAATTCAAGTTTTTTTATGTCAATAATGACGTTTGGCTTGTGATGTGATTGGTCTGAAGCCAAATCCAAACTGGCTTTATTGGTGCGCCAGGACCATTCACAGCTGAGCTCACTCAGTTTTGCTGAATGCTGGCTATTTAATTTAATTTATTTTTTTATCAAGGGAGGCCAAACACTCACTGGCTTCCCTTGCATTCAATGCTACGGGTGTCAACAATGTATACTCTTTCAGACCAGACAGCATCGGATAGATATGCTACACATACTGAGACAGAGGCGCACTATTTTGTTCACCCAGATGCTTTCTCTGGTGATATATATTCAGCCTCTTGTGAACTGAAAGACATTTATGAAACACAGGGGGACGAAAGATACAAAATATTGTATGTTTGTAAAAACACTTATGGGTCAATTTTTGGAGGAAGCCTGGCTTCCCTTGACAGCCATGAATACACGCTACTGCTAACAACATTACAACAAACCATGCTTCATTTTTATCAATAGCATGCACATCATTAAGCTACATGTGGTAGAAGCAAATGGGGCTGAAAACATGGGTATACTGTAAGTATAAATCACTGCAGAGTTCCTATTAGCTGTATTATATAGAAATCCATATAACTCAACAAATGTTTTTTGAAATGTCTCATGAATTCGGTTGATATTAAAACTTCAGGGAATAGGTTATCTACGCTACATAGGCCTTTTTAATCCAAAAGTATTGACTGGAATTAATCAATCAACACAATAGTAATGATATACTGTATGAAAATCTTTTTAATTACTGATGCAGAGGCCTACAAAATGCAACCTTGCATGAAGTGAGCTCAGTCCTGTTAGTTTTATTGTCCAATTGCAGTTGTCTCTGTCTGTGTAAAGGTTTTAATGTTTTCATCCTCCCTAGGGCCAGGAGGTTTTCAGGGATAAAAAAAAAAAACATATGACCTGAATAGAAAAATGATCTGGTCCCAACATAGCTCATGTAAAACCGTTTTTTACAGATGATTTATTACTACATCATAAGCTACAACTATGGTCTGCAGGAAAATCTCTGGTTCACAGGAAAACAATCCCTCCCGGTCTCCCCACACTGGGACCGTGGTACCACCTCTGAAATCACTACACAATGTTACAAATTTAAAAATGTATCCTATTTGTATGATCTACATGAAATAAAATAAATGGGGCTCAGTGCAGCCGGTGTGGGAAGATAACTCGATCTGTTTTAAAAAAGGCCATACAAGCAATGACATTCACTAATATAAATCTCTGTAATATAATCACATAGTTTACACATACCCACCGCGGACCCCTTTGACAAATAAATGTCAGTGTGACAAGGAATCCCATGGACTGTTTTGTCAACAAACTTAATGTATTCCAAACACTGGTGGTAACCAGATGATTCCAATATTTTAGGTAGCCTAGTAAACGATGCCAGGCTCTGGTACTGTATGTTCTATTGCGAACTGTCTGGGACTTATTGCTGTTTGACTGTTTACTACTCAAAGGTATATTCTACTTATTGAAGTAAAAGATGAAATGAACTGCAATACACTGGTCTCAAATATATTAGCATAACTAGGATACACAGAACCACGGCGGACCCATTCTAAAATGAGAGGCCGAAAATAAAGTAGTGGTCATGTGGAAAGGAGTGGGTGTGTCAAAAAGGAAGGTAGTGGGTGTTTGGAAAGGAAAGGAGTGGGTGTGTGGAAAGGAGTGGGTGTGGAAAGGAAGGTAGTGGGTGTGTGGAAAGGAGTGGGTGTGTGGAAAGGAGTGGGTGTGTCAATGCACTCTGCTATAGGTTAGACAGTTTGATGGAGCTGTGTTCATTTTCTTCCGTTTCTCTTTTTACTCAAAGGATGAGTCTGAGCCGTATTTCACTGTTAGTTTTACACAAATAATTATACATTTTCAGTTATACAACTAACAATTGTTTACTTTTGATTAAAATGTTTGATGATGGGTGTACTATTGCTTCATGTGTTGTATGCTTGTGCTTACTGTGATTGTCACCCTGATATTGGCTACTAGGTAGCTACTTCCTATGCCATTGCAGGACACTAGTGTTTGTCAATTGGGAGAGAAGGGTACTGTGTCCCGGTTTTGTTGCCATCTTGCCATTCATGCCCTCCACATTGAGTAATAGACTGTATGTATGTATGTACAGTGCCTTGCGAAAGTATTCGGCCCCCTTGAACTTTGCGACCTTTTGCCACATTTCAGGGTTCAAACATAAAGATATAAAACTGTATTTTTTTGTGAAGAATCAACAACAAGTGGGACACAATCATGAAGTGGAACAACATTTATTGGATATTTCAAACTTTTTTAACAAATCAAAAACTGAAAAATTGGTCGTGCAAAGTTATTCAGCCCCTTTACTTTCAGTGCAGCAAACTCTCTCCAGAACTTAAGTGAGGATCTCTGAATGATCCAATGTTGACCTAAATGACTAATGATGATAAATACAATCCACCTATGTGTAATCAAGTCTCCGTATAAATGCACCTGCACTGTGATAGTCTCAGAGGTCCGTTAAAAGCGCAGAGAGCATCATGAAGAACAAGGAACACACCAGGCAGGTCCGAGATACTGTTGTGAAGAAGTTTAAAGCCGGATTTGGATACAAAAAGATTTCCCAAGCTTTAAACATCCCAAGGAGCACTGTGCAAGCGATAATATTGAAATGGAAGGAGTATCAGACCACTGCAAATCTACCAAGACCTGGCCGTCCCTCTAAACTTTCAGCTCATACAAGGAGAAGACTGATCAGAGATGCAGCCAAGAGGCCCATGATCACTCTGGATGAACTGCAAAGATCTACAGCTGAGGTGGGAGAATCTGCCAATAGGACAACAATCAGTCGTATATTGCACAAATCTGGCCTTTATGGAAGAGTGGCAAGAAGAAAGCCATTTCTTAAAGATATCCATAAAAAGTGTAGTTTAAAGTTTGCCACAAGCCACCTGGGAGACACACCAAACATGTGGAAGAAGGTGCTCTGGTCAGATGAAACCAAAATTGAACTTTTTGGCAACAATGCAAAACGTTATGTTTGGCGTAAAAGCAACACAGCTCATCACCCTGAACACACCATCCCCACTGTCAAACATGGTGGTGGCAGCATCATGGTTTGGGCCTGCTTTTCTTCAGCAGGGACAGGGAAGATGGTTAAAATTGATGGGAAGATGGATGGAGCCAAATACAGGACCATTCTGGAAGAAAACCTGATGGAGTCTGCAAAAGACCTGAGACTGGGACGGAGATTTGTCTTCCAACAAGATAATGATCCAAAACATAAAGCAAAATCTACAATGGAATGGTTCAAAAATAAACATATCCAGGTGTTAGAATGGCCAAGTCAAAGTCCAGACCTGAATCCAATCGAGAATCTGTGGAAAGAACTGAAAACTGCTGTTCACAAATGCTCTCCATCCAACCTCACTGTGCTCGAGCTGTTTTGCAAGGAGGAATGGGAAAAAAAATTCAGTCTCTCGATGTGCAAAACTGATAGAGACATACCCCAAGCGACTTACAGTTGTAATCGCAGCAAAAGGTGGCACTACAAAGTATTAACTTAAGGGGGCTGAATCATTTTGCACGCCCAATTTTTCAGTTTTTGATTTGTTAAAAAAGTTTGAAATATCCAATAAATGTCGTTCCACTTCATGATTGTGTCCCACTTGTTGATTCTTCACAAAAAAATACAGTTTTATATCTTTATGTTTGAAGCTTGCAATGTGGCAAAAGTTCAAGGGGGCCGAATACTTTCGCAAGGCACTGTATGTATAAAGGTGACATCTAGATGGTTATCAATATTAGTGATTTCTTGTGTAGGCCGTTATCCTAATTGAAAGAAAAAGAAATTGCCACGTAGCTACTGCCAGGGACATGACCATGACCATGATACCCAGTAGGAAGCAAGCACAACACCGGAGTAGTACTTGTTGCCGGCTTACTGTCGACTCAGTAGTGCAGCACAATAAACCAAGCAAAACTGTCTTGAGTGGCAACAAATCTGCCCAATTAGCTGATTCGCTTTCCATATACACACTCCTTTCTACACACCCACTCGTCACCGTATTGAGCTGCAGCTACCCATACCTGCTTTAAGTGGGACAACTGTCAGGCGAGTGTTGTGCGCTACCTCCGGAGGTAGCAGTTGAGAAGAAGCAATTTTTTTTTATTAACAACAAATCAATACAGAAAGTTAGGGAACACAAGTACATATAGACTACATACAATGGACAATCGAGCTAGGGGGTACAATATCACATTGCAATTACACAAGGACCTTAAGGGACATACATACACAGCTTTTTTGTTAGGGTAAGAACATGTGTTTTTTGTTTGTAAATTTACATTTGTTTATATGAAATTTGTCCAAACGAATAATGAAATGAATTACATAAAAATGCTTCAGCTTATTTCTATCGTGTGTAAATAATCCAAGCTGTACATCTCTCCACTAGTGTAAAATCTTCCTAAATGTGATCAAGTGTATATCTACTGATGTCTTGCCACAGTTTTCTTACATGAATACAATGCCAAAAAAGATGCAACACTGTTTCTGGGTGGTCATTACAAAAGGGGCAATTTGAGTTGATGCTTTCCTTAAACCTCTTGAGCTTACTTGAGACGCAGACGTCCCACCTAGAGCTCTGGAAATGCACATGCGCTACGCTACACGCTAATAGTATTAGTTAAAACGCAAACGTTCATTAAAATACACATGCTTGGTATTGAAATAAAGCTACAGTCATTGTGAATCTAGCCACCGAGTCAGATTTTTAAAATGCTTTTTGGCGAAAGCATGAGAAGCTATTATCTGATAGCATGCAACACCCCAAAAGACCCGTAGGGGATGTAAACAAAAGAATTAGCATAGTCGGCGCTACACAAACCGCACAATAAAATATAAAACATTAATTACCTTTGACCATCTTCTTTCTTTGCACACCTTGATGTCCCATAATCAATACTGGGTCTTTTTTTGGATTAAATCGGTCCATATATAGCCTAGATATCGATCTATGAAGACTGTGTGATAAACGGAAAAAAATAGCGTTTCATAACGTAACGTCATTTTTTAAAAGTTAAAAATTCGACGATAAACTTTCACAAAACACTTCGAAATACCTTTCTAATGCAACTTTAGGTATAACTACACGTTAATAAGCTATAAAAATCATCAGGAGGCGATGTAAATTCGATAGCCTGCCGTGTGGAAAAATGTCCGGAAAAACACAAAGACAATGCCTCGGGTTGGTGGTCGGAGGGAATCGGTTCCCTTTGGTCGGATCTACCAAGAATCAATTCAGATTCAAATGAGGAGACTCTATACATCCTGTGGAAGCTGTAGGTACTGCAATCTCGGCCTCATATATTACGGTTCACCTTTAACAATTCCTGGGAGGGCGCATGGATATTTTTTTCCATCTCCAGTGATCAGATTTTCCTGCGCTTTTCGATGAAACAGACGTTCTGTTATAGTCACAGCCGTGATTTAAACAGTTTTGGAAACGTCTGAGTGTTTTCTATCCACACATACTAATCATATGCATATACTATATTCCTGGCCTGAGTCAAAATGTTGCGCGATTTTTAACAGAATTTCCGAAAAAGTAGGGGGAAGCTTCTTCATATAGTGGTTGGCAGGATAATATTTATTAATAATTTTAAAGGAAACTTCCTTAATTTTGTTAACAAGTAAACAAGTAGGTATGTGTGTGGCAACATCCAAACTTTTTTCCAACAGATATTATCAATAAATCCATTCCAATAAGGCATGACATAGGGCATAGATAAAAACACCCTGCTGAAACAAGGTTCGTATCGCTCTGTAGTTGAATGGACTAAAAGAGAAACAAATCTTTCCTACTGATGAGTCAATAGAAGGTAGGCTCTGAGGGTCAGGTCTTAACACGTTCCTGAATAACAGAGCAACACCTGAGGGAATGGCGCCTAAACAATTGCAAAATCTTTAGGTGTTACAGACCTTGTAAAGTGATAAGAATTCCTTATAACTGAGTAAAAGACCCTCTGCATTTACCAGTTTGCTCACCAATAGGATATTATTTTGGAAACATTATTCTGAAAACAAAGTAGTATTTTTATACAATATATCCCGATTATTCCATATATAATATCTGTGTGGAGAAAAATTGTGTTTAGAAATTAAGGACCATGACAAGAAAACCTTGTCCAAAAAGTTTGTCAATATTAACAAAACATGAAGTTAAGGCCACCAAAAGTAGAGAAGACATGATGAGGAATAAAATTCCAGATAGAAGTGGGTCTTCTTAGGAATTGTTTTATCCAATTGATCTTAAAAGTATTATTTAAAGTAGTAAAGTCCAGAAAATTCAGTCCGACATTCTCATAAGTGTTCATTACAACAGTTTTCCTAATGTAATGGGTACGGTTTCTCCAAAGAAAGTTGAAAAGCATCTGGTCTATCTCCTTGCTTATTTTACTGTCAAGATATAAAGATAGAGCACCATATGTTAGTCTAGAGATACCTTCGGCCTTGGTTATTAGGACTCAACCTTTTAAAGATAAGTCCCTCTGTAGCCATTGATTTAACTTCTTCTGGGTATTTTTAATAAGAGGGTTCAAATTTAGTAAGCCTCTAGACTTCTGAATCTTTGTAATGGTTATGCCTAAATATGTAAGTTCTTCTTTTACTGGAATACCATAATATGAAGGTGTCACACAATCTTTGACAGCTATGAGTTCACATTTATTAATGTTAAGTTATAGACCAGATGCTTTGGAAAAGAATTGTATCACATTGTTCGATATGGGAATTTGGTTAGCGTCTTTCAGAAAAAGTGTAGTAACAGCCAGCTGGCTTATAATAATTTGTTTACCAGCTATGGAAATACCTTGTACAGGACTATTATTTAAAGAATTTGCAAGAAGTTGGGTGATTAATAAAAACAGGTATGGGGAGATTGGACAACCTTGCCTAATTCCTCTCTTTAACTCAAATTTAGGTGAGGTGCCATATTTCAATTTGATAGAACTGTTACCATTTGCATAGAGAGTCTTAATAGCCTTACAGAAAAATCCCCAAAGCCAAGTCTCTCAAGGGAGTGGAAGAGAAACTGATGCTCTACTGTGTCAAATGCTTTATAAAAAGCAAAAATTAATATGAAGCTATCCTCAGTTATTAGGTCTGAGTAGTCAAATATGTCTAATGCTAGCCTGACAATGTTAGAAATATGTCTTTTCCTCATGAAGCCAGACTGTTTCATCAATGATTGCATCCAGGACTTCTTTAATTATTTTTGCAAGTAGTAAGGCTAATATCTTATAGTCATTATTAAGAAGACAAATTGGACGCCAGTTATCGATGAGCAGCACTTATTTTTTAGGCTTAGGTATCCGTGTTATTAACCCCTGACTCATTGTAGGATGGAGAACATTGTTTTTAATACTCTCTAAAAAGACTTCAAATAGGAAGGGAGCTACTTGTTCAGAAAATAATTTGTAAAATTCTGATGTAATTCCATCAACACCTGGTGATTTATTGTTCTTTAGATGTTTGATAGACTATAATCTCTTCAACTTTGATGGGTTCATCACACTGTTTAGATTCTATATCACTGATAGAGTGAATATTATTCAGTGAGTTAAAAAACATATCTGTGGATTCCTGACAGTACGTAGAGCTATGCAATTTTCTGTAAAAATTGCTACAGTATTTAGCGATACATTTTTGGTCATCTGTAATAACACCATCTATGTTTAATTTATGGATAGTGTTATTTTTAGAGTGACATTTCTTTTTGGAAACTGTATATGTTTCTCTATAGATTCAAGCAGTTCATCATTCTCAAGTTTGGTGTTGTACCCGTAGAAGTTTACAGTAATGAGCATAATGTCATTGTAACGGATCACAAGACAAATAAAGTGACCAAAGGGGTCACATTCCGAGTGAAGAATATCAAAGGTATTTTTCATTGTAGTGACACCAGCGTTCAGATCCATGGGAAAGCCAAATATCGTTGCCCCACTGTGACCTCCAGAAGTTGGCATCAGCCAAAATTGAGTGAGACTCTTGAAGAAAGCAAAAATCTGTTCGAAATTGTTTAGTAAATAAAAATAAGGCCTTGCCCTTCACATTGTTTCGTAACCCCCTAGCATTAAGATAGACAAAACAACAAAGATTATATAAACGTATAAACTGTATTAGGATGAGTCAAAGATATAGGAGCAGTGAACGTAAACGATAAGGAACCGAGATCTGCACCATTTAAGTCCATTTAAAGTGAAAATAGCTTATTCCATAAACTTTGAGCTAGACGTTGTCCGGCATTGAAATTACACTCAACTGCAAATTATGTTCAAGACCAAACCAAGTGTTCTTGTAGTAAGAGAGACTAAAAACCCTCTTTGGAATCAGGAACTATTCTGAGAAACAAAACACAAATGAATAATTTAAATTTAAAAAAGGTACCTACTATTTTAAGTGCATTTGAAAACTGATCGTAAAATAACTGGGAAAAAATGTTTTACATATACACGTTCCTAAGATATTTTTTGGGAAATAAGTATTAATAACTAAATAGAGCAATAATCGTATAAAGTCAGAGCAGACCTGTATGTCCTTTAAAACAGTATCTTAGTTAATGTATACATAAAAAATAAATACAGCTTTCAATTTTCTTCATACGTTTGTAAACCAAATAGGTCTTCTGGTCATACAAGAACAAACTAATACATTGAAGTACCTGAGGATAGCCTCTCCTCGCACATCTTCATTTTCAAGCCTTCGATAACCATCGTGTTCGCGCCAACCATTTTCTCAATGGTGTCAGACCTGGAGTTGATGATTAAGGAGAGGGTAGCAGAGTTCATTTTTGGAGGGTGGAGGTTCGCACGGAGTAACCGGTAAAGAGTGGAATTCGTCATCTTCAACAGCATTCGAAAGCATTATCCATAGGCCAAGTGTAGTTATGGCAGTTGTCTATAAGCACTTTTCTCTCTTGTTGATTAGCAATAAAATGGCTAACTTCTTCCTCTCTTTTTTTGTCACGACTTTGCATGGACATGCTGAAATAAATGATCCAATTATTATTCCAGTAACAGGAAAGGTCTTATATCTTGAGCAAATAAAAATAGTAACGACTGTAAACTTGTTTTTTTTTCCAAAATCTTTCTGAAGTTTGGTACGGAGCTCGGTAAAAAAAAAAAAGTCTGTTCAAGCCGCCATCTTGGGACCTCCCATAATGAGACTGTGTTGACATCAAAATCTGGGGTGTGAACTTCAATTACGCAAGTTTACATTTGAATAATGTGTGTAGCTGACGTTATTTTTTTACGAAACGTATAGCAAGTGTGAAGGGCTATAAGACATCTTTGGGGTACTGTACTGATGTTAAAGTTTGACAAATGCTTACACAAATGATTTCAGAAACTATGGCTGCTTTTCGATAGACTCAACTCACAAAACACACACACACACACACACACACACACACACAACATGCAAAATGTGACACATCTCTTGCAAAACCAAACACTTCATTTATTCAAAACTATTTTGTATCTTCTCAAAATGTTTTTTTAATCAAACTCTACACACAAACCATCAAATGATTAGCTCTTATACACGCCAACTACACATGGCTGTGACAAATGTAAAACACTACTATCTTGTGTCTTTTGCATGTTCAGTGTGCAGTGGAGTCCACGGCAGTTTCTCATAGCACTCACATGTACATGTACTGTAAACTACCATTCAAAAGTTTGGAGTCACTTAAAAATGTCCTTGATTTTGAAAGAAAAGCACTTTTGTCCATTAAAATAACATCAAATTGATCAGAAATACAGTGTAGACATTGTTAACGTTGAAAATGACTATTGTAGCTGGAAACGGCTGATTGTTTATGGAATATCTACATAGTGCCACGCCCTGGCCTTAGTATTTTGGTCAGGCCAGGGTGTGACATGGGTGAATTAAGTGTTGATTTTGTCTAGGGGTTTTTTGTAGGTTTTGGGATTGTGGTATGTTGAGTTGTCTAGAAAAGTCTATGGTTGCCTGGAGTGGTTCTCAATCAGAGGCAGGTGTTTATTGTGGTCTCTGATTGGGAACCATATTTAGGCAGCCATATTCTTTGAGTGTTTTGTGGGTGATTGTTCCTCTCTGTGTTTGTTTGCACCAGATAGGGCTGTTTCGGGTTTTCAGTTTTTGTATACTGTTTGTAGTTTTCATCTTTATTAAAGATGTTTACAAATAACCACGCTGCATTTTGGTCCTCCTCTCTTTCGACGGAAGAATCCCGTAACACATAGGTGTACAGAGGCCCATTATCAGCAACCATCACTCCTGTGTTCCAATGGCACGTTGTTTTAGCTAATCCAAGTTTATCATTTTAAAAGGGTAATTGATCATTATAAAACCATTTTGCAATTATGTTAGCACAGCTGAAAACTGTTGATCTGATTAAAGAAGCAATACAACTGGTTTCTTTAGACTAGTTGAGTATCTGGATAATCAGAATTTGTGGATTTGATTACAGGCTCAAAATGGCCAGAAACAATGAACTTTCTTCTGAAACTCCTCAGTCTATTCTTGTTCTGAGAAATGAAGGCTATTCCATGCAAGAAATTGCCAAGAAACTGAAGATCTCTTACAACGCTGTGTACTACTCCCTTCACAGAACAGCGCAAACTGGCTTAAACCAGAATAGAAAGAGGAGTGAGAGGCCCCGGTGCACAACTGAGCAAGAGGACAAGTACATTAAAGTGTCTAGTTTGAGAAACAGACGCCTCACAAGTCCTCAACTGGCAGCTTCATTAAATAGTACCTGCAAAAGACCAGTCTCAACGTCAACAGTGAAGAGGCGACTCCGGGATGCTGGCCTGGTGATGGAGAATGCCTTGCTGGCTGGTGATATTCCCTCCACGCTGTCCAGGGACATTCACAATGGCACGGTGGTCAATAATGTAATGTCCCCGTCCCCTTTTTTTTGGCTAGGTTGAAGCCAGCTTCATCAATGTAAATATAAACGTGCTGAATTGCAGCGGCATAAAATTAAATTCACAGTGTAGTACTTACTTGCACATATTCATAGCGCTGTTCTTTAACCCTCTCAGAGTTTCACTCAAATGGTACCCTGTAGACCTGTTTCATCCATATTCGGTTGCCCTGTAATACACGATCCAATGTAGACAAACCCACCTGGTAAATGTTATTGAATATTGTGTTGTCTGCAATTATGTGGTTGTGGATTTCTCGTAGTCTAATGGTTTTGTTTGCCACCACCATGTTCACAATAGCGGTCTCCAAATCTGGTGTGAACAGCTGATGTCTTCCACCATTCCACCGTCTCTCAGTTCTGCAGAAGATCCACAAATATGATATGATTGGTTACAGTAAGCTAAAATAATATATTTCCTTTCGATATGAAATGACATTACTGTAACATTGGCCAACAATCACTGAATAACATAGGCCTACTGATTTGTCGGACTGCGGCTCAGGTTGGGCTGAACTCTGCCCAGCCTCCCTCATACTCAATCCATGATTGAGCACATGGTTAACCAACGTGTCCCTGATCTCATCTGAGACAACTGTCTGTCGTCGTCGTCGTCGTTGTCCTCCTCCTCCTCCTCCTCCTCCTCCTCCTCCTTTCACTCCTTCTCCTCTAGCTCTTGCTTCACCATTGACTTCAATTTTCCTTCAAAACAGGAGAGCTCATCTGGTGCCTTTTATAGTGCTAACGCTCTGATTTCTAAGTGAACAATTCAGCAACTATTGTTCACACCTGTGAGGAGTGGGTGTTGCCAATTGGTGTATAGAGCTTGGCATTATGATTGGGGTTGCTTTCCAAAGGGACTAATGGGATTTTAATTTTGACGTGCCTATTGTAGAGAACTGTGTGAAGTGTTTTGCAAAAAATGTGATATAGAATTGAAAACTGAGTGTAAAGCAGGAATTGTACTTGCAGTTTTGCGGACTTGGTTTAAGGATTTGGTACATGAGTTTCAGGTTTCGGTGATTGTGTTTCAAGTTCACATTTAATGTGTAAACAATTGGGTAAAACTGTATATTACTGTATAGTGTTGTCAGTGATGTTGCAGTTGTTGTAAACGTATGCTGTTGTTTGAAATTACCATATTCACTATGTGTTGTTCCTGCTCTGCTGTGAACAGCTGGTACCTGTTCTCATTTCGAAATGTTCGGATGAAACTTGCTGCAGTGTATCGGCTCAAGTTAGGCTGGACCCTCTGCCTAGCCTCCCTGAAACTCAAACCATGGTCAGCCAAAGTGGCCCGGATCTCATCTGTGATTGTTCTCCTTCCTCCTCTTCCTTGTCCCACTCCTCGTCCTCGTCCTCGTCCTCCTCATTGTCCTCGTCCCACTCTTACTCTCACTTCTCTTCCTCTAACTCTCCAAAATTGGCCTACATTGTTGTCCAGAAAGCCAACCTGAAGCCTATTTATAGTGCTCAAGCTCTGATTTCTAAGTGAAAAAATTAGCTATATGTGTTTTCACACGTGAGCACTGGGTGTAGGTAATCGCTTAATGAGTGTGGCATTTGGAATGGCAGTGTTTTCCAAACGAAACACAAGACCTGTAAGTTTTGAATGATGTGTCTAATGTAGAGAACTGTGTTTAGTGTTTTGCAAAAAGTGTGTTTTACACTTGCAAACTGAGTGTAAAGCAGATAATGTGCTTGCAGTTTTGCAGACTTGGTTTGAAGATTAGGTACATGAGTTAATGGTTTCATTGAGTGTGCCTCAAGTACCACTTTTAGTGTGTAAGCGATTGTAAAAAACTATAAGTGTCCTAACACCTGATTCAATCACCTAGATGGATCAGCCGAGCTTAGTTTAACCTGGCTCACCGAATACTATACCTTATCTACGTCCAGCAGCAGGCCACCACACTATGTTCTCAGGGTGGCTCAGAGGGAGAGGAAACAGGTTTACTATGAATGGAACGTAGACTGGAACAGATTGGAATATATTGTGTTTGCATAACGTATTGTATTGAATCAGCAAAATGGTTGTATATGTAATCGATTCATTTTGAGAAACTGAAATGGTTTTCTGAAAATTTGAAATTAAATGCTAAGGGTTAGTTAAATATATTATTTATCCCATTAACAAGTGTAATACAAAATCATATCACTAATGATGTCACCAATTCTCTGCTATGTAAAACTATGTGCTATTAATATATGTGAAAACTCAATAGGTGATCATGTTGTGTCACTGCCAATCAGTCTGTCTGTTACATTACCATCTCATGACACATACTGTCATCAACACAAGTGAGAGACGGCCATGTTGGAAGACCACCGCATCAATTCTTCCGACAACAACAACAGATGAGTGGCTACCCCAAACAGTGCCTAAAATGACTGGATTCATCACCATGGTCAATCTCTGTGCAGTATTTGGCTGCTCTAACAAGGCAGGGAAGACACAAAAACAACACTTTTTACAGATTACCGTGATCATGAAACACCAAGGAGATATGAATCAAGAAGTGTCAGAAAAGCGAAGAAATCTTCTTGCCAGTCAAGTCCTGAACCCAGACAGCTGTCAGTACAAGGTATGCTCCAATCATTTAATCACTGTCTGATCTATTTAGAGTTTAGTTTAGCTGTTAGGCTATCCAGGTGTTAACAACAAGACTACAGTGCATTCGGAAAGTATTCAGACCCCTTGACCTTTTCCACATTTGTTTACGTTACAGCCTTACTATAAAAATGTATAAAACAATTTTTTTGCAATCTAGACACAATGCCCCATAATGACAGATTGAAAAGAGGTTTTTAGAAATGTTTGCAAATGTATTACAGATAAAAAACAGAAACACCTTATTTACATGAGTATTCAGATCCTTTACTATGAGACTCGAAATTGAGTTCAGGTGCATCCGGTTTCCATTGATCATCCCTGAGATGTTTCAACAACTTGATTTGAGTCCACTTGTAGTAAATTCAATTGATTGGACATGATTTGGAAAGAAACACACCTGTCTATATAAGATTCCACAGATGACAGTGCATGTCAAAACAAAAACCAAGCCATGAGGTCAAAGGAGTTGTCCGTAGAGCTCTGAGACAGGAAGGGTACCAAAAAATGTCTGCAGCATTGAAGGTGCCAAGAACACAGTGGCCTCCATCTTTCTTAAATGGAAGAAGTTTGGAACCAGCAAGACACTTCCTAGAGCTGGCCAAACTTAGAAATCGGGGGAGAAAGGCCTTAGTCAGGGAGGTGACCAAGGACGTGATGGTCACTCTGACAGTGCTCCAGAGTTTATCTGTGGAGATGGGAGAACCTTCCAGAAGGACAAACATCTCTGCAGCACTCCACCAATCAGGCCTTTAGGGTAGAGTGGCCAGACGGAAGCCACTCCTCAGTAAAAGGCAAGTGACAGCCCGCATGAGTTTGCCAAAAGGCACCTAAAGGACTCTCAGACCATGAGAAACAAGATTCTCTGGTCTGATGAAACCAAGATTATACACTTTGACCTGAATGCCAAGCGTCACGTCTGGAGAAAACCAGGCACCACTCATCACCTGGCCAATACCATCCCTACGGTGAAGCACGGTGGTGGCAGCATCATGCTGTGGGGATGTTTTTCAGTGGCAGGGACAGGGAGACTAGTCAGCATCGAGGGGAAGATGAATGGAGCAAAGTACATAGAGATCATTGATGAAAACCAGAGGGCCTCAGGACCTTAGACTGGGGCAAAGGTTCACCTACCAACAGGACAACAACCCTAAGCACACAGCCAAGACAACGCATGAGTGGCTTCGTGGCAAGTATTTGAATGTTTTTTAGTGGCCCAGCCAGAGCCCGGAATGAACCTGATTGAACATCTCTGGAGATACCTTAAAATAGCTGTGCAGCAACGCTCCCCATCCAACCTGACGGAGCTTAAGAGGATCTGCAAAGAAGAATGGGAAAACACCCATAATACAGGTGTGCCAAGCTTGTAGTGTTATATCCAAGAAGACTCAAGCCTGTAATCGCTGCCAAAGATGCTTCAACAAAGTACTGAGTAAAGGGTCTGAATACTTATGTAAATGTTATATTTCGTTTTTTTGGTATTTATATATATATTTGAAAAAATGTCTAAAAACCCGTTTTTGCTTTGTCATAATGGGGTATTGTGTGTAGATTGATGAGAAAAAAAAACACTTGACCTCCGCTACTGGAGGTCAGACCATCTGGTGAGGCACCCAGGATCCCAGACCCATTTTGAATGCCTTGATGTCCTCCTTTAGTGCCAGCATTGGTTTGTGGTGGTAAATAGACTACTATGAACAAAATAGATGAGAACTCTCTTGGTAGATGGTGTAGTCTACAGCTTATCATAAGGTACTCTACCTCATGCGAGCAATACCTCGAGACTTCTTAAATATTAGACACTGTGCAGCAACTGTTATTGACAAATAGACACACACACCCGCCCCTCGTCTTACCAGACGTAGCTTATCTGTCCTGCCGATGCATGGAAAATCCCACCAGCTCTATATTATATGTGTCATCATTCAGCCACGACTCAGTGAAACATAAGATATTTAAGTTTTTAATGTCTCGTTGGTTGGATATTCTTGATCGTATATAATCCATTTTGTTTTCCAATGATTGCACATTGGCCAATAGAACGGATGGTAGTGGAGGTTTACTCACTCACCGGAACTCAGTCCGGATTTCAACTTATTCCTGAAAGTTGTAATAGTAAAATACACAAGGTGAAAAAAAATTATTGGGTATATCATCAGCAGTTTTCTACTTGTCATGTCAGTCATTACAGACCTTAGAGAGCTATTTATAATTTGTAAGAAATGTCATGATCAACTAGCCCGTGTCAGCTAACATTTTTTCTCTAGGTTTTTTAGCCCATTGATTTAGTTGTAATGTTTGAGTCACTTAAATGCTGTATTGCATCAACACACGTATGACATAGCGAAATGTAAAGAATTGCAGGAAACAAGCATTAAACCTGCAATATGTTCTCTCCACCAACAAGATGGGTGTGAACAGTTTGTGTCATGGACAGTGCGTGTGGATATAGAAATAGACATGGCGCACACGCTCGCAGGGGGGTGGCGTGGGATGTTCCCCAATGCCAGAAGGGGGGTCTGAGTGAAAAGGTTTGGGAACCCCTGTATTAGTATTTATTCTCAACCACCACTCAGATCAGTTCCTACCCTGTGTATATACTTAGGCAGAAAGATTACACCATCTAGTGGCATGACAGGATAAACTGAATTTTTTTTTTTTTTTTGCATATGAGTCTCATGTTTCTGTAGCATTGTGCATGGCACATATACTGTGTGACTTACAATGGTTGGGTGTGGAATCTCCTGACAGCTATTGGCAGTGCTCTGTTGGAAAACGTGTTCTACCCCTCACATTTTACAGCGATCCAGAGAATCCAAGCATATCTACTGATGTTGTTGACCCGCTCACACTGTGCAAGGACAACTATCTGAATACTTGTGCCTGAAGTGTAAAGAGTTCACCTAGATCGCACCATCACACAATTTATGGGGAGAAAATACAGTGAGAGGTGATAAATTAGTCAGTGGCAGGTCTAGAGATCAGAGGTGTCCCTCTTAGCTCAGATCATGTTTAACTTTTAGTCTCCTTCCTAGTAATTAAAGTCCATCAACCATGAAATTGACAAGTGTGGGAATCTGTTCTCCCCTGTGAGGCATATGGCGGCATGCCAGTTCTACATTCATTCCACTCTTGTAGAATAGAGCAATGGCGCTATGTGATATTCTAATCAGTCTAAATCAACCAAATCAAAGATATGAGTGTGTTAATAGTGAATACATTAAAATGGATGGATTAGTGAATTATGCATGCATTTAGAATATGATTACTACATGAAACACATTAATATACAGTACCAGTCAAAAGTTGGACACACATTCTAAATGCAGGATTTAAAAAAAAAACTATTTTCTACATTGTAGAATAATAGTGAAGACATCAGCACTATGAAATAACACATATGGAATCATGTAGTAACCGTAAAAGTGTTAAACAAATCAAAATATATTTTATATTTGAGATTATTCAAAGTAGCCACCCTTTACCTTGACAGCTTTGCACACTCTTGGCATTTTCTCAACCAGCTTCATAAGGTAGTCACCTGGAATGCATTTCAAATAACAGGGGTGCCTTGTTAAAAGTTAATTTGTGGAATTTCTTTCCTTCTTAATGTGTTTGAGCCAATCAGTTGTCTTGTGACAAGGTAGGGGTGGTATACAGAAGATAGCCCTATTTGGTAAAAGACCAAGTCCATATTATGGCAAGAACAGCTCAAATAAGCAAAGAGAAACGACAGTGCATCACTACTTTAAGACATGTAGGTCAGTCAATGCGGAACATTTCAAGAACTTTGAACTTTTCTTCAAGTGAGGTCGCAAAAATCATCAAGCAATGTGATGAAACTGGCTCTCATGAGTACCGGCACAGGAAATGAGGACCCAGAGTTACCTCTGCCACAGAGGATAAGTTCATTCAAGTTACCAGCCTCAGAATGTAGCCCAAATAAATGCTTCACAGAGTTCAAGTAACAGACACATCTCAACATCAACTGTTCAGAGGAGACTGCGTGAATCAGGCCTTCATGGTTGAGTAAAGAAACCACTACTACTAAAGGACACCAATAAGAAGAAGAGACTTGCTTGGGCCAAGAAACACAAGCAATGGACATTAGACCGGTGGAAATCTGTCCTTTGGTCTGATGAGTCCAAATCACAGATTTTTGGTTACAACCGCCGTGTCTTTGCGAGACGCAGAGTAGGTGAACAGATGATCACCCCAACCCCAACCCATTTGAGATGGTTTGGGATGAGCGAACAAGTGCTTAGCATATGTGGGAACTCCTTCAAGACTGTTGGAAAAGCATTCCCAGTGAAGCAGTGTTTTTTTTAACTAGACAAATCAGTTTAGAACTAATTCTTATTTACAACAATAGCCTACCGGGGAACAGTGGATTAACTGCCTTGTTCAGGGACAGATTTTTACCTTGTCAGCTCAGGGACTTGATCAAACAACCTTTCAGTAACTGGCCCAACTCTCTAACCACTAGGCTACCTACCACCCCTTAAACTGCTGAGAGAATGCCAAGAGTGTGCAAAGCTATCATCATGGCAAAGGGTGGCTACTTTGAAGAATCTCAGGTATAACATCTATTTTGATTTGTTTAACACTTCTTTGGTTGCTACATAATTCCATATGTGTTATTTTATAGTTTGATGTCTTCACTTGTGGCAGCCGGCAGGGAGAGGTGAGGGGAGTGGTGATTGAAGGGAGATATCTGGCAGTCTGTTGGCTCCACCCCCAGGCCTTATATGGACTTCCTGCCCCAACACGGCAAGAATGTAACTCGTTAAGCCAGGGAGGGTTTGGGGATAAAAGGGGTAAGCAGCATGCACAACAGGGCAGAGAGAGTAAGAGAGTAAACCATCTGTGAGATTACGCATTGTGACCTGGACTGTCAGACTAACCCCTGTGTACCAGACCGGATTGGCTGAGAGCCCGAATGTGTGAGAGTTACTCCTGGGAAAGGAACTTTCAAAGAGAACGGCTTGTGGACTGTGAGGTGATTGGTGAATTCCCCCTTTCCCTGTGTACAAGAAAATCCCTAATAAACTTCACCTTAGCATTCTATTTGTGCTACTAGTGCCTGTGCCTGTTTTGTTATTGAACTTGGTGATGGGGAAACCCCACACCCTTGATCCTGCTACACACTTATTCTACAATGTAGAAATAGTACAAATAAAGAAAAACCCTTGAATGAGTAGGTGTCCAAACTTTCTGGTAGTGTATATTATACTTTATTTCCTGCTTATTATTTGGCCCCTACATGAACTTCAACAAACGGGTATGAACAAGGCCCGTTCGACTCAATTCAAAGACGTTAAGTGTAATTGTATCATGATGACAATTTGCAAATAATTTACTTCAGGCTGTGGGTTGGAAACAATGCTCCTGTTTTGGAGTTCTGGTATCCTGCGGCCTATTCCACAGAACTTTTATACATAGGACCAATAGTTTTTCTGATCACGAAACCTGATCAGGAAATACTCCTTGTAATTGCAGAAAGCCAAACTCTGTCAGAATTTAACCACAAGAGGACACTGGAGGGCTTCATAGTGATTTATACACGCTCCTAACGCCAGTGCACAAAGTGGCCACAAGATGGGGACATTAGATATAATAAAAAAGTAAACAGGAAATGGGTGACGCAGTCCAAAAAGTGGCCTATGTACGGACAAAACATCTACATCTCAGTCTTGGACTGGATTGTAGGCCTACTCACAATTGATCAAAACCCTATCGATAGACGAATATCATCAATGACAAGATAGACTGTGGATGGACAATAGGCAATGTTTTGGTGTTTCAGTATAATATGACATGTAAATTGAGTATTATGCATTGGTTTATTTTAGCACTGCTCTCACCTTGAAGTCTGGCATCTTGTGATATCTTAATCTTTTTGTACACATTTATATTTTTGTTCAGTGTACAAAAAGATTAAGATATCCTTAATTTTTTTGTACACTGAACAAAAACATAAATGCAACATATTCAAAGCTTTTACTGAGTTACAGTTCATATAAGGAAATCAGTCAGTCAGTTAAATAAATTCATTAGGCCGGCCCTAATCAATGGATTTCATTTGACTGGCTTTCAAACGGGACAGTTTTATCTCCATCTTTACTTTCAAAGACGACTCCTATCCACTCTTATTGACTCATGTAGCTGCTTCGCTTGTCCTACATTTTTATTTGTTATCCCAGCCCCCGTCCTCTTGGTAGGCCGTCATTATAAATAAGAATTTGTTCTTAATTGACTTGCCTAGTTAAATTAAAAAAATAACTAAATAAAGATGCTCTACAGACTATAAACATTTCAACTATCTATTGACCCTTACCCTAGCCCTAACTCTAACCTTAACCCTAATCCTTATTCTAAACCTGATCCTAACTGTAACATTAGCAAGCAGTTGCTTATCAACAGATAGTTTGTTGATAGTAAGTTGATAGAGAATCTACAGATGGATGATCCGGACTCTCCAAATAAAGTGTGACCCTTTTGAAATGATGGATTTATGTTCATTTGAATGTGGATAAAATTCATAGAAATTTTATGACGGAAGTATGATAAACCAAATAAAATGTACATTTTACATCAGGTTTTTGACTTTGTTTACTTGCCTTAAATTAATTGTGAAAGCATGTGTGCTATGTGACAGGTGGTGTGCGTGTCTTTTACTTTGTGTTCACTTAGAAGAGATATCATGGAATGAACAGGACATGAGTGCATTTTCTTGGACTAGCCTACAAGTCAAACAGAGTCTTTGTTCTTTGCAAAGTTACAGTGTTAGGTGCCTTTTACACTCAAACCTAAAACAGTTAACATGTCTGACGATTTTTTTTTTTTACATAAGACATTTTCTCTGTCTCTATTTTCATTCATTTACATCTCTAGTAGTAGACATAATAGCTTTCCTACTTCTGAGACCTACCTGCAGCTCTAACAGCTTCAGATTTAACTTCATGTTAGAGGCTGATTATGTGATATGTAGATTCATCTCTTTTACCTTTTGGACTCTCGAGATTCATTTCACCGTGAGAAACCCTGAAAGACATCTACTTTAGATACAGCATAATTACAGTACATTCTATTCTAAATTACACCTACTCCTATATGGGCTCTAACCTCTCACAATGATTGAGGTTCTTCCTGTTTTCTATACAGTATTTTGGCTCCCATGGTAAGGAGGTGCTTACAGTGCAAGGCTTTCATAACAGTATATATTTTCGATGTTGTATAAGTTACAGATCACACTACTGGTTCTAGGGCATAGTTGAGATCAATGGTAAACCATCAACTGCTGATCTGGAACAGTAAAGTTACTGACAGGTTGTCTACACATTGTTTTAGCTGGAGTACTTAATCTCTGGACAGCCAAGGGAATGTGTTTCCCACACCGGGCAATTACAGTATGATCACACAGAAATTACTGGGCTTCTAAGAGTGAGTTCCATGTTACGTGATGGCCTCCAATTTATAACTTATTTTGATGAAACAGAACTATTACCAGATATGCTGCTTCTTCATGGATGGATCACTTGATGTGAAAGATAATTCACTGTACCACTGTTTTCCATTGTTTTGTCTGTGTACATACAGTACAGTAGCATATCTTCCCAACCAGTGGATTGAGCGGATTGACCTCTTGTATTGACATTGGTTGATTTATTGTCATTACCCGCTAACGTCATCACTTTCACAAACGCTCAGAGCAGTTGATCTACCCAAGGTTGTAGGGATTGCCTCAACTAGCCTAATTAGTCTCACTATAAATCTCTGAATGAACAACTAGGATTGATATGTTAGTATGATTTATTGTGCATGTTGGAACTAGCCCAGTAAAAATGTATACTGGGAAGAGGCAATGTGTTAAATTCGGTAAAGGTTGTTGATAGTAGGAATTATATAATGTAAAGATTATAGAACAGAAAATAATAAGAGTATAATAGAATGTTGAAGCCCATTGAGTTCTATAGAGAGGAGCATTATGGGTGACCATTGGCCAGAGGCAGTAAATCACAAGAAGTGTCCAGCTGCAGAGGCTCAGAGAACTGTTTTTGTTTGGTGATCAGGTGAGTGGCCTAACCAGGAACACGTGTACCCTGCCCACTACCTAACCACTAGCTCACCCCCTCACCAGGTGCACACTGCAGCCTCCACCAACAGTCCAATTTTCTGTGCAATCATAAGAGGATAAAGGTTTAAAGGACAATATATACTGAACAAATATATAAACATGTAAAGTGTTGGTGTACACACATGTAAAGTGTTGGTCCCATGTTTCATGAGCTGAAATAAAAGATCCCAGAAATGTTCTGTACGCACAAAAAACTAATTTCTCAATGTTTTGCAATATGTTGCTTTAGCAGTATGCTTAGGGTCCTTGTCCTGCTGGAAGGTGAGCCTCCGTCCCAGTCTCAAATCTCTAGAAGACTGAAACGGGTTTCCCTCAAGAATTTCCCTGTATTTAGCGCCATCCATCATTAGGTCAATTCTGACCAGTTTCCCAGTCCCTGCCCGATGAAATGATGTTCACAGGGTGATGAGAGATGTTGGGTTTGCGCCAGACATAGCGTTCTCCTTGATGGCCAAAAAGCTACATTTTTGTCTCATCTGACCAGTGTAACTTATTCCATATGTTTGGAGAGTCTCCCACATGTTTGCAATTTTTTTTCTTTAATCAGTGGCTTTTCTTCTGGCCACTCCTCTGTAAATCCCAGCTCTATGGAGTTCATGTCTTAAAATGGTCTTGTCGACAAATACTCCAATCTCCGCTGTGGAGCTTTGCAGCTCCTTCAGGGTTACCTTTGGTCTCTTTGTTGCCTCTCTGATTAATGCCCTCCTTGCCTGGTCTGTGAGTTTTCGTGGGCGGCCCTCTCTTGGCAGGTTTGTTGTGGTTCCATATTCTTTCCATTTTTTTACAATGGATTTAATCATGCCCCGTGGGATGTTCAAAGTTTTGGATATTTTTTTATAACCCAACCCTGATCTGTACTTCCCCAGAACTTTGTCCCTGACCTGTTTGGGGTGCTCCTTGGTCTTCATGGTGCCGCTTGCTTGGTGGTGCCCCTTGCTTAGTGGTGTTGCAGTCTCTGGGTGCTTTCAGAACAGGTGTATATATTGAGATCATGTGACAGATCATGTGACACTTAGATTGCACACAGGTGGAATTTATTTAACTAATTATGCGACTTCTGAAGGTAATTGGTTGCATCAGATCTTATGTAGGTGCCTCATAGCAAAGGGGGTGAATACATATGCACAACTTTTTTTTATTTTTTTTTTTAGAATTTTTTGAAACAAGTTTTTTTTTTACATTTCACTTCACCAATTTGGACTATTTTGTGTATGTCCATTACATGAAATCCAAATAAAAATAAATGTATATTACAGGTTGTAATGCAACAAAATAGGAAACAGCCAAGGGGGATGAATACTCTTGCAAGGCATTGTATGTCGAGAGAGTGACAGTGACCTCTCAGTAAGAGATTAAGCCCTGTTCAGTTATACTGTACATAAAAGAGTGATGTCCTGCATTTGCTTATTTTCTAAATATAGCATT
This sequence comes from Oncorhynchus tshawytscha, assembly GCF_018296145.1. Classification (NCBI taxonomy): domain Eukaryota; kingdom Metazoa; phylum Chordata; class Actinopteri; order Salmoniformes; family Salmonidae; genus Oncorhynchus; species Oncorhynchus tshawytscha. Next base: position 21,534,748 of record NC_056456.1, on the reverse strand, counting down.
TATATTACCCCTTTAGAGCTGCATTGTACTTCCCTTCAAAGTTAATGACATGTATCCAAAGGACACGCAATACTAAAAACAGAAGGTATAATCCCAAAGAAATGTAGAATAGGATTCCTTGTATTATTCCAATGCTTCTTTGTATTCCAAGCTCAGCATATTGGTGAGGCTTGAATAAGCTTATAAACTTAAGCCACTGATGACTGGTAAAGCGGGCTGCAGTGGCAACATTTCTGTCTACAAGTTGTCTGGTATACATCTGGACAGTGTATTTGTGGTTTGGAAATGTGTATGAAAATGGCTGAATATGTAGGCCTTTGTGCAATGTTAAGAACAGTAAAGGTGCATGGAGAGTTGGGAATTAATTATTTTCTACTTCCATTTCATTTCAACTTACCTGGAAGAAAGTGAATCTGATATTTATCCTTAAATAAATCCCTTACTGAATTTAATGGCATGTTTGTTTGGTGTTGGCCAAGTGGCTACTGCTAGCAAAACGCCCTGAATCAGACGACTTTGTATTTCATCAAGACACTGGTTTGTATCTTGGCAGCTCAAGTTTCAAGTTTGTTGTCCTGCTCTTTTGTAAGATTTTACGAAGCTTATTTAACTCAATCTTATCTTATTTTGACTTTGCAACTTTTTTGTTAATGAAACTCAACCTTATACAGTGTAATGATCACCATAAACTTATAAAATCTCTGTTACAGTAATATGGAATGTATCTCACATACGGTAGCTGATTACTGATTTGCTGAATGGCCACAAACTGTACAGCACCCTGCAATTCACATATAAAATAAACTGAAGCCTCAATACTGTGGGGAGGAAGCACTGCAAGTAGAGACAGTGTATTCCTCCTCTCAAGCTGTTGTTGTCTATATTTCCCTTCATGAAATCAGGGATAGAGAGGAAAGCTTTGAAATCTATTTTTATCTCCCATTTCTTCTTTTCCATCTGCATTCACCATTCCTCCACTTTATCTAATGATATCCCCTGTTCTCTCTCTCATACTCTTCTCTCCTGTCTATATTTCATATATCTTCTCCATGCTTTATTATCTCTGTACATGCTCTCAATGATTCCATTTACTCTCTTCTCTCTCTTGAATAATATTCATCTCCTCGTCTCCATTTCTGCACTCTGGACAGCATGCTCATCCTTGTTCCTCTACATAGAGACTGATTCATTAACACCAGCTTTAACATTGTAAACAAATTACCGTGGCGACTGATACAGTACTTGTAATAAACCATGATGTAGTTGGGGCACAAACATCATTTACATTATGGAGGAGCAAACATAATTTGCATTTTCCTCGCATATATCATTTTTGTGGTTGTTTATACACATACAGTACCAGTCAAAAGTTTGGACACCCCTACTCATTCAAGGGTTTTTTCTTTATTTGTACTATTTTCTACATTGTAGAGTATTAGTGAAGACATCAACACTATAAAATAACACATATGGAATCATGTAGTAACCAAAAAAGTTAAACAAATGAAAATATATTTTATATTCTTCAAAGTAGCCTCCCTTTGCCTTGATGACAGCTTTGCACACTCTTGGCATTCTCTCAACCAGCTTCATGAGGAATGCTTTTTCAACAGTCTTGAAGGAGTTCCCACATATGCTGAGCACTTGTTGGCTGCTTTTCCTTCATTCTGCAGTCCAATTTATCCCAAACCATCTCAATTGGTTTGAGGTCGGGCGATTGTGGAGGCCAGGTCATCTAATGCCGCACTCCACTACTCTCCTTGGTCAAATAGCCCTTACACAGCCTGGAGGTGTGTGTTGGGTCATAGGCTTGTTGAAAACAAATGATAGCGTTTATTTGGGCTGCAATCGGAGGTGCAGTTAACTCTAATGAACGTATCCTCTGCAGCAGAGTTAACTGTGGGTGTCCCTTTCCTGTGGCGTTCCTCATGAGAGTCAATTTCATCATAGCGCTTGATGGTTTTTGGGACTGCATTGACTGACCTTCATGTATAAAGTAAAGTAATGATGGACTGTCGTTTCTCTTTGCTAATTTGAGCTGTTACCACGCTGCGTTTTGGTCTGATCCTTCCTCTTCCTCATCTGAGGAGGACAACGGTCATTACACCTTGTCACAACACAACTGATTGGCTAAAACACATTAAGGACAGAAAATTCCACAAATGAACTTTTAACAAGGCACACCTGTTAATTGAAATTCATTCCATCTCATGAAGCTGGTTGAAAGAATGCCAAGAGTGTGCAAAGCTGTCATCAAGGAATACGGAATTATCCGTATTCCTACCCCGGAATACGGATAATCATGTGGCATAGCATTAAGCCTAGCATTCAGCAGGCAACATTTTCACAAAAACAAGAAAAGCATTCAAATAAAATCATTTACCTTTGAAGAACTTTGGATGTTTTCAATGAGGAGACTCTCAGTTAGATAGCAAATGTTCAGTTTTTCCAAAAATATTATTTGTGTAGGAGAAATCGTTCCGTTTTGTTCATCACGTTTGGCTAAGAAAAAAAATGAAAATTCAGTCATTACAAACGGCAAACTTTTTTCCAAATTAACTCCATAATATCGACAGAAACATGGCAAACGTTGTTTAGAATCAATCCTTAAGGTGTTTTTCACATATCTATTCGATGATAAATCACTCGTGGCAGTTTGGTTTCTCCTCTGAACAAAATGGAAAAATGCACGCACCTGGAGATTACGCAATAGTTTCGACGGAGGACACCGAGCGGACACCTGGTAAATGTAGTCTCTTATGGTCAATTTTCCAATGATATGCCTACAAATACGTCACAATGCTGCAGACACCTTGGGGAAACGACAGAAAGTGTAGGGTCATTCCTTGCGCATTCACAGCCATATAAGGAGACATTGGAACACAGCGCATTCAAAATCTGGCTCACTTCCTGTATGAAATTTCATCTTGGTTTCGCCTGTAGCATTAGTTCTGTGGCACGTCAGAGTGTTTTCTTTCCAAAGCTGTCAATTATATGCATAGTCGAGCATCTTTTCGTGACAAAATATCTTGTTTAAAACGGGAACATTTTTCATCCAAAAATGAAATACTGCCCCCAGAGGTTCAAGAGGTTAAGTGATCTACGATAATGATGGCTGGTTGACGAATCACCCTCAGATGATTCGTTGAGAGCCCCGAGACAAAAGTTCAAAGGTTTTTATAGCCAAGATACACCCCAGGTTTTTTTCCCTCATTAATCTACACACAGTATCCCATTAAATATTTTTGATGGCATTTATACCTTTTGAATTTTAGATTTTTTTATTTATCTCCAGTGCACTTCTAAGAATCTAAATGTCTAAATGCATCTCATCTTTCACCGTTTAAGCTATCAACACCAATCCAATGTTGAGACGTTCAGACTGGCCCAATTTAGATTGCTTGCTTTCAGATATTTTGCACCATTTATACTTTTTGAATTATAACCATTTGAAATTGGCATAAATTAACATGGGTTTGAATAAGAACCAAGGGAATACAGTGGTAGCTATATACAATGAAAAACAATTAAAACCAACTTTAAAATGTTCAGGCTATCCTAACTTCTGATTATTTTAAACCTTTTATAAACTATACACATTTTGCATCGATTGGCATAACATTTTATGGATTCAATGCCAACGATAAGAACACAGTGGTAGACATTTCAAATGTTACTCCTTTTTACACATTTCAGCTGCAAACATTAAAATAACTTTAACACTTTATAAAATACTAAATTAATCTATATATATCTTACCTTTATTTAACTAGGCAAGACAGTTAAACCGTTCAAGCTAGATATACCAAACCAACTTTATTATGTTTCTATCAAAACAATCAATCGATCAGTTTTTCCATCTATTTATACTTTTTCAACTACAACGATTTAAAAAATTTCCAAATGATCATGGGTTTGAATGAGAACCATAGGAATACAGTGGCAGCGATTCAAAATGGTTCTGCTCCTTTGCCAATAAATTACAAAATACATTTTAAAATGCCCAGGCTAACTTAACTTTAAATTATCTAAAACCTTTTAGAAACTATTGTCTTTAATTATTTCCTAAATTAGCATAAAACATCAGGGCTTCAATACCAACATTTTTAATGCCACTTCTGTTTAACCATTTTAAGCTACAAACATTAAAACAACTTTAAAAAGTGTATAAATTATAACTATTGACATTTGCATAAATTGGCATCAAATATCCCAACAACAATAATAATAACTTTTGAATCGTTGAAGCTAGAGACACCAAACCAACTTTAACATATTCAGGCTATCACTTGTTTCACAACCAAAAATACTTCAAGACAAACTAGCAAGCACACCACATTTTCTTTAGGAAATATACTTTTTTAGTATTATGATTACTTTTCCTACAATTTTGGGGGGGTTCGCTACTCCTCTTGAATTGTTTAAGCTTTAACATCAAAGCAATTTGAAAGGTGCAGACTGACCCAACTTAGATTGTTTGTATACAGCTTTTAGATACTATTTATACTTTTTTGAACTATTTTACATTTGCATAAAAACTCCATATACTTTATTGTTGAATTGGTAAAAAATGTGCACCCTATTCTCTCTGTTTAAGCTATCAACTCCAAACTAAGGTTGTGATGTACAAACTGACTCAACTTAGATAGCTTGCATACAGCGTGTTGATACTATGTATACTTTTTAAACTATAACAATTTGAAATGTTTCAAATTAACATTGGTTTGAATGAGAACCATAGGGGTACAGTGGTAGCAATCAAACAATACATCTATTTTAGACACCGCATCAGCTACTTTCTTTATGCTTTAAACTTCCTTTAAACTTCCCACTGTTGAGTTAACTGCCATGATACTTTCAGAATTATCAAATTATTCTAAGACTGGTTATGCCACATAGTTCACTCCAACCCACACTCACTAAACACTCTACAATAGCTACGCCACTTACCATAGCTAACCCATATGATTATTTGATTATAGGCCTACCTATCTGCAACAGTTACTATTACTATTGCAGGGTACTGATACGACGTCTACTACTATTATGCTTACTTCTACCATAGTCAATACTACTACTACTGAACACCTTCTTCGCCCTCTTGAGGCTAACACAGGGCCGCTGACACAGACCGCTCCCCAGGACTCCTTGGCCAATGTAAGAAAGACATTTAAGCATTTTTAACCCTCGCAATGCTGCCGGCCCAGACGGCATCCCTAGCCGCGTCCTCAGAGCATGCACAGACCAGCTGGCGGGAGTGTTTACGGACATATTCAAGCTCTCCCTATACCAGTCTGCTAACCCCACTTGCATCAAGATGTCCACCATTGTTCCTGTACCCAAGAAAGTGAAGGGGGCTAAACTAAATGACTTTCGCCCCGTAGCACTCACTCATGTCCTCATGAAGGGCTTTGAGAGGCTAGTTAAGGATCATATCACTTCCACCTTACCTGACAACCTAGACCCACTGCAATTCGCATACCATCCCAATAGATCCAATGGATGATTCAATCGTCTACTTTGTGCAAAACACAAGTAATTTTTCCAACAATTGTTTACAGACAGATTATTTCACTTTTAATTCACGGTCTCACAATTCCAGTGGGTCAGAAGTTTACATACACTAAGTTGACTGTGCCTTTAAACAGCTTGGAAAATTTCAGAATATGTTGTCATGGCTTTAGAAGCTTGTGATAGTCTAATTGACATCATTTTAGTTAATTGGAGGTGTACCTGTGGATGAATTTCAAGGCCTACCTTCAAACTCAGTGCCTCTTTGCTTGACATCATGGGAAAATCAAAAGAAATCAGCCAAGACTCTTTGTAGACCTCCACAAGTCTGGTTCATCCTTGGGAGCAATTTCCAAACTCCTGAAGGTACCATGTTCATCTGTACAAACAATAGTGTGCAAGTATAAACAGCATGGGAACACGCAGCCGTCAAACCGCTCAGGAAGGAGACGCGTTCTGTCTCCTAGAGATGAACGTACTTTGGTGCGAAAAGTGCAAATCAATCCCAGAACAACAGCAAAGGACCTTGTGAAGATGCTGGAGGAAACCGGTACAAAAGTATCTATATCCTCAGTAAAACTAGTCCTATATCAATATAACCTGAAAGGCCGCTCAGCAAGGTAGAAGCCACTGCTCCAAAACCGCCATGAAAAAGCCAGACTCCGGTTGGCAACTGCACATCAAATCAAAACAAATGTATTTATAAAGCCCTTCTTACATCACCTGATATCTCAAAGTGCTGTACAGAAACCCAGCCTAAAAGCCCAAACAGCAAGCAATGGTGGCTAGGAAAAACTCCATATAAAGGCCAGAACCTAGGAAGAGACCTAGAGAGGAACCAGGCTATGAGGGGTGGCCAGTCCTCTTCTGGGGACAAAGATTGTGCTTTTTGGAGAAATGTCCTCTGGTCTAATGAAACAAATATAGAACTGTTTGGCCATAATGACCATTGTTATGTTTGGAGGAAAAAGGGGGAGGCTTGCAAGCCGAAGAACACCATCCCAACCGTGAAGCACAGGGGTGGCAGCATCATGTTGTGAGGGTGCTTTGCTGCAGGAGGGACTGGTGCACTTCACAAAATAAATGGCATCATGAGAGGGGAAAAGAATGTGGATGTATTGAAGCAACATCTCAAGACATCAGTCAGGAAGTTAAAACTTGGTCGCAAATGGGTCTTCCAAATGGACAATGACCCCAAGCATACTTCCAAAGTTGTGGCAAATGGCTTAAGGACAACAAAGTCAAGGTATTGGAGTGGCCATCACAAAGCCCTGACCTCAATCCTATAGAAAATGTGTGGGCAGACCTGAAAAAGTGCGTGTGAGCAAGGAGGCCTACAATCCTGACTCAGTTACACCAGCTCTGTCAGGAGGAATGGGCCAAAATTCACCCAACTTATTGTGGGAAGCTTGTGGAAGGCTACCAAAAAACATTTGACCCAAGATAAACAATTTAAAGTTAAAATGTAAACTTCTGACCCACTGGGAATGTGATGAAAGAAATAAAAGCTGAAAAAAAGAATTCTCTCTACTATTATTCTGACATTTCACATTCTTAAAATAAAGTGGTGATCCTAACTGACCTAATTCGTGGAATTTTACTAGGATTAAATGTCAGGAATTGTGAAAAACTGAGATTAAATGTATTTGGCTGAGGTGTATGGAAACTTCCGATTTCAACTGTATGTACAATATAAACTCAGCAAAAAAAGAAACGTCGTCTCACTGTCAACTGCGTTTATTTTCAGCAAACTTAACATGTATGAACATAACAAGATTCAACAACTGAGACATAAACTGAACAACTGTATATAAGAATGCTGTTCATTGACTACAGCTCAGTCTTCAATACCATAGTACCCTCCAAGCTCATCATGAAGCCCGGGAACTGAACCCCGCCCTGTGCAACTGGGTCCTGGATTTCCTGACGGGTCGCCCCCGAGGGGGTAAAGGTAGGCACTACGCTGCTTCTCAACACAGGGGCCCCACTAAGGGTGCACTCTCAGCCGCCTCCTGTACTCTGTGTTTACCCATGACTGCGTGGCCACCTCCAAGCCACCCGAGCCACAGCCTGTTCAGCCCACTACCATCCAGAAGGAGAAGTCAGTACAGGTGCATCAAAGCTGGGACCGAGAGACTGAAAAACAGCTTCTATCTCAAGACCATCAGACTGTTAAATAGCCATTACTAACCAGCCTCCACCCAGTACCCTGCCCTGAACTTAGTCACTGTTCCAAGGCAGCTACCACCCAGTGACTCATCCCTGCACCTTAGAGGCTGATGCCTTATGTTCATAGATGTGGAACACTGGTAACTTGAATAATGGGACACTGGTCACTGTATAATGTTTAAATGCTGTTTTACCTATTTCATATGTATATACTGTGTTCTAGTCAAGGCAATTATATTCAGCTATTGCTGTACATATACTATTCTATCCACATATTCTTCAGATATACTATATATTCTGTCCACATACTGTCCATAATGTCTATACATCCCACCTTATATCCACACTTGTTATGTTCAACCTTATTCTAAATTATTTTCCAGTTTCCAGTTCTGTTCCCTGAACCACTTCCAAACCCTGGTTACTGCTACACTGGTCTCAATTTTTGAACAACACTTTTTTACCCTCAATTCCCTATTTGATTTTGGCAGAATGCAAATGGAAATCATTACTACAAAACTTGAATATTTTGAGATCTTGAAAACACATTCTATGGCTTATGATGCTGTAGTACTCTGTAGAAATGTATTTTTCAATGTCTGCTTACACAAAATGTATTGCTGTGTATACATTAGGTTTCATAACCAAAATATGTTTTACTGAATAGACTGGGTGTTAACATTTTTACAAATCGTGTTTGCAAAGACGAAGGACAAACTGATATTAAGATCTACAGTTGTGTCCGAAATGATTGGATCCCTTGATAAAGATAAGCAAAAAAGATTGTATGAAATAAATAATTCAAATACCGATGCTCCAAAAATGTAGCATTTATATGATTTTATACCAATACAATTGCTCAGAGAAATAGATTTTGTTCAAGAAGTAATACAACAAAAATTGCAACAAAGATAGGGGTCAAAATTATTGGATCCCCTGTTTTCAATACACCATCACCCTCCCCTTGCGAGTATGACGACACTGAGCCATTTTTGAAAATGTTTTATAAGATTGGAGAACACACTGGGAGGGAGGGATCTTAGACCATTCCTCCATACATAATCTTTCCAGATCCTTGATATCATTCATCTGTAATTATGGGCTATTCTCTTCAATTCCGGAGACTGAGATGGCCATTGCAAATTTTAGATTTTGTGGTCAATTAAACATTTGGTCACATATTAGTATAAAATAATATAATCAAAAAAATGATTTGAACATACAGTTGAATCAGAAGTTTACATACACCGTAGCCAAATTCCTGACATTTAATCCTAGTAATAATTCCCTGTTTTAGGTTAGTTAGGATCACCACTTTATTTTAAGAATGTGAAATGTCAGAATAATAGTAGAGAGAATGATATATTTCAGCTTTTATTTCTTCCATCACATTCCCAGGGGTCAGAAGTTTACATACACTCATTTAGTATTTGGCAGCATTGCCTTTAAATTGTTTAACTTGGGTCAAACGATTCGGGTAGCCTTCCACAAGCTTCCCACAATAAGTTGAGTGAAATTTAGCCCATTCCTCCTGACAGAGCTGGTGTAACTGAGTCAGGTTTGTAGGCCTCCTTGCTCGCACACACTTTTTCAGTTCTGCCCACAAATTGTCTATAGGATTGAGGTCAGGGCTTTGTGAAGGCCACTCCAAAACCTTGACTTTATTGTCCGTAAGCCATTTTGCCACAACTTTGGAAGTATGCTTGGGGTCATGGTCCATTTGGAAGACCCATTTGCAACCAAGCTTTAACTTCCCGACAGATGTCTTGAGATGTTGCTTTAATATATCCACATAATTTTCCTGCCTCATGATGCCATCTATTTTGTGAAGTGCACCAGTCCCTCCTGCAGCAAAGCACCCCCACAACATGATGCTTCCATCCCTGTACTTCACGGTTGGGATGGTGTTCTTCGACTTGCAAGCCTCCCCTTTTTTCCTCCAAACATAACGATGGTCATTATAGCCAAACAGTTTTTTTTTTCATCAGACCAGAGGACATTTTTCCAAAAAGTATGATCTTTGTCCCCATATGCAGTTGCAAACCGTAGTCTGGCTTTTTCATGGCTTTGGAGCAGTGGCTTCTTCCTTGCTGAGCAGCCTTTCAGGTTATATCGATTTAGGACTTGTTTCACTGTGGATATAGATACTTTTGTACCGGTTTCCTCCAGCATCTTCACAAGGTCCTTTGCTGTTGTTCTGGGATTGATTTGCACTTTTCGCACCAAAGTACGTTCATCTCTAGGAGACAGAACGCGTCTCCTTCCTGAGCGGTATGACGGCTGCGTGGTCCCATGATGTTTATACTTGCGTACTATTGTTTGTACAGATGAACGTGGTACCTTCAGATGTTTGGAAATTGCTCCCAATGATGAACCAGACTTGTGGAGGTCTACACATTTTTTTTCTGAGGTCTTGGCTGATTTCTTTTGATTTTCCCATGATGTCAAGCAAAGAGGCACTGAGTTTGAGAGTAGTCCTTGAAATACATCCACAGGTACACCTCCAATTGACTCAAATGATATCAATTAGCCTATCAGAATCTTCTAAAGCCATGACATATTTTTCTGGAATTTTCCAAGCTTTTTAAAGGCACAGTCAACTTAGTGTATGTAAACTTCTGACCCACTGGAATTGTGATACAGTGAATTATAAGTGATATTATCTGTCTGTAAACAATTGTTGGAAAAAGTACTTGTGTCATGCATAAAGTAGATGTCCTAACAGATTTGCCAAAACTATAGTTTGTTAACAAGAAATTTGTGGAGTGGTTGAAAAATGAGTTTTAATGACTCCAACTTAAGTGTATGTAAACTTCTGACTTCAGCTGTACAATAGACCTTCCTATTTGTATTATGCATTTTACAGTCTTTTTGGTTCATCTTTATCAAGGGATCCAATAATTCCGGCCCTCACTGTACCCTGTTTATATTGGTTACTAGTACTTGCTGCACAGTATTACGAACAAATGAGACACTAAGTTTTAATTGATGAAATCCATTGAAAATGCATCTGAAGTCGACAGTGTAAAACTGTTCATGCAATCTCCATATCTGGCCAAGGGGTGTGTTCTTGCCTGGAGCTGTGAAACTGGTCATGCAATCTCCACACCTATCATAGGGTGTGTTCTTGCCTTGAGCTGTGAAACTGGTCATGCAACTTCCATACCTGGTCTAGATGGCGTTCTTTGAAATTGCCATGGCCTGCCAGAACTGTACCTATCATGTACTGAGAAGAGTCTGTGGGAAAATATTTCATATTTTCATATTTCAGCCAAGGAAAATGACAGCAGACAAAAAAATATGAAGTAATGTATTAATTCAAAGACATTTAATGCATTGCAAAATGCAAATATCAACATTTATTTGTATCTATACAATATACAGTGCCTTGCGAAAGTATTCGGCCCCCTTGAACTTTGCGAACTTTTGCCACATTTCAGGCTTCAAACATAAAGATATAAAACTGTATTTTTTTGTGAAGAATCAACAACAAGTGGGACACAATCATGAAGTGGAACGACATTTATTGGATATTTCAAACTTTTTTAACAAATCAAAAACTGAAAAATTGGGCGTGCAAAATTATTCAGCCCCTTTAACTTTCAGTGCAGCAAACTCTCTCCAGAAGTTCAGTGAGGATCTCTGAATGATCCAATGTTGACCTAAATGACTAATGATGATAAATACAATCCACCTGTGTGTAATCAAGTCTCCGTATGAATGCACCTGCACTGTGATAGTCTCAGAGGTCCGTTAAAAGCGCAGAGAGCATCATGAAGAACAAGGAACACACCAGGCAGGTCCGAGATACTGTTGTGAAGAAGTTTAAAGCCGGATTTGGATACAAAAAGATTTCCCAAGCTTTAAACATCCCAAGGAGCACTATGCAAGCGATAATATTCAAATGGAAGGAGTATCGGATCACTGCAAATCTACCAAGACCTGGCCGTCCCTCTAAACTTTCAGCTCATACAAGGAGAAGAGTGATCAGAGATGCAGCCAAGAGGCCCATGATCACTCTGGATGAACTGCAGAGATCTACAGCTGAGGTGGGAGACTCTGTCCATAGGACAACAATCAGTCGTATATTGCACAAATCTGGCCTTTATGGAAGAGTGGCAAGAAGAAAGCCATTTCTTAAAGATGTCCATAAAAAGTGTTGTTTAAAGTTTGCCACAAGCCACCTGGGAGACACACCAAACATGTGGAAGAAGGTGCTCTGGTCAGATGAAACCAAAATTGAACTTTTTGGCAACAATGCAAAACGTTATGTTTGGCGTAAAAGCAACACAGCTCATCACCCTGAACACACCATCCCCACTGTCAAACATGGTGGTGGCAGCATCATGGTTTGGGCCTGCTTTTCTTCAGCAGGGACAGGGAAGATGGTTAAAATTGATGGGTAGATGGATGGAGCCAAATACAGGACCATTCTGGAAGAAAACCTGATGGGGTCTGCAAAAGACCTGAGACTGGGATGGAGATTTGTCTTCCAACAAGACAATGATCCAAAACATAAAGCAAAATCTACAATGGAATGGTTCAAAAATAAACATATCCAGGTGTTAGAATGGCCAAGTCAAAGTCCAGACCTGAATCCAATTGAGAATCTGTGGAAAGAACTGAAAACTGCTGTTCACAAATGCTCTCCATCCAACCTCACTGAGCTTGAGCTGTTTTGCAAGGAGGAATGGGAAAAAATTTCAGTCTCTCGATGTGCAAAACTGATAGAGACATACCCCAAGCAACTTACAGCTGTAATCGCAGCAAAAGGTGGCACTACAAAGTATTAACTTAAGGGGGCTGAATAATTTTGCACGCCCAATTTTTCAGTTTTTGATTTGTTAAAAAAGTTTAAATATCCAATAAATGTCGTTCCACTTCATGATTGTGTCCCACTTGTTGTTCATTCTTCACAAAAAAATACAGTTTTATATCTTTATGTTTGAAGCCTGCAATGTGGCAAAAGGTCGCAAAGTTCAAGGGGGCCGAATACTTTCGCAAGGCACTGTACCTGCACCAATTTAGAGCATATGAAATCTTCCTCTACTTCGCTGCTTTTCAAATCAGAACAGGAATATATTCTACCAATCAAACAGTGCAGTTGTTTTAGAACCAGATAACTGCTTTTCTTCCGAACTTCATGAAGCAGCTACCGTTTTTATCACTTTCCGAACAAGTTAGACAAAAACTTGAGCCCCGTTTTCACTTGTACTTCAAATTTGAGCTGGGTCAAATGAAACCCGAGCCAGCACAGCCCAGTTTCACAACTGGCGCCAGCTCGATTAGAATTCGGGTTGGTGACGCCGTTCCTATGCAACCACCAAGCTGATCACTGCCGGATGCTGAAACAATGTTTAGCTAGCTTGTCTGGGCTTGTTGCTGTTTCATGGAAAATCTTGTCATACTGTAGTTATTATTCTTTAGCACGCTACTGCAAATTGAGAAATCATGTGAATAAACTGAATTTTAAAAAATAAGAAACTACTGCATTCAGACCCCTTGACACATTTTGTTACGTTACAGCCTTTTTCTAAAATGGATTAAATTGTTTTTCCCCCTCATCAATCTACACACAATACCCCATAATGACAAAGCTAAAGCATTTTTTTTTGTGCTAATTTATAAAAAATAGAAACCTGAAATATGACATTTACATTTACAGTATTCAGACCCTTTACTCAATACTTTGTTGAAGCACCCTTTGCAGTGATTACAGACTTGAGTCTACTTGTATATGACGCTACAAGTTTGGCACACATGTATCTGGGGAGTTTCTCCCATTCTTCTCTGCAGATCCTCACAAGCTCTGTCAGGTTGGATGGGGAGCGTTGCTGCACAGCTATTTTCAGGTCTCTCCAGAGATGTTCGATTGGGTTCAAGTCTGGGCTCTTGCTTGGCCACTCAAGGACATTCAGAGACTTGTCCAGAAGCTACTCCTGTGTTGTCTTGGCTGTGTGCTTAGGGTTGTTGTCCTGTTGGAAGGTGAACCTTTGTCCCAGTCTGCAGTCCTGAGCGCTCTGGAGCAGATTTTTATCAAGGATCTCTCTACTTTGCTCTGTACATCTTTGCCTCGATCTTGACGAGTCTCCCAGTCCCTGCCTCTGAAAAACATCCCCACATCATGATGCTGCCAACACCATGCTTGACCGTAGGGATGGTGTGAGGTTTCCTCCAGACGTGACGCTTGGCATTCAGGCCAAAAATTAAAAAATCTTGATTTCATCAGACCAGATATTCTTGTTTCTCATGGTCAGAGTCTTTTGGTGCCATTTGGTAAACTCCAAGCAGACTGCCATGTGCCTTTTACTGAGTAGTGGCTTTCGTCTGGCCACTCTACCATAAAGGCCTGATTGGTGGAGTGCTGCAGAGATGGTTGTCCTTCTTGAAGTTTCTCCCATCTCCACAGAGGAACTCTAGAGCTCTGTCAAAGTGACGATTGGGTTCTTGGTCATCAAGTTGTACAAACATCTCAAGGATGATCAATGGAAACAGGATGCGCCTGAGTTCAATTTCAAGTCTCATAACAAAGGGTCTGAATACCTATGTAAATAAGGTATTTTTTTGTATTTTTTTTATATAAATGTGCAAAAATATCTAAAAACACGTTTTTGCTTTGTCATTATGGGTTATTGTGTGTAGATTGTTGATACATTTTTTAATCCTTTTTAGAATGAGGTTGTAATGTAAACAAACTGTTGAAGCCGAGGGGTCTGAATACTTTCCGAAGGCACTGCATACAATGAAACACAGATAAATTACATAAACAATGATAATAAAATGCTTTGCAGCACCTTAAGTGAAATTTTTGGCAAAAAGGCTAACTCAACTGCAACATTTATTGAATCATATCAAATAAAATAAAATATTATTATCACATTATCACAGACCTTACAGTGAAATGCTTACTTTCAAGCCCTTAACCAACAATGCAGTTTTAAGAGTATTTGTTAAAGTATTTACTAAAATAAACTGTTGTAAAAAAAAATGTAAATAAAAAAGAGAATAGAAAAATAACAAATCATTAAAGGGCACCAATAAAAGAACAGTAGCAAGGCAATATACAGGAGGGACCGGTACAGAGTCAATATGCGAGGTCACAGGTTAGCCGAGGTAATTGAGGTAATATGTACATGTAGGTAGAGGTAAAGTGACTATGCAAATAGTCCGGGTAGCCATTTGAGTCTTACGGCTTGGGGGTATAAGCTGTTAAGAAGCCTTTTGGACCTAGACTTGGAGCTCCGGTACTGCATTCCATGCGCTAGCAGAGAAAACCATTTTTAGGGCCTACCTCTGACACCGCCTGGTATAGAGGTCCTGGCTGGCATGAAGCTTGGCCCCAGTGATGTACTGGGCCGTACGCACTACCCTCTGTAGTGCCTTGCGGTCCGAGGCCAAGCAGTTACCATACCAGGTGGTTATGCAACCAGTCAGGAAGCTCTCGATGGTGCAGCTGTAGAACTTTTTGAGGATCTGAGGACCCATGCCAATTCTTTTCCGTCTCCTGAGGGGGAATAGGCATTGTTGTGCCCTCATCACGACTGTCTTGGTGTGTTTGGACCATGATAGTTTTTTGGTGATGTGGACTTGAAGCTCTCAACCTGCTCCACTACAGCCACTGTCAATGAGAATGGGGGCATGCTCGGTCCTCCTTTCCTGTAGTCCACAATCATCTCCTTTGTCTTGATCACATTGAGGGAGAGGTTGTTATCCTGGCACCACACTGCCAGGTCTCTGACCTCCTCCCTATAGGCTGTCTCATCGTTGTCGGTGATGAGGCCTACCACTGTTGTGTTGTTGGCAAACTTAATGATGGTGTTGGAGTCATGTTTGGGCATACAGTCATGGGTGAACAGGGAGTACAGGCGTGTGCTGAGCACTCACCCCTGAGGGCCCCCCGTGTTGAGGATCAGCATGGCAGATGTGTTCTTACCTACACTTACCACCTAGGGGCAGCCCATCAGGAAGTCCAGGATCCAGTTGCAGAAGGAGGTGTTCAGTCCCAGGGTCCTTAGCTTAGTGTTGAGCTTTGAGGGAACTATGGTGTGGAACTCTGAGAGATAGTCAATGAATAGCATTCTCACGTAGGTATTCCTTTGTCCAGATGGGAAAGGGCTGTGCGGAGTGCAAATTGGAGTGGGTCTAGGGTTTCTGGGATAATGGTGGTGATGTGAGCCATGACCAGCCTTTATTAGCACTTCATGGCTACAGACGTGAGTGCTACGGGTCGGTAGTTATTTAGGCAGGTTACCTTAGTGTTCTTGGGCACAGGGACTATGGTGGTCCGCTTGAAACATGTTGGTATTACAGACTCAGACAGGGAGAGGTTGAAAATGTCAGTGGAGACACTTACTTACCAGTTGGTCAGTGCATGCTCAAAGTACATATCCTGGTAATCCGTCTGACCCTGCGGCCTTGTGAATGTTGACCTGTTTAAAGGTCTTATTCACACCGGCTACGGAGAGCATGATCACACAGTCGTCCGGAACAGCTGATGCTCTCATGCATGCTTCAGTGTTGCTTGCCTCGAAGCGAGCATAGAAGTCACTTAGCTCGTCTGGTAGGCTTGTGTCAATGTAGTCTGTAATAGTCTGCCACAACCGACGAGTGTCAGAGCCGTTGTCGTACGATTGAATCTTAATCATGTATTGACACTTTGCCTGTTTGATGGTTCGTCGGAGGGCATAGCAGGATTTCTTATAAGCGTCCAGGTTAGAGTCCTGCTCCTTGAAAGCGGTATAGCTCTACACTTTAGCTCAGTGCGAATGTTGCCTGTAATCCATGGCTTCTGGTTGGGGTATGGTATGTACGGTCACTGTGGGGACGACGATGTACTTATTGTTGATGCCAGTGACTGATGTGGTGTACTCCTCAATGCCATCGGAAGAATTCCGGAACATATTCCAGTCTGTGCTAGCATAACAGTCATGTAGCTTAGCATCTGAGTAATCTGACCACTTCCTTATTGAGCGAGTCACTGGTACTTCCTGCCTTTTTGCTTGTAAGCAGAAATCAGGAGGACGGAGTTATGGTCAGGTTTTCCAAATGGAGGGCTGAGGAAGAGCTGTTGTATGCATCTCTGTGTGTGGAGTAAAGGTGGTCTAGAGTTTTTTTTCCTTTGGTTGCACGTGTAAAATGCTGGTAGAAATTACATAAAACTGATTTACGTTTCCCTGCGTTAAGTCCCCGGCCACTCTCTGAATGAGAATTGTCTTGTTTGCTTATGGCCTTATACAGCTCTTTGAATGCGGTCTTAGTGCCAGCATTGGTTTGTGGTGGTAAATAGACAGCTATGAAAAATATATAAATGAAAACTCTCTTGGTAAATAGTGTGGTCTACAGCTTATCATGAGATCTCTACTTTAAGCGAGAAAAACCTTGAGACTTCCAATCTATTCGTTCACCAGCTGTTATTTACAAATAGACACAGACCGCCACCCAGACTTACCGGAGACAGCTGTCCTATCTTACCGATGCACCGAGCTCATCCATTTTATTATCCATTGACTGCACGTTGGCTAATATGACTGATGTTAGAAGCGGATTACGCATTCGCCCTCGGGTTCCTTACAAGGCACCCCGACGTACATCGTAGATATCTCTGTCTCTTCTTCATGTGAATGGTGGGGATTTGGGCCTTTCCGTGTGTCTGAAGTAAATCCTTTGCGTCCACTCCTTAAAGAAAAACTCTTAGTCCACTACGAGGTGAGTAATCGCTGTCCTGATATCCAGAAGCTCTTTTCGGTCATAAGAGATGGTGGCAGAAACATTATGTACAAAATAAGTTCCAAATAACGCAAAAAAACACACAACACAATTGGTTAGGAGCCTGTAAAACGGCAGCCATCTACTCCAGCGCCATCTCTATGGCTCATTCGTCAAAAACCCCACTGATATTGTCAATTACTTTAATGATTTTTTTCATTGGCAAGATTAGCTCATTTAGGCATGACATGCCAGCAACAAACGCTGATACTACACATCCAAGTATAACTGATTAAATTATGAAAGACAAGCATTGTAATTTTGAATTCCATAAAATGTGGAAGAAGTGAAAAAAGTGTCTATCAACAATGACAAACCACCGATGTCTGAGGATAATAGCGGACGATGTAGCCACTCCTATTTGCCATGTCTTTAATCTAAGCCTACTAGAAAGTGTGTGCCCTCAGGACTGGAGGGAAACAAAGGTAATTCCGCTACCTAAGAATAGTAAAGCCCCCATTACTGGCTCAAACAGCCGACCAATCAGCCTGTTACCAACCCTTAGTAAACCCTTAGTAAACCTTTTGGGAAAAGTGTGTTTGACCAGATGCAATGCTATTTTACTGTAAACAAATTGACATCAGACTTTCAGCACACTTATAGGAAAGGACATTCAAAAAGCATGGCACTTACACAAATTACTGATGATTGGCTGAGAGAAATTGTGGGAGCTGTTTAGTTAGACTTCAGTGCAGCTTTTGAGATTATCGATCATAGTCTGCTGATGGAAAAACGTGTGTGCTATGGCTTTATACCCCCTGCAATATTGTGGATAAAGAGTTACCTGTCTAACAGAACACAGAGGGTGTTCTTTAACCTTTTCACGTGTGAGTTCCAAATGTCTCTAACGGTTGCCACAGCGTGAGTTTTTTATGTGTATGATGTCAGAATGCACTCACTGTTCCAAAATGTGATTGTTACGGAACACGACAGTTAACCTGCTCGCCCTCAAACCAAGGAACTCTGTCTGCTAATTATCTATAGACTATGTTTCAACTTGTCCATTTCAACAACAAAAAATTTAACAACTTGTATTTTCGAACAACAGTTTGAATTGAGGTGTGATCCCCCTCCTCATTTCACTGTTGCGGACCATTTATGTTTGAGGCTTTACTGAGCCGGACAAACTTTTCTCTTCAACGAGAGACCAAGCACTTCCCCAGTATTTCCCTAGATCAAGTTTGAAGACATTGCACATCTCTAGTCAGAACTTGCACAAACTTTTTTAAATTTTCTGTATATCATGTTGTTTCTACTGTAGCATGCTGTACGTATGTATGGATCATAATGTATTTCAAATCAAATCACATTTTATTGGTCACATACATATGGTTAGCAGATGTTATTGCAAGTGTAGTGAAATGCTTGTGCTTCTAGTTCCGACAGTGCAGTAATTTCTAACAAGTATTCTAACAATTCCACAACAACTACCTAATACACACAAATATAAGTAAAGGGATGGAGTAACAATATATACATATAAATATATGGATGAGCAATGACAGAGCGGCCTTCTGGATGGTAGTGGGGTGAACAGGCATTGGCTCGGGTGGTTGGTTGTTGTCCTTGATGATCTTTTAGGTCTTCCTGTGACATCGGGTGCTGTAGGTGTCCTGGAGGGCAGGTAGTTTGCCCCCAAGTGATGAGTTTTGCAGACCGCTCCACCCTCTGGAGAGCCTTGCGGTTGTGGGCGGTGCCTTACCAGTAAGTTGCCTTACCAGGCGTTAATACAGCCCGACAGGATGCTCTCAATTGTGCATCTCTAAAGGTTTGTGAGGGTTTTAGGTGACAAGACACATTTCTTCAGCCTCCTGAGGTTGAAGAGGTGCTGTTGCGCCTTCTTCACCACACTGTCTGTGTTGGTGGACCATTTCAGTTTGTCCGTGATGTGTATGTCGGGGAACTTAAAACTTTCCACCTACTCCACTGCTTTCTCGTCGATGTGGATAGGTGGGTGCTCCCTCTGCTGTTTCCTGACATCCACGATCATTTACTGCTTTATTCACGTTTTCAAGTACTGGTGTCAAATCATGCATTACAATTCTTGCATAGATTGTAATCTTTTTTGAAGATTGTACTGATTATGATAAGCTAATGCTAAGCTATTTTCCAGCTATGTGTGGTGCCATGTTTGTTGACATCATACAATGCATTCTCGTTGTCACGTAAGTGTCTGTCAGACCAAAGATGTTATAACAAGGGATAGTTCACTTGACTGACATATGGTGCTTTCAAGACAACTGGGAACTCTGAAAAATACGATGCCAAATTATGACGTCAGTGAATTTCAGGTCAGAAGGTCGGAGCTCTATAAAGAGGCCCGAGTTCCCAAGCTGGAATTCCGAGTTGGATGACAGTTCAAAACGATTTTGCCCATTCAGAGCTAATGTTTTCCCGAGTTGTAGTTGTCTTGAACATGGCACCAGATTGTAGCTATGGTACCTCGGGGTTGCCAGCTCAGACCCCCCCCCCCTTTCCAGGGGTTTTATTTTTATTTAGCGTATAAACTTCTCCTGTGTTTGCCCCCCATTTTATAAATAAATCCCCCATCATAGTAATATTTCCTGCATCACATCCCTCCACGAAACCTTGCTCCATTTCTACCCCCACAAACCCTCCCTAAAATGGTTTCATCCCTGTCTAGCTTTCACACTACGGTTAGGCTAGGCAGTAGGCTTGTATTTGTTGTGATGGTCTGTGAGGGGATAACATAATTGCTTTGTCAAAAATGGTAAATAACTTGTCAAGTCATGTGCTCCAGTTCTTGTATACACTGTAACAAGTACATTGAAGATTTGTAATATGCTGAAAAATGGACAAATTAAGTTCATATTTTCAAGCAATGGGCGCAGCCATCTTTGACTTTGTTTATTTGCGTCTTATAGTGAATGGCATTCTGGGATTTGGGAGTTTTCGCTTGTCAAACATAAACAAACATGGCTGCCATCATAAAGAATTTAGCTGCTGTTAGCTTAGCTGACACCCATCTCTTTTCTAAACCATATTACATTTCTCTCTTGTGCTCACCAGAGATGTGGTACATTGTAAACAAGTCTAGCTGTTAGGTCGCTAACTGTTTTGTTTTTTGTTAGCGCAACCTTTTATTTAGACTGGTTTACGGAATGAGTTTGGCTGTGGATGTGTTCTGTGTGATATTTGGATGATGATGTTCGCATTTATCTTTTTCAATAAAAGGTGAAATTGATGAATAAAGTTGTGAAGACCTTTATTTCCCAGCAGTACAAAGCATTGTTTAGATGCTTTCAGAAAACAATACTGTTTAGACAAGTTTGTTCCATCATATGTTCTGTTACTACTGTTCCAATCTCATATTTGTGATGGTATGCTGCAGGAACCAGTCAACAATGATCACAAATATGTGATCGTACGTGGCAAAGGGTTAATGGAAGCCTCTCCAACATAATCCAGGTAGAATCAGGAATTCCTCAGGGCAGCGGTCGACCCCTTACTTTTTTCAATCTTTACTAATGACATGTGACTGGCTTTGAGTAAAGCCAGTGTGTCTATGTATGTGGATGACTCAACACTATACACATCAGCTACTACAGCGAGTGAAATCACTGCAACTTAAAAAAAGAGCTGCAGTTAGTTTCAGAATGGGTGGCAAGGAATAAATTAGTCCTAAATATTTCAAAATCTAAGCATTGTATTTGGGACAAATAATTTGCTAAACCATAAACCTCAACTAAATATTGTAATAAATAATGTGGAAATTGAGCAAGTAACCCTGGATTGTAAACTGTCATGGTCAAAACATGTTGATACAACAGTAGCTAAAATGGGAGAAGTCTGTCCAAAATAAAGCTCTGCTCTGCCTTAACGACACTATCATCAAGGCAGGTTCCTACTGTCCCTAATTTTGTCGCACTTTTCAGCCGTGTAGTCAGGTGCCACAAAGAGAGACCTCTAGAAAATGACAATTGGCTCAGAAAAGTGCAGCACGCCTTGCCCTTATATGTACATGGAGAGCTAACACTAATAATATGCATGTAAACTCTCATGACTCAAAGTGGAGGAGAGATTGACTTCATCACTGCTTGATTTTGTAAGAAGTGTTAACATGCTGAATGCACTGAGGTGTCTGTTTAAACTACTAGCAGCTCAGACACCTATGCATACCCTACAAGACATGCCAGCAAGTCTCTTCACCATCTCCAAGTCAAGGACAGACTATGGGAGGTGCACAGTACTACATAGAGCCATTGTTACATGGAACTCTATTCCACGTCAGGTAACTGATGCAAGCAGTAGAATCAGATTTTTTTTTTTTAATGATGGAACAGCGAGGACTGTGAAGAGACACACACAGACGTTGTATTGTAAATATGTGATAGTGGAGTAGTGTCCTGAAAGTGTTATAAAATGTAATATGTAAATAGATATCTATATATCTGCCTTAATGTTGCAAGACCCCAGGAGTGTGGGGATCTTTAAATAATACAAAATAGACAACTACAATGAGAGCACAAAACATTAAGAACACCTTCCCCCTTTTGCCTTCAGAACAGTGTCAATTCATTGGGGGCATTGAGGTGGACTCTATAAGGTGTCAAGCATTCTTTCTACAGGGATGCTGGTCCATGTTGACTTCAATGCTTCCCACAGTTGTGTCAAGTTGGCTGGTGGACGCCTGGCACCTACTACCATACGCCGTTCAAAGGCACTTCAATATTTTGTCTTGCTCATTCACCCTCTGAATGGCACAAATACACAATCCATGTCTCAAAGCTTAAAAATCCTTCTTTAACATGTCTCCTCTCTTTCATCTACACTGATTGAAGTGGATTTAACAGGTGACATCAATAAGGTATTAATAATAGCTTTCACCTTTCGTCAGTCTATGTCATGGAAAGAGCAGGTTTCGTATATGCAGTGTATATTGGTCCTGACAATCTATATACCAAAAATTATTCTGATCTTTTGATTGTATTCACATGACTTGATTCTTGAAATGTGTAAAAGAAAACAGTAACCCATGTGTCCAAAGACAAAATATAGTACTATACAGAAATAGCTGTAGGTCACAAACTACTGAGTTGAATCATATATTATTATTATTATCATATGTTAATCACAAAGACATATTTAAGTTGGAGTGACTGTTGTTTGTACCACACAACGTGATTGATTAACTTGTCCTGAACCACAGAGGTAGAGAACTCAGGTCAATACTTCCTTGTTAAGGGCACGTGACTGTAAAATAAGCCTTCTGTCCGTACTTTAAAGGAAGATATCTGATTATCAACAGTGGGGTCTCTGTTTCCCTAGCTGGGTAAGGCTGATCCCACACAGCCAAAGGGCAACTGACATTTCTGTAGTGTGGTAATTCAATATACCCCCAAAAATGTGCAAAGCTTTCCAACAGATGTGTCATTCCATAAACATTGAGTTTATAAACAGTTACTGATATTAACACAGGATTTCATTATAGTGGATGGGACTTGGATGACATAATGACACCTTACACAACATTTATCACTCGTGATTTTAAGACAACGATAATGCACTGGGGTGACGGTAGGTAGAGAGGTAAGTTATGAGTACAAAAATATACATATATATATATAAATATAACACTTAAATTACATCTCTTATATTTGGCATGGACCTGTAATCTAAAGCGACAAAAATCAAAGAATACATTGATGATGTGAGGATACAATACAAAAATGGAAAGTGTTTAAGGATTCATTCAAGATTCCATCTCTTGCATAGCAACTGTTTGTGCTTATTGAGAGTAGAGAAGAAGGAAAAAAAGCCCTGTTGTAGTATTATACCATTAAAGGCCTCTATCTCTGACTGACTCATCTGTTATTGCAGGGGCAGGCAGCTAAATTACATTAATCTGGGGTGATCCTGAGGCTGATCGTCAGGGATTACAGGAGCTGCTATCCATCCATACCAGCGCATAAATCTCATCTGCACTGGCTCGTTATTAAATTGCATTGGTTTAGGTTTACATTTCTGTTTTGTAGTATTTACTGATGGTTTTGTCAATGGGGTTAACAATTAGCAAATTCTGACACCAATGCATGTGCTAAAATGGCACACGGGGTATATATATATAACCTGGGGAAGATGGATGGGGGATGGTGTGACACGTGGCTGTTTACTTGAAGGACCGGCGGACCTTGCGTCCCTTGAGAGGCTGAGTGGGTCTGTAGTTGTCCTGCATGCAGCAATGTGCCTCTCCGTCCCCACTGAACTTCAAGCTGCGGAATTTACCCATCTGTCAAGCGAGAGAGCGCAAGAAATGGAAAGGGAGATACAATGGTTAGAATCAGAAAGTCAACACTGCGGCCTTTGACTCATGCTAAAGTGGTTGCTGTGGCCTACTGCTCTCCAAAAACGATTTCCTATATTTAGATCATATAATCCCTAAAACAATACCAAATAAGTACCAATGTTCCTATAGACGTCTAACTGATCAATGTAGAGTGAAGTTTTGAGGATAAAGAGTGGAGGATAAATATCAGAGGGGAGAATAGAACAGTATGCGCAATGACACCAGCGTGCAGCTTGGGAACCCCTCTCTGGTAGAGAGTTCACGTAAACCTCACGTGTTAAACCATGTGGGTCTCATAGTCACCTGCAAAGCCATATAAATTTGTCATTAGCACAAACTCCACAATTGGAATCAAAGTAATCAGACGTACAGCCATAAGCAAGTAAGTAAAGAGTGTACATCCAGGTTCCTATAAGAATGAAAATGTCTTCACTAAATTGATATTACTATGCATACCATGACAATGACCGGCTGCAGAGTCTGTACAGTCTCATTTCCTAGTAAAAGTTCAAAATGTAGGTGTAGACCGTATCAATTGACACACTGTTCAACTTGTTCTCATTGACAGCGAAATGTGAAATCACCAAAAACAAATAAAAGTGCATTAATTTTCTTTATTCTGTAGTCTCACACTCTTTAGGCATGGGTCCTAGACCGTCCTACTGTATGTAGGCGAAAGGCTTTTTCTAACACGACATTGCATCAGTACTCTGTCAGAACTGTAAAACTCTCTCCATCCAAGTTATTGCTGCCTTGCGCTACACCTTAACTTTACCTCAGCAATGCATATGGCTGAAAGTGTCGATTTAGGGAGGGCTACAATCTTCATGATGACATTTGTGAGACAATGCTTTTGACTGCAGCTTTTTGAGCTTTCAGTAAACAAGTCTCCTTGGGGACCAAATTTAAATGCCAGCTGGTGAAATTGGACTTCGGGATTTGATATCCCCAAGGCTCAGCATGGAGCTTCAATAATAAATCAAATCAAAGTTTATTGGTGGCGTATACAGTTTAGCAGATGTTATAGCGGATGCAACGAAATGCTTGTGTTACTAGCGCCTAACAGTGCAGCAAAAATGACAAACATGTAATAACACAAATAATAATCAAAAACTAGAAATAAGAAATCAGAATTAATTCAGTTAACAACCCAAATAACACTATCAGTAATCCAAATACAATCTATGCATATATTCACCAATAACATATACTAAGAATGATATGTACAGCAGGAGACACTGTACATTACAATGACTTATGTCAAGAATACAGTGTATAAATAAACAGTGTAACAAAATGTAATGTACAGTAGTAGGTATATTAGAATTAACTATCAAGAATACAGTATACAGTGCCTTTGCAAAGTATTCAAGCCCCTTGATTATTTCCACATTTTGTTACTTTACAGTAAAATGGATTAAATAAAAATCCACAGCAATCTACACACAATACACCATAATTACAAAGCGAAAACAAGTTTTTTGAAATGTATGAAAATTTGTTTTTTATTTTTAACAAAACCTTATTTACATAAACATCCAGACCCTTTGCTATGAGACTCGAAATTGAGCTCAGGTGCATCCTGTTTCCATTGATCCTCCATGAGATGTTTCTACAGGTGGATTGGTGTCCACCTGTGTTAAATTAAATTAATTGAACATGATTTGGAAAGGCGAACACCTGTTTATATAAGGTCCCACAGTTAACAGTGCATGTCAGAGCAAAAACCAAGCCAAAAGGTTGAAGGAATCGTCCGTAGAGCGCAAAGTGTCAAGGCACAGATCTGGGAAAGGGTACCAAAAAAAATATGCAGCATTAAAGGTCCCCAAGGACACAGTGGCCAAGACTTGTCCTAGAAATGGCCACCCGGCCAATCGGGGGAGAAGGGCCTTTGTCAGGGAGGTGACTCTGCCAGAGCTCTAGAGTTCCTCTTTGAAGATAGGAGAACCTTCCAGAAGGACAACCATCTCTGCAGCACTCCACCGACCAGGCCTTAATGGTAGAGTGGCCAGATGGAAGCCACTGCTCAGTAAAAAGGCACATGACAGCCTGCTTGGAGTTTGCCAAAAGGTACCTAAAGACTCTCAGACCATGAGAAACAAGATTCTATGGTCTGATGAAACCAAGATTAAACTCTGGTCTGAATGCCAAGTGGAGGAAACCTGGCACCATCCCTATAGTGAAGAGTGGTGGCAGCATCATGCTGTGAGGATGTTTTTCAGTGGCAGGGACTGGGAGACTAGTCAGGATAGAAGCAAAGATGTACGGAGCAAAGTACAGAGAGATCCTTGATGAAAACCTGCTCCAGAGCGCTCAGGATCTCAGACTGGGGCGAAGGTTCACCTTCCAACAAGACAACGACCCTAAGCACACAGCCAAGACAATGCAGTAGTGGCTTCAGTACAAGTCTCTGAATGTCCTTGAGTGGCCCAGTCAAAGCCTGGACTTGAACCCGATCAAACATCTCTGGAGAGACTTGAAAATAGCTGTGCAGCGACACTCCCCATCCAACCTGACAGAGCTTAAGAGGATCTACAGAGAAGGGGAGAAACTCCCCAAATACAGGTGTGCCAAGCTTGTAGCGTCATACCCAACGGTGCTTCAACAAAGTACTGCGTAGAGGGTCTGAATACTTATGTAAATGTGATTTCACTGTTTTATTTGAAATAAATTAGCATTTCTAGACCTGTTTTTGCTTTGCTATTATGGGGTTTTGTGTAGATTTAAGGGGGGAATTTTTTTTAAAATCCATTTTAGAAAAAGGATGTAATGTAACAAAATGTGGAAAAAGTCAAGGGGTCTGAATACTTTCCGAAGGCACTGTATGAATACACATAGTAAAAAAACAGTATAAAAGAAACGGTCCACTCTTTAATGTCTAATATTTGGGGAGGTGTCTGCTGTGTAGCTATGTACTGTTGCAGATGTGTTTCTTATTTCATCATAGGAAGACAGATTGTCTTTATAAATTATTTACAGACAGACTTCGGAAGTTCTAGGACCGCATGGAGCAACAAATACTTTTTTAGCCCATGATATAGGGAAAGAACATACCTTTACTACGCATGCTTGGTATATCAATATGGGTGAAGGCTACTTTCATAGAAGTGGTGGGCTATTCAAATGATACTGGCAGGAATTACTAAATAAGCACTGTGGGCCACCCCGATAATGTAATCTAAAGTGAAAGCGGCCAAGTCATTAAGTGAATGGCTAAACTTCTGACTATAAAAACTAGAGTACAACTAACCTTGCGGGGGCTGTGTGGCATGGTTGTCTGTGTGGCAGGGTGTGCTACACCTTGGTCAATGAATTGGGGCTGAACTGATGAAGTTGATTAGTGACAATGAAGGTGCTGTGTAAAATTATTGTACCTGGGTAAGGCTGACACTGATTGATTCCTTCAGGACAATCCAGGTGACACTCTCCAGCAGAGGGGGAGTGGTCAGGGAGCCATTGTATGTCCAGTAGTCCAGTGAGTCAGGCAGCAGAGTTTTGGCGTCAAAGTTGGTAAATGTAGTTTGCTTCCCCTACAGAAGACAAATTGTGATTTATACATGTTTAAACAAAGACTTACTTCAACATTCCCATCCAATTCACACTACAGCTAAATTTGAGTAGTAGTCAGTTTTGATTTCACCTTTGATTTGATGGCCTCCAGAGCATCCAGAACCTTTTGTAGTCTGGGGTTTGCAGCACCAAGCTATAGGAAACAAGAATTCACAGTTAAACAAGGGAATCAGGCTACTTTTAGAATTAAATCACAAGGAAGCATAAATAGCATATGAACTAATTCTAAACATTTAAATTGTATTAGATCTGTACCTTCAGAAACACTCCAACTACAGCAAGACCATCGGGATGGCTAGCAGCTTCACCAAAGCTGAGGTACTTGGTGTTCCAGTGCACCAGATGGAGCTTTAAAAACAGAAAGATGTCAGGTTTAGCTCAGGTAGCCAATCAAAATACTGATCTGAAGCCATACAGCTTGTCCGGTTGTCAAATCTAGGTCTTGAACTGCCTACCTCACATGGGAACTTGATTCCATTGACGGTGTGCTCAGAGCCCCTGTAATCACTGGCTCCCCAGTGGAAGTGGAACTGCTTCAGCCTGTATGTGCCGGTGATGGGGCCTCCGGTCAGTGCTGCGAGCAGGAACGCACGGACACACAAACATACACGCACACACTTTTAATGCTGCTCTTCAAAATATCCAAAGTGTCCAAATGCAGGCAAATGACAGATGATTCCTAGTCATCTACTACAGTTACAGGCTGTTGCGTTTGAATTGATTTATCCCCTCGCCTGAGTAGCCTCGTTTCACTGCCCAAAATAAAATGAAACCATCTAGTGTTCAGCGAAATAACACAATGTCATATACAGGTAGCCTAGTCAAATAATTAAAATCCGATCACATTAAACGTTACTCTGTCGCGGGAATTCCACTAACGGTCCGTATGTAGACAAATGTAGCTGATGCTCATTCTGTTTGCTCGAAAATTGACTTTTAAAAAGTAATGTCCGCGTCCATAGACACACATACCAGCTCTACTGGTAGTACTGCTACTACCATCGGTACTGCACCTGTCAACAACAAGTTGTTCAGCTTCCATGAGGACATCCAACGCTAGTATCAGTAATTCTACATTTGTTGCTAGCCCAGCTGGCATGGACACTGACAGTGACAGTTGTGAATCTGATGCAGTCGAAGAGCTACTGCTCTCTTACCCGGGAAAGCCGAACGATGGACCATCGAAGAGGCACAAATATGATAAGAACTACATGATTTGGGGTTCACTTATATTGGTAGTGCCTTTTCTCAGCCACAGTGTGTTATATGTGCAAAAGTACTATATCCCTAACAACTCAAAAGGAACACGTTGGGAAGCAATACCGCAATATGCTTACTTCATAGATTATCTTGATCATAAAATACACTACTATAAAATAAACGATAAGGTAGGGTAGGAAACGTTCGTTTTGAACAATCTAGTCTGCAGACAGGTGTGCTTGCTTCCCGGCACCACGTCAATAGACAACAACCAGACAACTAGCGTCTTTTCAAACACCTGCCTACTCTCAACCCACCTATCAATAGCATCTACTGTACAGCAGCCTATATGCACAAAGACAGTGCATACAGAAATTAATTCACCACAGTGTTTGATATTTGTTTGACACACAGCCACTGAGTTAATATGTAACCAGTTTGCAGCAAGCCTCATTCTCGTTGCCCCTTACCTTACTGAATCCCTGCCTCAGAACCCATCAGAATGTAACTTGTATAGAAAATGAAGGTCATATTTTGTGAAGTGAGAAACGGAGATAATCATGTAATGTATATAATTACATATGGATATGATAAAGGCTTACTTGAACTGTCAGTATCATCCACAAAGCCAACTTGAAAGGAATGGCCATTGTTCAGAATGTCTGTGGAGTTGGATGGGTCATAGTTCAGTTTGAGGGGCTTCAGGGCAGAATCGTAGGATGCTTGGCCACTAATAATATTAATAGGAGACTGCCTGTGCCCATTAGCAATGGGGAAGTCCTTACACCAGTTGACAGGTCCTATGATAGAAAAAACAGAACAAAAACAAAAACAGAAAAAACATACAAATGTATCATTCACTCTATTCTAAACAGTCCAATTGTGTTCTCACAGATACGTTTATGAATTTATGACAATAACCTAACAATGTAGGGCTAATGACTTATTTACAGTAACACACCAGAAAATATTAACACTTATTTACATTTTTTTTTCCCCCAGATAATAAATGCATAGAGCTACTCTTTCATGCAACTGTTGCAATTTAGTTTCAACTAGTAGGTTGCAAAAGTGGAATCAGCGTCAGATGACACTGAATGCCTCACCGTCAGATGGTCCGTAACCCCAGCCATGAGACATGATTATTGACGTCTGCTCCTACGCAAATATAATCACTTTCAAATGGTTAGACCTCGATGCAAGGATCCAATTTGTGATACCCTTGAACAACAGGTGTCAGGGTTTAGGCTATATAGACTTCCCCTCGTATCAGTTGTCCTGTACCTCAAGTGGGTGGGTTTAGCCTCGTTATCTTTTGGCGTCATCAAAGCAGGTGTTCAAGCAGAATCAATACATGAACCGGATCACACCACGTTCTTTTGGTCCCATTCACTGTGGAGCGTGTCGCTCTATCAGTCGACCTGGTCTCAGATGGCGAGAAAGAAGGAGAACCTGTTGAGTGAGTGCATTCCAGACAATATAGTCTTGCCAAAAGCTTTGCTGTTAATAAATTACACACATTTCATGTGTAGTTCCTTCAGCATGGTGTCCTGAGGGTTTTTTCTAGTGCTATCCCAAAATAGATGTTTCTTTCTTCTGTCAGCGAGGCCTGCCAGTTTCACTGACATTGAGCTCTTCTACGTAGTCTCAGCCAGTAGTAGAATACTTAGCCTGTCGTATGTGAGATGTGAAAAGAGCAGAATCGACAAGATGGAAAACAATTACGCAAATCAAACTGCAAAGCATTTTATTTTTTCTATGAACTGCCGATGTCCCTTTGAAGTCGGCGTCCTGTCAGCGTAAAAACCTAATATTATACGCGCAATAGACTCTTCCACTCCAGTGTTTAATTATAGGGACAAAGACTATAGGACGTCAGTCACCAGTAGTAGGCCTACAGGTAATTAGACTTGGCACAATATTTTCCCAGATGTGCATAAATTATTTGCCAAAACTTGTTTTTATGCGCCTACCAGTTTATTCGTCACTTTATAACATCGGTTAAACAAATGTCATTTGGAATGAGTTGACTGGTATGAAACAAGTGCTAATTAAGTACACGTTCCATTTTGTTGATAATGTGACGCATAGTTTTTGGTAATTCAAAATATTCCTTAAAATGCTTTTTTTCGGGATTTGTGTATTTTAATCATTAAAGGACATTTTGCTTTATGTCAAATCCAATAAAAGGTCATGTGCATTTGCTTCCATCTACTGGTACAATGATGTATCACAGACATTGGCATTCGCATATGTCTACTCTCTTCTTAGCAATGACTGCAACATGTGGCAATTGCTGGGTATTGCTTCTTGACAGAATTACTACCAAACTTTAACAAGGTGACGCAGGTGAGTTTAATAATAATGAATAGGCCATATGCGATACAGTTTGGGATCTAACCAGTTGTGCAGTAAGCATGACTTTTCTATATCAGAAATTCTAAACCGACCATGCGGAAACGTTGATTAGAAATAAATCAACATTTCACTGTAATTTTGATAATATTCCATTCTCTTGTGGTGAATATAAATTAGCATATTTATCATGACACAATCACACATGTTGTGCCAGTTCTTCATTTAGAAACGCGTTGTGTTTTATGTAAGCCGTGATTGGATCCCCATGTTTGACAGTTGCTTCTCACATGTACTGTAGCTAGTCTTTTATATTGTTTTTGTCACTGACACATACTCAATGCCAACACATCCCTTTGTGCATTTGACCTGCAAAGGCTGGCTGAGATGATCCATGATTAACACAGTACAGAATATCTTGGAAGTAGGAAGTAAAATGTCTGCTTTAAGATTATATAATTTAAATTATGCTTCAGCATCCTTAACTTTTTTAAATGTATTTTTTGCCACAATTTTTTTCACTGCAAAATGCACATGCACACACTTTTGTTAGGGTGCGGCATAGTTTGTGTCAGCAATTATAGATATTTTTAATTGTACAATATCAGTATGATATATTGTCAAGTCATATCAGGGCAAATCATACTGTGACTCATCTTATTTAGACATCTTGTTAGGTACACAAAGAAACAAAAAGGCATGCATGACCAACCTTCCATCCAAAGAATGCCAGAAATAGTCAAAAGTTGTGTAGATACATATACATAAGAGGCCCTCCTCTGTAATTAGTTGTACTTCTATTGACGTGACCACACACGTCAGCCCTCCAGTTGAGTAAGTGGCCCAAAGAAGATCAGTACTATTACGAGACCTTAGAACATTATTGCATTTCTGTCTAAACAGTTATTGAGTTATTGACAGCCTTCTGTTCAATGTTCTCTACCTCTATAGTACTCTAAATACCTCAGTTCATGTTAAGGTCAAAATAATACAATTTTAAAAAAAATGGCTGACCATTCAAACCAATGAGGGTTCGGAACTTTAAAGCCAGTTATCTCAAACGTCTTTTTGCACATAGAACCTTATAGTCCCAAGCTCTCGCAAAGTCTCAGTGAAAAGGACTCACTAAGCCCACAGAAAGAAGGGCTTGATTTGTCATTTCTACCTATAAACTATTAGTAAGGGACAAAATGACAATGACTAATTGGGTCTATAGTGGGAGAGAATGGGGTAGTGTCATGTATAAATCAGAGTACTAAAATTAGATAAGTTAGATTTACAGATGATTGGGGACCTTTCAACAAAGATCTCACTACTCAGAGGCCCATTGATGGTGTAGACAACATTGTTAGGGTAGAATAGAAATAAATTGGCATCTGGTACAGCGAGTAAACCTAAAACATCTACAAGGCATTATTTAATAGTGAGTTTATTTTTTTTTAAATGTAATGCAGCCATTTGAGATCTTACTTAGACTAAATGAGCCTTTTTACAATTGAAGCAAATCAAACATTTATTGTGATTTTATCCATTCAGCTTTTTTTTCTTACCAAAAAAACATCATCCTACGAACAAAATCAATACGGGGGAATCTCCGCTCTGAAAGGGTGTGATTTAGCCTCTTTTCATGGCACAGATGTGTGTTTTTGTCCCCAGTTCAGATGGAATAGTAAGCCTGAGTATGGGAACAAATGGCACTAACGCAAGGATCTTCTGACGTGATCTCATTTGGCCCATTCATTCATTTCTCTACAATATTTGATTCCTATGCCGATTTCTCTGACTGACAGGAAATGGCATCAGCAGTCTGACAAGTCAGAACAGTTTGACCTTTACAGACAACCAAGTGGAATGCTTTTCCTCACAAATTTTATGTTTCTATACACTTATAAAATAAATACATCCATGTCATTGTTTTTGATCAGGAAATATTTAGAGTATACTATAGCCTAAATGTTCAGTTCATACAAAATGAATGTCAATCTCTCCAAAAAGCAAGATTTAATTTAACTTTCTTCAGTCCCAAACTTAACTTTTTTACATCATCTTCACTAACTAATTTGTTGTCGTTTCTCACAGTTTTGATTTATCAGCAGAATTGTGTGGTGGACTAAATTGCAGCTGTCATGGGTTTTCGTCATGTCCCCCTCTGTTTATAGTGACAGCATGATAGCTAATGAGCCACAGTTGTGAACAAGCCCAATCTGTTTTCAAAGCAGATGCCAGTCCCCATTTGATCTCCACTGAATAACCTGCCATCTCCTCTCTGCATGCACAGTCCCTATTACCTCACAGGGTGGGAGAATCTCTTATTGTCTAGTGCTTTGATAGGTCAGCATGTTGAGCTGTGCGAGTGTATAGTTACAGTATGTGATGTTTCTTCATAAAAAATGTCAATGGGTGAGAGACACTGTGTACAAAACAGCTCTTTTGATGACAGACTGATCAGGTGAATCCAGGTGAAAGCTAGGATCCCTTATGGATGTCACCTGTTAAATCCACTTCAATCATTGTAGATGAAGGAGAGGAGACAGGTTAAAGAAGGATTGTTAAGCTTTAAGACAATTGAGACATGGAGTTGTGTGCAATTCAGATGGTGAATGGACAAGAAAAGAGTGCTTTTGAACTGGTTATGGTAGTAGGTGCCAGGTGAACAGGTTTGAGTGTGTCAAGAATTGCAAACCTGCTGTTTTTTTTCCGTTCAACAGTTTCCTGTGTGTATCAAGTATGGTCCACCAACCAAAGGACATCAACCAACTTGACACGACTATGGGAAACATTTGAGTCAACATCGGCCAGCATCCCTGTGGAATTCTTTCGACACCTTGTAGAGTCCATTCCCAGAAGAATTGAGGCTGTACTGAAGGCAAATGGGGGTGCGGCTCAATATTAAGGTGTTCTTAATGTTTTGTACACTCAGTGTATAAAACTGGTAAAGCTATAGCACACATTGGACATAAACAGTAAAGATTGTTTGAATGCTACTGTTATGGTAAGTAGTTCACTACTATCAAAACTGCAGAATTTTAGGCAGGGGGCTGGAGGACACTGAGTTTTGTAGTCCTGAAAGTAATCCCTCAGCATTTCACTTTAACATGTAAAGCATTGCTTTCAATCATGCAATCATTGCCACATTAGTTACTAACACAGCTACACTGTGTGTGAGATAATAATTAGAAAATTGTTGTATTTTAAAAAGTTGTATTTTATTTTCTAAGGGCCCCTAAAACACAATACACTGCCCCTCTCTTTACACAATGCTGAGATAAAAACAAACTTACATGGATCAGTATTACTGGCAATGGATGGGAACAATCTGCTGTTGCTTTTTAGGGATTATATTGGACAACTCTAGGAAATGCTGTATATTAGGCTATTATTAGCCCACAGTCAATTTTCTTTGTTAGGTCTGTAATGTAGTGAACGTTATGCCATAATCCAGTCTGTCTTTTCATCGTGTGGGATTCCAGTTCCATGTTTTACAGTAGCCAGCGGGTGGGAGGGATATGCCATGTGAACTATGTAATGCCAGCATACTTCTGAGTAAAGTTAAACTAAAGTATATGAATGCCTCAGTTCTTATCAACATAAGCCATCTAAATAACTGGATGTTACAAGGTCTAGATGTATGCTTACAAAAATCTGTTCGGCACAAGTATTCATATCTCTGACAATTTTTTTTAACCATTTTTAAAATACCCCCAAAATATAATACACTGAGTGTACAAAACATTAGGAACATCTGAAGGGGTGGAGACAGGTTAGAGAAGGATTTTCAAGCCTTGATGGATTGCCTATGTTTGCCGTTCAGAGGGTGAATGGGTAAGACGACGGATTTAAGTGCCTTTGAACGGGATATGGTAATAGGTGCCAGGCACGCCAGATTGTCAAGAACTGCAACGCTGCTGGGTTTTTCATGCTCAACAGTTTGCCGTGTGTATCACGAATGGTCCACCACCCAAAGGACATCCAGCCAACTTGACACAAATGTGGGAAGCAATTAAGTCAACATGGGCTAGCATCCTTGTGGGTATATATGGTGTATATGTTTTGTTGAAAATATGATAGAGCAATTCATTGCTATGTTTGGTGGCAATTGTCTATGTGCTGAAGGAAAACATTTTTATAAATAATTCATAATTATACTCTATATTCCCTACGCAATTGTCTTCATCACAACAGCTTAGCAGCCAAAAACAATGAATTGTCCCTAGTCCCTCCGCCATGCCGGGTCTTAGTGGCATCTTGATTTCTGCTGTGTGGGTTTTCCTCCTCTATGCGTTGCATCAACAGAGCGAGCTGTCAGGTGCATGGAGCAGAGGCTCGTGCGGTTTGATACCTATACTGCCCACCACCAGTCGCTTCTATTATTTCTCATAAACGGTTGTTTCATTTAGGATTTATCGAATATCATTCCACTCATGAATGTTGACTTGAGAATACTCTGAAGGTAAGCTCTCAATATTTTTCCGATATGTTGCATGTTTTCCTCCATACAAATAGCAAGTGGTTGATTTGATGAATATACTGATGGTGAGGAATGGACCACATTAGCCTACTATCTACCTTCTTTGACAACTGTTTGCTGGCCGAAAGGCATTCTTTTAAAATAGGCTACATTGTAACCACCAACATGATGGTTGTAACACACACACACAAACACTTATCGCACAATGAAATTCCATAATTCTAGCGCGGATACAGCAGCCCACATCAGTTGCACACAGCAGCGCAACATATGAAGCACGATGAAGACCGCAAAAGCCAAGCCTGCTGCTCCTACACATGTCGTGAATAGTCTGTGCGCTGTTTGAGTTAAAGCTATCGATGAATGCATGCACATTTTCTGACAGTATTCTATTATTTTTCTCGTCTTGGAATGCAGTGCATGCTGTGTCTATAGCTCGTGAGTCATTTAACTGTTCAATAAGTGTTTGGAAACAAGTTTTTGCTATTTGCATAGTTGAACATGAGTGTTTTGATCAAACACACTTTCTTCCGATTAGTATATCAAATAGCCTACTAATCAGGAGACAAATTGTAGTATTTCATAGATGTATACTTTTGCTCTAAAGTATTGCTTCAAGTCATGGACAGAGATGGGCGTTATCATTCTCGCAGAGAGAAGACGAGAGAGAAGACATCAGTGTTGCAGATTTATCTATGTAACTAAGCAGGTATTGCCAGGGTTTCCCCTCCTAAATATTAATACCTATATCAGATGGCACTTTTTTAGGGTCTTCCTCTGACATAGAGGTCCTCGATGGCAGGAAGCTCGGCCCCAGTGATGTACTGGGCTGTACACACTGCCCTCTGTAGTGTCTTGCTGTTGGATGCCAAGTAGTTGCCATACCAAGCGGTGATGCAGCCAGTCAAGATGCTCTCAAGGGTAGAGCTGTATAACTTTTTGAGGATCTGTGGGCCCATGCCAAATATTTTCAGCCTCCTGAAGGGGGACGAGGCGTTGTCGTGCTCTCTTCACGACTGCGTTTGTGTGTGTGAACCATGATAATTCCTTAGTGATGTGGACAACGAGGAACTTGAAGCTCTGGATCTGCTCCATTACAGCCCTGTCAATGTGGATGGGGGTGCTCAGCCCTCTTCCTGTAGTCCACGATCATCTCCTTTGTCTTGCTGACATTGAGGGAAAGGTTGGCACCACACTGCCAGGTCTCTGACCTCCTCCCTGTAGGCTGTCTCATTGTCGTCCGTGATCCAGCCTACCACCGTTGTCATCTGCAAACTTAATTATATTGTTGGAGTTGTGCACTGCCACGCAGTCGTGGCTGAACATGGAGTACAGGAAGGGACTTAGGGGTGCATGCTAAGTGGCCCCGATTGTTGAGGGTCAGCATGGTGAATGTGTTGCCTACATTCACCACCTGGGAGTGGACCATCAGGATGTCCAGGATCCAGTTGCAAAGGGAGGTTTAAAATGTTGCCGGAAGGGATGGCTGTTGTTTTACGGGCTCTTAACCAATTGTCCTATTTTTGTGAGTTCTTTTAGCATTGTTTGTAACTTATTTTGTAAATAATGTTGATGTTGCCGTCTCTTATGACCGAAAAAAGCTTCTGGATATCAGACCAGATATCAGTGAGTAATCTGACCAGATATCAGATTACTCACCTCAAACTGGACAAAGATTTTTTCTTTTGAGTTGAACGCAAAGGATAAAATGTTGCTCCCAGACAAGGCCCAAATCCCTGTCATTCATATGAAGGAAATACAGGGGGTGAAGATCAGGGTACCTTGTGAGAATGTCAGTGAGTGGGTAACCTGCCTCTACCATCTGTTCTATTGACCAATGTGCAAACACTGTAGAATAAACTGGATGAGCTCCGTTTGAGACTATCCTACCAACGGGACATTAAAAACTGTAAAAGCTTATGTTTCACAGAGTCATAGCTGAACGACGACATGGATAATATATACACTGCTCAAAAAAATTAAGGGAACACTAAAACACATCCTAGATCTGAATGAAATATTCTTATTAAATACTTTTTCTTTACATAGTTGAATGTGCTGACACAAATGATTTCCATTGATAATTTTTATCAACCCATGGAGGGCCTGGATTTGAAGTCACACTCAAAATTAAAGTGGAAAACCATACTACAGGCTGATCCAACTTTGATGTAATGTCCTTAAAACAAGTCAAAATGAGGCTCAGTAGTGTGTGTGTGTGGCCTCCACGTGCCTGTATGACCTCCCGACAACGCCTGGGCATGCTCCTGATGAGGTGGCGGATGGTCTCCTGAGGGATCTCCTCCTAGACCTGGACTAAAGCATCCGCCAACTCCTGGACAGTCTGTGGTGCAACGTGGCGTTGGTGGATGGCGCGCAACCCCCACCTGTGGACGTCGGGCCCTCATACCACCCCCATGGAGGCTGTTTCTGACCGTTTGAGCAGACACATGCACATTTGTGGCCTGCTGGAGGTCATTTTGCAGGGCTCTGGCAGTGCTCCTCCTGCTCCTCCTTGCACAAAGGCGGAGGTAGCGGTCCTGCTGCTGGGTTGTTGCCCTCCTACGGCCTCCTCCACGTCTCCTGATCTACTGGCCTGTCTCCTGGTGGCGGCTCCATGCTCTGGACACTACGCTGACAGACACAGCAAACCTTCTTGCCACAGCTCTCATTGACGTGCCATCCTGGATGAGCGGCACTACCTGAGCCACTTGTGTGGGTTGTAAACTCAGTCTCATGCTACCACTAGAGTGAAAGCACCGCCAGCATTCAAAAGTGACCAAAACATCAGCCAGGAAGCATAGAAACTGAGAAGTGGTCTGTGGTCCCACCTGAAGAACCACTCCTTTATTGGGGGTGTCTTGCTAATTGCCTATAATTTCCACCTGTTGTCTATTCCATTTGCACAACAGCATGTGAAATTTGTCAATCAGTGTTGCTTCCTAAGTGGACAGTTTGATTTCACAGAAGTGTGATTGACTTGGAGTTACATTGTGTTGTTTTAAGTGTTCCCTTTTATATTTTTGAGCAGTGTAGTTGGCTGGGTTTTCCCTTGCATCGGCAGGACAGAACAGCTACATCCGGTAAGACGATGGGGTGGGGGTGTGTCTATTTGTCAATAAGAGCTGGTGCGCAATGTCTATTTAAGGTAGTCTCGTGGTATTGCTCACCTGAGGTAGAATACCTCATGATAAGCTGTAGATCACACGATCTATCAAGAGTTTATATTTTTTGTAGCCGTCTATTTACCACCACAAACCGATGCTGGCACTAAGACTGCATTCAACGAGCTGTATAAGACTATAAACAAACAAGAATATGCTCACTAAGCTGAGGATCCTTGGACTAAACACCTCCCTCTGCATCTGGATCCTGGACTTTCTGACGAGCCACCCCCAGGTGGTAAGGGTAGGCAACAACATATCTGCCACGCTGATCCTCAACACAGGGGCTCCTTAGGGTGCATGCTTAGTCCCCTCCTGTTCTCCCTGTTCACCCACGACTGCGTGGCCAAGCATGACACACACCATCTAAGTTTTGACTACACAACGGTGGCAGGCCTGATCACCGACAACGATGAGACAGTCTTTAGTGGGCAGGTTGAAGACATGGCATTGTGTTGCCAGGACAACAACCTCTCCCTCAGCGTGAGCAAGACAATGGAGATTATTGTGGACTACAGAAAAAGGATGGCCAAACACTTTCCCATTCATATTGACGGGGCTATAGTGGAGCAGGTTGAGAGTTAAGGTCCTTGGTGTCCACATCACCAACAAACTATCATGGTCCAAACACAGCAAGACATTTGTGAAGAGGGCACAACAATGCCTTTTCCCCCTCATGAGACTGAAAAGATTTGGCATTGGTCCCCAGATCCTCAAAGTTCTACAGCTGCTCCATTGAGAGCATCCTGACTGGTTGCATCACCGCCTGGTATGGCAACTGCTCGGCATCCGACCGTAAGGTGCTACAGAGTGTAGTGCGTACAGCCCAGTACATCACTGGGGCCAAGCTTCCTGCCATCTAGGACCTATATACAAGGCGTTGTCAGAGGAAGGCCCCAAAAATGTTCATAGTCTCCAGTCACCCAAGTCATAGACGTTTCTCTCTGCTACCGCGCAGTACCGGAGCACCAAGTCTAGGTCCAAAAGGCTCGTATTTCTGTTCAAAATGTTGTATCAATACTTCCCATATGTGCCTAATTAGGTTATTAATGCATTTTCATGTTCAAAATTGTGCACTCCTCAAACAATAGCATGGTAATCTTTTACTGTAATAGCTACTGTAAATTGGACGGTGGAGTTAGATTAACAAGAATTTAAGCTTTCTGCCAAAATTAGATATGTCTATGTCCTGGGAAATGTTCTTGTTACTTACAACGTCATGCGGGATTGGTGTGCCGTCCACGGGACGGTTGAGCTAAAGTAGGCTAATGCGATTAGCATGAGGTTGTAAGTAACAAGAACGTTTCCAAGGACACAATAGCAGTACCCACCCGTAGCATGCGCTCCAGCAGTTATATTTCACTGGTCATCCCCAAAGCAAACTCCTTCTTTGGCTGCCTTTCCTTCCAGTTCTCTGCTGCCAATGACTGGAAAGAATTGCAAAAAAAAAATCACTGAATCACTGAACCCTCCCTCAGTAGCTTTAGCCTCTCTGGGATATGTGGGACGGTAGCGTCCCACCTGGCCAACATCCAGTGAAAATGCAGAGCACCAAATTCAAATAAATTACTATAAAAATTCAACTTTGATGAAATCACACATTCAATATACCAAATTAAAGCTGCACTTGTGAATCCAACCGTGTCAGATTTCAAAAATGCTTTAACGCAAACGATGCTATTATCTGAGCATGGCACCCCAGTAAACAAAGAAGCATATTTCAACCCTGCAGGCACGACACAAAACACAGAAATAGAAATATAATTCATGCCTTTGACGAGCTTCTTCTGTTGGCACTCCAATATGTCCCATAAACATCACAAATGGTCCTTTTGTTCGATTAATTCCGTCGATTATATATATCCAAAATGTCAATTTATTTGGTGCGTTTGATCCAGAAAAACACAGGTTCAACTTGCGCAACGTGACTACAGAATATCTCAAATGTTACCTGTAAGCATGGTCTAAACATTTCAAACTACAACTTTAGGTATTTTTTTAACGTAAATAATCGATCAAATTGAAGACGGAATCTGTGTTCAATACCGGAGGAAAACAAAGTGGAGCGTGCTTTCAGGTCACGCGCCTCTAACAAAGAGTACACTCCCCCCCCCCGTGCCTCATTCTGTACAGTGTTACTTCTTAATTTCTCAAAGGAAAAACCTCAACCAATTTATAAAGACTGTTGACATCCAGTGGAAGCGATAGGAACTGCAGGAAAGTCGATTAGAAATCTGGATTCCCAATGAAAACACATTGAAAAGAGTGACCTCGAAAAAATAATAATAATAAAATAAAATCTGAACTGTTTGTCCTCTGGGTTTCGCCTGCCAAATAAGTTCTGTTATACTCACAGACATGATTCAAACAGTTTTAGAAACTTCAGTGTTTTCTATCCAAATCTACTAATAATAGCTTCTGGGTCTGAGTAACAGGCCATTTACTTTGGACATGCTTTTCATCCGGGCGTGAAAATATTGCCCCCTGTCCCAAAGAATTTAAGCACCAGCTTACCGATCATTGCACCCGTACACAGCCCATCTGTAAATAGCCCACCCAACTAACTCATCCCCATATTATTTTTTTGCTCCTTTGCATCCTAGTATCTCTACTTGCACATCTATCACGCCAGTGTTTAATTGCTAAATTGTAATTATATTGCCATTATGGCCTATTTATTGCCTTTACCTCCCTAATCTTACTACATTTGCACAAACTGTATATATATTTTTCTGTTGTTATTGAATGTTTGTTTATCCCATGTGTAACTCAGTAGTAAATGAGAAGTTGTTCTCAACTGGCCTACCTGTTAATTAAAAAATAAAATAAAAAACATTGGCTACGGAGAGGCATTGATCATAGCAGGGAGGTGTTCAGTCCCAGGGCCCTGAGCTTAATGACCAGCTTGGAAGGGACTATGGTGTTGAAAGCTGAGCTGTAGTCATTTAATAGCATTCTCATATAGGTATTCATTTAGTCAAGATGTGATTGGGCAGTATGCAGTGCTGTGGCAATTGTCCCTGGATCTGTTGAGGTGCAATGCATTTTGAAGTGGGACCAGGGTGTCAGGTAACCAGGGTGTCAGGTAAGGTGGAGCTGATTTGGTCCTTGACCAGCTTCTCTAAGCACTCACTTCTGTCATCATGAAGTGCCACAGGGCGATGGCTGTTTAGGCAAGTTTGCTTTGTTTGGTTGGGTACAGGGACAATGATAGACAACTTGAAACATGTGGAGATTACACAATGAAATGGGGAGAGGTTGAATATGTTAATAAATACTCCAGCCATACCATCTGGGCCGGCTGCTTTGAATGTATTCTCAGACTTAAGTCTTACTCACTTTGTCCACAGAGAAAGAGAGCACCCTGCAGCGGAGATTCTCATTGGAGGATCAATGTTTTCCTTGGAGCAAACGTAAAAAGGTTTTTAGCTCGTCTGGGACTGCGGCATTGGTGTTCGCCACGTAGCTGGTTTTCCCTTTATACAGTAGTCCTTGCAACATGTCTTGCATGATTTGAATTGCGATTCCATTTTGTCACTGTACTGTGTTTTTGTATCTGATTGATTTTGTTGCCATTTACCCACGGTTTTTGGTTGGGATATGATACAGTTGAAGTCGGAAGTTTACATACATTTAGGTTGAAGTCATTAAAACCTGTTTATCAACCACTCCTCAAATTTCTTGTTAACAAACTATAGTTTTGGCAAGTCAGTTAGGACAACTACTTTGCATGACAAGTAATTTTTCCAACAATTGTTTACAGACAGATTATTTCACTTAATTCACTGTATCACAATTCCAGTGGGTCAGAAGTTTACATACACTAAGTTGACCGTGCCTTTAAACAGCTTGGAAAATTCCAGAAAATGATGTCATTAGAAGCTTCTGACAGGCTAATTGACATTTGAGTCAATTGGAGGTGTACCTGTGGCTGTATTTCAAGGCCTACCTTCAAACTCAGTGTGTCTGCTTGACATCATGAGAAAATCAAAAGAAATCAGCCAAGATCTCAGAAAAAAATTGTAGACCTCCGCAAGTCTGGTTCATC
Source organism: Oncorhynchus tshawytscha (assembly GCF_018296145.1). Taxonomy (NCBI): domain Eukaryota; kingdom Metazoa; phylum Chordata; class Actinopteri; order Salmoniformes; family Salmonidae; genus Oncorhynchus; species Oncorhynchus tshawytscha. The sequence goes on along the minus strand of NC_056456.1, from coordinate 21,492,191 downwards.
CTTGGGAGCAATTTCCAAATGCCTGAAGATACTCAACTGTTATTCTGACAGCTGAAATAAGTCACTCTCTACTATTATTCAGACTTTTCAAATTCTTAGGATCACCACTTTCTTCTAAATAACCTAAGACAGGGAATTTTTACTAGGATTAAATGTCAGTAATTGTGAAACTGAGTTTAAATGTATTTGGCCAAGGTGGATGTAAATTTCCGATTTCAACTGTATGTACAATAAACTCAGAAAAAAAAGAAACGTCCTCACTGTCAACTGCGTTTATTTTCAAACTTAACATCTGTAAATATTTGTATGAACATTAACAAGATTCAACAACTGAGACATAAACTGAACAAGTTCCACTGACATGTGACTAACAGAAATGGAACAATGTGTCCCTGAACAAAGGGAGGTCCAAATCAAAAACAACCGTCAGTATCTGGTGTTGCCACCAGCTGCATTAAGTACTGAAGTGCATCTCCTCCTCATCGACTGCACCAGATTTGCCAGTTCTTGCTGTGAGACGTTACCCCACTCTTCCACCAAGGCACCTGCAAGTTCCCGGACATTTTTGGGGGGAATGGCCCTAGCCCTCACCCACCGATCCAACAGGTCCCAGACGTGCTCAATGGGATTGAGATGTGGGCTCTTCACTGGCCATGGCAGAACACTGACATTCCTGTCTTCCAGGAAATCACGCACAGAATGAGCAGTATGGCTGGTGGCACTGTCATGCTGGAGGGTCATGTCAGGATGAGCCTGCAGGGAGAGTAACACATGAGGGAGGAGGATGTCTTCCCTGTAACGCACAGCCTTGAGATTGCCTGCAATGTGTCACAGCATCATCGGACTGAGCTTGTTGACACCGCCCCAGACCATGATGGACCCTCCACCTCCAAATCGATCCCACTACAGAGTACAGGCCTTGGTATAACGCTCATTCCTTTGATGATAAATGCAAATCTGACTGTCACCCCAGGTGAGACAAAACCGCGACTCGTCTGTATAGAGCACTTTTTGCCAGCCCTGTCTGGTCCAGCGACGGTGGGTTTGTGCCCATAGGCGACGTTGTTGCCGGTGATATCTGGTGAGGACCAGCCTTACAACAGGCCTACAAGCCCTCAGTCCAGCCTATTGTGGACAGTCTGAGCACTGATGGAGGGATTGTGCGTTCCTGGTGTAACTCGGGCAGTTGTTGTTGCCATCCTGTACCTGTCCCGCGGGTGTGATGTTCGGATGTACCGATCCTGTGCCGGTGTTGTTACACGTGGTCTACCACTGCGAGGACGATCAGCTGTCTGCCCTGGCTCCCTGTAGCTCTGTCTTATGCGTCTCACTGTACGGACAATGCAATTTATTGCACTGGCCACATCTGCAGTCCTCCTTGCAGCATGCCTAAGGCACGTTCACGCAGATGAGTAGGTACCCTGGGCATCTTGATTTTGGTGTTTTTCAGAGTCAGTTGAAAGGCCTCTTTAGTGTCCTACGTTTTCATAACTGTGACCTTAATTGCATACTGTCTAAGCTGTTACAGTTAGTGTCTTAATGACTGTTCCACAGGTGCATGTTCATTGAACAAGCATGGGATACAGTGTTTAAACCCTTTACAATGAAGATCTGAAGTTATTTAGACTTTTACAAATTATATTTCAACGACCGTGTCCTGAAAAAGGGACGTTTCTATTTTTGCTGAGTTTGTGGGATATGCATCGTATGATATGTACCATGTTTGAGAGACCAGGTGGGATTGTAAAAGTATTGTTCTGTGGAAAGACCATAACAAAAGGCATTACATTTGATTAAAGGTCAAAATTGGTCCAGAGACAGAGCAGGGAGTAATTGGGTAAAGAGTTGATTAAAAAAAACTAATCAATGTAATATACAGGACATTTTGACTTAACTGGCATCTGTCATGCTCTGCCGTTTTCTAAGAAAGAGCTCTGCTCTCCAAGAACGTATTGGGCTAGGCTACTATCATCCTCGGCCACTTTTTACATTTCACTGGATTAGTATTCCTTTTTAAAGCTGCAATATAACCTTTTGGGGCAACCGACCAAATTCCCCATAGAAATGTGAGTTATAGATCAGTCTCATTGAAAGCAAGTCTAAAAAGCAGTAGATAAGTTCTAATGCTTTTTCTATGCTTTCTGTTCTTATGTTTTGTTTTTGCATCTTTTACTTTCATTTTTTGACACCAGCTTAAAACAGCTGGTGATTGAAAATATTTCACAATGGTTTAGATGGTACAATATTTCTCCACTTGTTTTGTCACAATCTGAAATTACTACTTTAATTACTTCTTATTTGTCAGCAAGAGTCCTAAACACCGGAGGAATCAACTTAGAAAGATTTGGTTGTCAACTTCATTGTGCCACACACTACGAGGGAGGATAGATATTGCATTTCAATTGAGTTAGGCCCAATAATATACTGTTTGTAGATAATGTAGCAGTGTCAGTGTCTTCGCATCACAGGCTGCACTATCACAGTATCACAAAGTGGAACTGATTGTCAAGCACCAAGTATCCTCTGCATCACAGTCCCCCTCTCACTGTGTGTTAGAACTATATCAGGATTACATATACTGCCATTCAAAAGTTTGGGGTCACTTACAAATGTTCTTGTTTTTGAAAGAAAAACCAAAAAAATGTGTCCATTTAAAATAACATCAACGTATCCAAAATACAGTGTAGACATTGTAAATAACTATTGTAACTGGAAACCGCAGATTTTTTTTTTAATGGATTATCTACATAGGTGTACAGAGGCCCATTTATCAGCAACCATCACTCCTGTGTTCCAATGGCACGTTGTGTTAGCTAATCCAAGTTGATCATTTTAAAAGGCTACTTGATCATTAGAAACCCCTTTTGCAATTATGTTAGCACAGCTGAAAAGTGTTCTGATTAAAGAAGCAATACAACTGGCCTTTAGACTAATGGAGTATCTGGAACATCAGCATTTGTGGGTTCGATTACAGCCTCAAAATGGCCAGAAACAAAGACATTTCTTCTGAAACTCGTCAGTCTATTCTTGTTCTGAGAAATGAAGAGAAATTGCCAAGAAACTGAAGATCTCGTTCAACGCTGTTTATTACTACCTTCACAGAATAGCGCAAACTGGCTCTAACCAGAATATAAAGAGGAGTGGGAGGCCCCGGTGCACAACTGAGCAAGAGGACAAGTACATTAAAGTGTCTAGTTTGAGAAACAGATGCCTCACAAGTCCTCAACTGGCAGCTTCATAAAATAGTTTCATAGAAAGTATGTTCCTCTGTCCAGTGTCTTATCTTTGCCCATCATAATCTTTTCTTTTTATTGGCCAGTCTGAGATATGGCTTTGTCTTTACAACTCTGCCTAAAAGGCCAGCAGCCCGAAGTCGCCTCTTCACTGTTGACGTTGAGACTGGTGTTTTGTGTGTACTATTTAATGAAGCTGCCAGTTGGGGACTTGTTAGGCATCTGTTTCTCAAACTAGACACTAATGTACATGTCCTCTTTCTCAGTTGTGCACCGGGGCCTCCCACTTGTTCTATTCTGGTTAGAGCCAGTTTGCGCAATTCTGAACGGAGTGAGGTAGTCACCAGCAATGCATTTCAATTAACAGGTATGACTTGTTAAAAGTTAATTACGGTGTTTGAGCCAATCAGTTGTGCTGTGACAAGGTAGGGGTGGTATACAGAAGATAGCCCTATTTGGTAAAATACCAAGTCCATATTATGGGAAGAACAGCTCAAATAAGCAAATGGAAACGACAGTCCATCATTACTTAAGAACTTTGAACGTTTCTTCAAGTGTTGTCGCATGAACCATCAAGCGCTATGATGAACTGGCTCTCATGAGGACCGGCACAGGAAATGAGGACCCAGAGTTAGCTCTACTGCAGAGGATCAGTTCATTAGAGTTAACTGCATCTCAGATTGCAGCCCAAATAAACACTTCAGAGTTCAAGTAACAGACACATCTCAACATCAACTGTTCAGAGGAGAATGCGTGAATCAGGCCTTTGTTGCCGAATTGCTGCAAAGAAACAACTAAAGGGCACCAATAATAAGATGCTTGCTTGGGCCAGAAACACAAGCAGTGGACATTAGACTGGTGAAATCTGTCCTTTGGTCTGATGAGTCCAAATTTGAGATGATTGGTTCCAACCGACGTGTCTTTGTGAGACGCAGAGTAGGTGAACGGATGATCTCTGCATGTGTGGGTCCCACCGTGAAGCATGGAGGTGTGATGGTGTGGCAGTGCTTTGTTGGTGATACTGTCAGTGATTTATTTAGAATTCAAAGCACGCTTAACCAGCATGGTTACCGCAGCATTCTGCAGCGATTCGCCATCCCATCGGGTTTGCGCTTAGTGGGATATCATTTGTTTTTCAACAATGATCCAAAACACACGTCTAGGCTGTGTAAGAACTATTTTACCAAGGAGAGTGATCAGATGACCTGGCCTCCACAATCACCTGACCTCAACCCAATTGAGATGATTTGGGATGAGTTGGACTGCAGAGTGAAGGAAAAGCATCCAACAAGTGCTCAGCATATGTGGGAACTCCTTTAAGACTGTTGGAAAAGCATTCCAGCTGAAGCTGAATGTGAGGATGCCAAGAGTGTGCAAAGCTGTCATCACGGCAAAGGGTGGCTACTTTGAAGAATCTCAAATAACATTTAGATTTTTTTAACACTTTTCTCGTTACTACATGATTCCATATGTGTTATTTCATAGTTTTGATGTCTTCACTATTATTCTACAATGTACAAAATAGTAAAAATAAAGAAAAACCATGAGTGTGTCCAAACTTTTGACTGGTACTCCATGCATGTATGTAATATATATTAGTGCATCCGTTAAGTATTCAGACCCCCCCCAGCCTTATTCTAAATTGGATTAAATAAAACAAATCCTCATCTATACACAATACCCCATAATGACAAAGGGAAAACCGTTTTTTTGTTGCAAATATATTAAAATTAAAAACATATCTCATTTACAGCACCAGTGGTGGAAAAAGTACCCAATTGGCATACTTGAGTAAAAGTAAAGATACCTTCATAGAAAATGTGAAAGTCACCCAGTAAAATACTACGAGTAAAATTCTAAAAGTATTTGGTTTTAAAAATACTTAAGTATTAAAAGTAAATGTAATTGTTAAAATATAGTATCAAAATGAAAATATAGTATCAAAATTAAATTATAAATAGTTTCCCATTCCTTATATAAAGCAAACCAGACGGCAAGACTTTCTTGTTTATTATATGGATAGCCAAGGGGAACACTCCAACACGCAGACATCATTTACAAACAATGCATTTGTGTTTAGTGAGTCCACCAGATCAGAGGCATTAGCGATGACCAGGGATGTTCTCTTGATAAGTGTGTGAATTGAACCATTTTCCAGTCCTACTAAGCATTCAAAATGTAACAATGTACTTTTGGGTGTCAGGGAAAATTCATGGAGTAAAAAGTTAATTATTTTGTTTTGGAATGTAGTGGAGTAAAAGTCAAATATACCTAGGAAAGTACAGATACTACCTAAGTAGTACTTTAAAGTATTTTTACTGAAGTACTTTAAACACTGCACCTCTACTTCCCGCAGCTATGTGCAGTGGGCTAGATGGCAAGTGGGTCCTGAGGAGTAGAGAGGAGAGAGGCAGGTCCAACTGTGGAGGAGGGTGCATAATCAGATTTATTAGAGCCTAGCTAGTCCACTGACATTGTGCCAGTTCATCTCTGAACAGCATCGGCTCCATACAGCCAGAAATAGACGCCAGCCAAGGATTTTCTCTTGGAACTGTAGCTAGCTCTGTCTCTACCACTATAGAATAGATGGGATTCTATTATATAGGGCTGGAGCAGAAACTGTTTTTCAGACTGTCTAGTCGAAAGCAGGAGATAGATCAGTGTAGTGTTAATCATGTTGTAATTTATCAAGATGATACATTTCCTCTGATTTAAAGCTGTTCGTAAGGCTGAGGTTCAATTTGAAATAGATGTGAAAGCTGATAGGAAGCTGGGTACCCTGTAGAAGACTCTGTGATAGACCTTTAACTGACCGACACTATCTGTGGTCTTGCAGACCACTTTCTGTATGGATCTAAAGGAGAAACACTCCTGGATCACGTACTGCTATACACGCTCAGTTTATTGTTACAATCATTGACTGGTAGAGTCAATAGTGGTTTATTTCCTCATAATAGTTAGCTTTGGGTTATCTGTCAACCCAGCAATTACCTATTCCTCTCAAACCTCCTCCACTAGTCCCCCGAGAGTCCTTCCAATGGCTTAACCTCTGAACTGCTGAACCACTAGGGAACATCACACTACATTAGGTCAGGTGTAGGCACAATCTCTCAGGACAGTTTGAACCTTTTCACACTACTAATACAAGCCAAGACAGAGCAAGCTGTATTGTGCTGTCACCCATCCACCATAGTTGCTGGAACCCTGCTGGAAAGGAACATGTGAAAGATAGCCAAGCAAGCACTTTATGTTTTAGGTCTGCACTAAAAGGGTGTGACAATTGTATTTTATTGACTGCCTGCAAAATTGTGTTTACCTGTCCCATATTTGACCCTTAGGTGCAGGGCATCTCTATAAATGGGAAATGGTTGAATACAAGAAGAACCATCTTTGCCATAATATTTTACTCCTTAATAAAGTATAACAAAACGGCACACACATAATGTAAGTCAAACTCGGCAAAACAAAAGAAATTACCCTTTTTCAGGACCCTGTCTTTCAAAGAAAATTCGAAAAAAATCCCAAACTTCACAGATCTACATTGTGAACGTTTTAACACTGTTTCCCATTCTTGTTCAATGAACCATAAACAATTAATGAACATGCACCTGTGGAATGGTCATTAAGACACTAACAACTTACAGACGGTAGGCAATTAAGGTCAAAGTTATTTAACTTAGGACACTAAAGAGGCCTTTCTACGGACTCTGAAAAACACGAAAGATTCCCAGGGTCCCTGTTCATCTGTGTAAATTTGCCTTTGGCATGCTGCAAGGAGGCATGAGAACTGTAGATGTGGCCAGGGCAATAAATTGCAATGTCCGTACTGTGAGACGCATTAGACAGCGCTATAGGGAGCCAGGACAGCTGATCGTCCTCGCAGTGGCAGACCACGTGTAACACTTGCACAGGATCGGTACAGCCGAACATCACACCTGCGGGAAAGGATGGCAACAACAACTACCCGAGCTACACCAGGAGTGCACAATCCCGCCATCATAGCTCAGACTGTCCGCAATAGGCTGAGAAAGGCTGGACTGAGGGCTTGTAGGCCTGTTGTAAGGCAGGTCCTCACCAGACATCACCGGCAACAACGTCGCCTATGGGCACAAACCCACCATCTCTGCACCAGACAGGACTGGCAAAAAGTGCTCTTCACTGACGAGTTGCAGTTTTGTCTCACCAGGGGTGATGGTCGGATTTGTGTTTATCTTCGAAGAAATGAGCGTTACACCGTGGCCTCTACTCTGTAGCGGGATCGATTTGGAGGTGGAGGGTCCGTCATGGTCTGGGGCGATGTGTCACAGCATCATCGGACTGAGCTTGTTGTTGCAGGCAATCTCAACGCTGTGCATTACAAGGAAGACATGGCAATGTCACCAGCCATACTGCTCGTTCTGTGCGTGATTTCCTGCAAGACAGGAATGTCAGTGTTCTGCCATAGCCAGCGAAGAGCATCTCAATCCCATTGAAGCACGTCTGGGGCCTGTTGGATCCGAGGGTGAGGGCTAGGTCATTCAGCACAAATGTCCGGGAACTTGCAGGTGCCTTGGTGGAAGAGTGGGTAACATCTCACAGCAAGAACTGGCAAATAGGGTGCAGTCCATGAGAAGATGCACTGCAGTAGTTAAAGCAGCTGGTGGCCACACCAGATACTGACTGACTTTGATTTTGACTTTTTTCAGGGACACATTATTCCATTTCTATTAGTCACATGTCTGTGAAACTTGTTCAGTTTGTGTCAGTTGTTGAATCTTATGTTCTTACAAATATTTACACATGTTAAGTTTGCTGAAAATAAATGCAGTTGACAGTGAGAGGACATTTCTTTTTTTGCTGAGTTTAATATGAAATGTGTATGTGCAAAGTTTTTCAATATCATTCATTTTACATGATTTCTTCCTGCCTGCGTTGGGCTACTAAAATATTTGATATGCTGGCTTATTCACCTGCTGAGGCATTCACTCTATGCTGCTGAACCTTTGACACTTTCATTTAGGATTAAGTTTTAATCAATGCTGGACATGGTCTGGTTGGTATAACAAAAAAAAGACTAAGACGTGATGTTTTCAAATGTACAGAATGGCAGTGTCCAAAAAACCTAAAAGTAATTTTCATCAAACTGTTGAGGTGTACAGTATTTGCTTCAGGATTAAGAAAATGTGTAAATGCATTCAGAATGTCTTACAACAGACCTGTGTAATCCCCAGCCATTTTGAATGTTGAGTGTGAGATTGGTTTATGCATTCAAGGGTCTGTCTGGAAATGCAAATTAGTTTCTACACATTGCACGGTTGTTGCCTGTTGAAACCCTTTGTGTTGCAGGGTTTGACCATTGCGTTGATTGCAGGTCCAGGGAATCAGGGAAAATGTAATGGTATAGCTAGCATTGCATGGGGATTCCAGCATTTCCACCCCATATAGCAGGTCTTTCTTAAACTATGGGTCGGGGCCCAAATTGGTCGCGAGTTAAGAGAATGCATACCGTTGGAATCGGAAGTTTACAAACTCTCAGGTTGTAGTCATTAAAACTCGTTTTCAACCACTCCACAAATTTCTTGTTAACAAACCATAGTTTTGTCAAGTTGGTTAGGACATCTACTTTGTGCTGGACACATTTTTCCACCAGTTGTTTAGACCGATTCTTTCACTGTATCACAATTCCAGTGGGTCAGAAGTTTACATACACTAAGTTGACTGTGCCTTTTAAACAGCTTGGAAAATTCCAGATAATTATGTTAATGTTTTAGAAACATCTGATAGGCTAATTGACATAATTTGAGTCAATTGGAGGTGTACCTGTGGATGTATTTCAAGGCCTACCTTCAGACTCAGTGCCTCTTTGCTTGACATCATGGGAAAATCAAAAGAAATCAGCCAAGACCTCAGAAAAACAATTATAGACCTCCACAAGTCTGGTTCATCCTTGGGAGCAATTTCCAAATGCCTGAAGGTACCACGTTCATATGTACAAATAGTGCGCAAGTATAAAAATGGGACCACGCAGCCTTCATACTGCTCAGGAAGGTGATGCGTTCTGTCTCCTAGAGATGAACGTACTTTGGTGCGAAAAGTACAAATCGGTCCCAGATCAACAGCAAAGGACGTTGTGAAGATGCTGGCGGAAACAGATACAAAAGTATCTATGTCCACAGTAATACGAGTCCTATATCAACATAACCTGAAAGGCCACTCAGCAAGGAAGAAGCCACTGCTCCGAAACCGCCATAAAAAAGACAGACTACCGTTTGCAACTGCACATGGGGACAAAGATCGTATTTTTTGGAGAAATGTCCTCTGGTCTGATGAAACAAATAGAACTGTTTGGCTATAATAACCATCGTTATGTTTGGAGGAAAAAGGGGAAGGCTTGCAAGCCGAAGAGCACCACCCCACAGTGAAGCACGGGGGTGGCAGCAAATTGTTGTAGGGGTGCTTTGCTGCAGGAGGGACTGGGGTACTTCACAAAATAGATGGCATCATGAGGCAGGAAAATTATGTGGATATTGAAGTAACATCTCAAGACATCAGTCAGGAAGTTAAAACTTGGTCGCAAATGGGTCTTCCAAATGGACAATGACCCCAAGCATACTTCCAAAGTTGTGGCAAAATGGCTTAAGGACAACAAATTCAAGGTATTGGAGTGGCCATCAAAGCCCTGACCTGAATCCTATAGACAATTTGTGGGCAGAACTGAAAAAGCGTGTGCGAGCAAGGAGGTCTACAAACCTGAAACTGAATTTAAAAGTATTTGGCTAAGGTGTATGACTTCTAGTGTATATAATCACACTATTTCAGGGGTCGGCAAAAAGTTTGTTTTAGTTCCAAAGTATTCCCACAAACAACAAGATTGTCGTGTCTAGGGTTGCAAAATTCCAGGAACTTTCAATACATTCCCTGGTTTTGCAACCCTAATCGTGTCTCAATGTAATCAAGGTATGAAAGGTTTGTTATTTTCAAATACAATATAAATAGTGGCTTGCAAAAATGTTCACTCCCCTTGGCATTTGTCCCATTTTGTTGCCTTACAACCTGGAATTAAAAGGGATTTTGGGGGGGTTTGTATCATTTGATTTACACAACATGCCTACCACTTTGAAAATGCAACATATTTGTCTTATAGAAATAAGACAACAGAAAACAAAACAAAAAACAAAACAAAAAAAGTAATACTTTTTAGAGCCACCCTTTGCTTTGCAGCAATTACAGCTCCAAGTCTCTTGGGGTATGTCTCTGTAAGCTTGGCACATCTAGCCACTGGGATTTTTGCCCATTCTTCAAGGCAAAACTGCTCCAGCTCCTTCAAGTTGGATGGGTTCTGCTGGTGTACAGCAATCTTTAAGTCATAGCACAGATTCTCAATTGAATTGAGGTCTGGGCTTTGACTAGGCCATTCCAAGACATTTAAATGTTTCCCCCTTAAACAACTCAAGTGTTGCTTTAGCAGTGTGCATAGGGTCAGCAAACACCAAATGTGTTTGCTTATTATTTTCTTTAAGCAATGGCTTTTTATCTGGCCACTCTTCCGTAAAGCCCAGCTCTGTGGAGTGTACGGCTTAAAGTGGTCCTATGGACAGATACTCCAATCTCCGCTGGGGAGCTTTGCAGCTCCTGCAGGGTTATCTTTGCTCTCTTTGTTGCCTCTCTGATTAATGCCCTCCTTGCGTGGTCTGTGAATTTTGGTGGGCTTCCCTCTCTTGACAGGTTTGTTGTGGTGTCATTTTCTTTCATTTTTTTATAATTGATTTAACGGTGCTCCGTGGGATGTTCAAAGTTTCAGATTTTTTTTCTAGCCCAACCCTGATCTGTACTTCTCCACAACTTTAAAAAAAATATAGTTTTTATTTCACCTTATTTAACCAGGTAGGCTAGTTGAGAACAAGTTCTCATTTACAACTGCAACCTGGCCAAGAAAGCAAAGCAGTTCGACACATACAACAACACAGCGTTACACATGGAATAAACAGTCAATTATACAGTATAAAAAATCTATATACAGTGTGTGCAAATAAGGGAGGTAAGGCAATAAATAGTCCATGGTGGCGAAGTAATTACAATATAGCAATTAAACACTGGAATGGTAGATGTGCAGAAGATGAATGTGCAAGTAGAGATACTGGGGTGCAAAGGAGCTAGATAGATGGATACAGTATGGGGATGAGGTAGTTGGATGGGCTATTTACAGATGGGCTAAGTACAGGTGCAGTGATCTGTGAGCTGCTCTGACAGCTGATGCTTCAAGCTAGTGGGGGAGATATGTGTCTCCAGTTTCAGTGATTTTTGCAATTCGTTCCAGTCATTGGCAGCAGAGAACTGTAAGGAAAGGAGGAATTGGCTTTGTGTGACCAGTGAGATACCAGTTTGAGCGCGTGCTACGGGTGGGTGCTGCTATGGTGAGCTGAGAGAAGGCAGGGCTTTACCTAGCAGAGACTTGTAGATGACCTGGAGCCAGTGGGTTTGGCGACGAGTATGAAGCGAGGACCAGCCAACGAGAGCATTCAGGTCATAGTGGTGGGTAGTATATGTGGCTTTGGTGACAAAACCGGTGTCACTGTGATAGACTGCATCCAATTTGTTGAGTAGAGTGTTAGAGGCTATTTTGTAAATGACATCGCCGAAGTCGAGGATCGGTAGGATGGTCAGTTTTACAAGGGTATGTTTGGCAGCATGAGTGAAGAATGCTTTGTTGCGAAATAGGAAACCGATTCTAGATTTAATTCTGGATTGGAGATGCTTAATGTGAGTCTGGAAGGAGAGATTACAGTCTAACCAGACACCTATGTATTTGTAGTTGTCCACATATTCTAAGTCAAACTGTCCAGAGTAGTGATGCTGGACGGGCAGGCAGGTGCGGGGAGCGATCGGTTGAAGAGCATGCATTTAGTTTTACCTGCATTTAAGAGCAGTTGGAGGCCACGGAAAGAGAGCTGCATGGCATTGAAGCTTGTCTGGAGATTAGTTAACAGTGTCCAATGAAGGGCCAGAAGTATACAGAATGGTGTAGTCTGCGTAGAGGTGGATCAGAGAATCACCAGCAGCAAGAGCGGCATCATTGATGTATACAGAGAAGAGTCGGCCTGAGAATTAAACCCTGTGGCACCGCCATAGTCAGAGGTCCGGACAACAGGCCCTCCGATTTGACACACTGAACTCTATCAGAGAAGTAGTTGGTGAACCAGGCGAGGCAATCATTTGAGAAACCAAGGCTGTTGAGTTTGCCGATAAGAATGTGGTGATTTGACAGAGTCGAAAGCCTTGGCCAGGTCGATGAATATGGCTGCACAGTATTGTCTCTTATCGATGGCGGTTGTGATATCGTTTAGGACCTTGAGCGTGGCTGAGGTGCAGCCATGACCAGCTCTGAACCCAGATTGCATAGCGGAGAAGGTACGGTCGGTTTCAAAATGGTCGGTAATCTGTTTGTTAACTTGGCTTTCGAAGACTTTAAAGGCAGGGCAGGATAGATATAGGTCTGCAGCAGTTTGAGTCTAGAATGTCTCCCCCTTTGAAGAGGGGGATGACCGCGGCTGCTTTCCAATCTTTGGGGATCTCAGACAATACAAAAGAGGTTGAACAGACTAGTAATAGGGGTTGCAACAATTTCAGCAGATCATTTTAGAAAGAGAGGGTCCAGATTGTCTAGCCTAGCTGATTTGTAGGGGTCCAAATTTTCCAGCTTTTTCAGAACATTAGCTATCTGGATTTGGTCAAGGAGAAATGGGGGAGGCTTGGGTGAGTTGCTATGGGGGCTGTTGACCGGGGTAGGTGTAGCCAGGTAGAAAGCATGGCCAGCAGTCAGGTCTGGAGTGAACCAAGGGCTATATCTGTTTCTACATTTTTTGAATGGGGCATGCTTATTTAAGATGGTGAGGAAGGCACTTTCTAAGAATAATCAGGTATCCTCTACTGACTGGATGAGATCAGTATCCTTCCACGATACCCGGGCCAGGTTTATTAGAAATGCCTGTTCGCTGAAGTGTTTAGGGAGCATTTGACAGTGATGAGGGGTGGTCGTTTAACTGCAGACACATTACGCATGCAGGCAATGAGGCAGTGATCACTGAGATCTTGTTTGAAACAGCAGAGGTGTATTTAGGGGGCAAGTTGGTTAGGATGATCTCTACGATGGTGCCCGTGTTTACAGCTTTGGGGTTGTACCTGGTAGGTTCTTTGATCATTTGTGTGAGATTGAGGGCATCAAGCTTAGATTGTAGGATGGCCCGGGTGTCTATAGTAAGTGGCAGCAGTGAGAGACTTGTTTTTGGAAAGGTGGATTTTTAAAAGTAGAAGCTTGAATTGTTTGGGTACAGACCTGGATAGTAAGACAGAACTCTGCAGGCTGTCTCTGCAGTAGATTGCAACACCGCCCCCTTTGGCAGTTCTGTCTTGTCGGAAAATATTATAGTTAGGGATGGAAATGTCAGGGTTTTTGGTGGTCTTCCTAAGCCAGGATTGAGACACAGCTAGGACATCCGGGTTGGCAGAGTGTGCTAAAGCAGTGAATTTAACAAACTTAGGGAGGAGGCTTCTAATGTTAACATGCATGAATCCAAGGCTTTTACGGTTACAGTTGTCAACAAATGAGAGCACCTGGGGAATAGGAGTGGAGCTAGGCACTGCAGGGCCTGGATTAACCTCTACATCACCAGAGGAACAGAGGAGGAGGAGTAGGATACGGGTACGGCTAAAGGCTATAAGAACTGGTCGTCTAGTACGTCCGGAACAGAGAGTAAAGGGAGCAGGTTTCTGGGCGCGATAGAATAGATTCATGGCATAATGTTCAGACAAAGGTATGGTAGGATGTGAATACAGTGGATGTAGGCCTAGGCATTGAGTAATTTTGATGAGAGAGATATTGTCTCTAGAAACATTTAAACCAGGTGATGTCATCGCATGTGTGGGAGGTGTAACTAAAGGGTTGGCTATGGTATATTGAGTAGGGCTAGAGGCTCTACAGTGAAATAAGACAATCACTAACCAGAACAGCAATAGACAAGGCATATTGACATTAAGGAGAGGCATGCGTAGCTAAGTGATCATAGGGTCCAGTGAGTAGTGAGGCTGGTTGGAGATGCGGCGATTCAGACAGCTAGCGGGCTGGGGATAACAAGCTAACAGAAGGGCCTCAGAGGGACATCGCGATGGGGAGAGTCTGTTTATAGCCTCCTTGTGGGGAGCCTTCTCGTGCGTTTACGTCGGTAGACCAGTCGTGATGGATTGGTAATGGGGACCAGTTCCGTGCGGTAAAGGGGACCAGTTCAATTGACAGAATAGGTATAGTGGCCCAAGAAATTGTCAGATGGACCTATTCAGCTAACAGCTGATATGCTCCAGACAGATAGTGGGCCACGTCTAGCAGATGGGCATTCAGGGGACATCGCAATGGAGGGGCCATTTGAATAACTCCCTCGGGCAGATTAGATTTGCCCCTTACCTGTTTGGAGCGCTCCTTGGTCTTCATGGTGTCGCTTGCTTGGTGGGTCCCCTTGCTTAGTGGTGTTGCGGACTCTGGGGCCTTTCAGAACAGATGTATATTTACTGAGATCATGTGACAGATCATGTGACACTTAGATTGCACACAGTTGGACTTTATTTAACTAATTATGTGACTTCTGAAGGCAATTGTTTGCACCAGATCCTATTTAGGGGCTTCATAGCAAAGGGGGTGAATACATATGCATGCACCACTTTTCTTTTTTTTCTTTTTTTGAATTTTCTGAAGCAAGTTATTTTTTTCACTTCACCAATTTTGACTATTTTGTGTATGTCCATTACATGAAATCCAAATAAAAAATGTAATTGTATTACAGGTTGTAATGCAACAAAATAGGAAAAACGCCAAGGGGGATGAATACTTTTGCAAGGCACTGTATCTTATGTATGCTAGCTATGCTAACCAGCTTATACGAACGGGAGTTAGCATTTAGAAGTCACTTTTTCTAAACCTGAAAAGGGACAACTTCTACATATAATGCGAAAATAGTCAAATATATCCAAATCAGACTTGAGTAACCACAAAATGAAAATTGAACAACTTGTCATGTTTCACATTGCGCAAAATGGATGTACTATCATGAAACATGTCTGCTTGTGCATGGAAAATGTTGTTGACTATTTCTATGTATTAAGTCTCACTTCTGCCTGGCTCTCAAATAAATGGATGATTCATATTTCGCTGGGTAAAAAAAATATTCAAATCACTCCCCTGGGTATCATATATTATTATGTGAAGGTGTGCTAAATATGGTGTTACACACCACAACTCCAATCCTGATGATCATTTCAATATTTAGCTAATTATAGATTTTTGGCTCATTAGGAAATACATCATTTGAGTTGAAATGACCCCAAACTGTGTTCATTTTTTTTTAAATGAGTCATTTATTCACTCCCAAATGTCTGAATCATAGTTTATTAATGTGCCTTAGTAAAACTACTTTCCCTATTGCACTGCATGCCTCTTGTGTTCGTCTTTATTTTGTAATTGAATGCGCCGAAGGCGTGGCCTGAATCTCTCCCCTGGTCCCTACACTCCACACTACAGATGTCAGATTTTAATTTGCTACAGAAGTAAAATAATCCTGCAGCGACAGGAAATGTTAATTAATATGTGGAGTATAATTAATGGACATTTTTGTAAGGGTTGATGCATTTTTCGTAAGGTAAAATCATGTGGAAATTACAAACTTCAGAAGCCTTTTTAAACCTCATACCCTACAAGTTTTAAAGTTAAGATCAAATGAAGGTCCTACATCTGTAGTTGATCTGACAGGCAGGAACCGACTGACCACTGGAGCGTGCTTCACTTTTCATTTCTAGCTGGACCCTTGCCAGTCCAGTCCCTTGACTTCACAATGTTCCTTGGCACCCTACCAAGTCGCCTTTCTCAATCGGGTGTCTTGTTATTTTTTTGAACATTCTTAGAGAAGGAATCCTTACCCGGTTTGAGTTTTTTGTTCTAGATTTGTGTCAAGTCACCTCACGAGATGTTGACTCTTCCGACTGCTTGGTGTCTCTGTGAGAAGGTTAATTACATTTCAATAGCTGGCTGTTTTGGAGCATGTGAAGATTACTCTAATGGGCCATAGCTATACAGCTATTTTTAAATCCTTTAGTTAAATTATATATACTTCCTTTTGTGAAATATTTTTGCATCATTTTACACACAGTATTTTTCTCTACCCAAACATGTTTTGACCAAGCACAAATTTTCTTCAAAAGAGAATGCATGCAAGTGTGGCTGAGGTGGTTAGGTGTACAGAATGAGTAACTCTACCTGAGACCTGAAGACCCATGCTAGCTCCGAGAGCTCATGCCTAAGCTCTACTGTAGCTCAGTGGGCTATCGTGATCTTGAGTTACACCGACAACATAGGTTTGTATCTGTAAACCCCAGGTCCCCAACCGTACAAATCGAGAGCGCTGTAGGAAAGAGGTGGAGAGATTATAATCTTGTCATTCTTCCAGCCTCAGCAGTTGTGACTGTAACATGTTAATCAGGATTTGGGGAACTGTGTGCTCTGACAGACTCAACAGGACATGCTGAGGATCCCAAGTGACTAACTATTGTTACCTTGGTATGGCTGGTTAAAGACCTCTGACACAACAGTAACCTATGTGAGTGTACACTGTGAGTCACTGTCAGTGAATTGGAAGATAGTCAAATTGATTGCTAACAGATGGTGGCAGATTGACTGGTCAACTTGACTTTATATAATTTCCCCATCATTCACTGTAGCAGTCTATTTCTCAATTTCAGAGTACAAAATTCTGTGGAGAAGAACTGTCTTGTTTCAGGAACAGCCACTAGTTCTGACATGTTGTTTCAGTATATGCATTATTCAAATCAAATGAAATGTTATTAGTCACATGTGCTGAATACAACAGGTGTAGCCCTTACAGGAAAGTATATACATGTCTTTCCCTGTAAGCCTTACAGGGAAAGGCTTACAAAATATGAATAAGAAATAAAAGGAACAAGTAATTAAAGAGCAGCAGTAAAATAACAATAGCGAGACTATATACAGGGGGTACCAGTACAGCGTCAATGTGTGGGGGCACCGGTTAGTCAAGGTAATTGAGGTAATATGTACATGGATGTAGAGTTATTAAAGTGACTATGCATAGATAATAAGAGTAGCAGCGGTGGAGAAGAGGGGGTGGGGGGCAATGCAAATCATGTTCAGCAGTCTTATGGCTTGGGGGTAGAAGCCTCTTTTACTTAGACTTGGCGCTCTGGTACCGCTTGCCGTGCGGTAGCAGAGAGAACAGTCTTTGACTAGGGTGGCTGGAGTCTTTGACCATTTTTAGGGCATTCCTCTGACACCGCCTGGTATAGAGGTACTGGATGGCAGGAAGCTTGGCCCCGGTGATGTGCTGGGCCATACATACTACTCTCTGTAGTGCCTTGCTGTCAGAGGATGAGCAGTTGCAATAAAAGGCTGTGATGCAACCAGTCAGGATGCTCTCGATGGTGCAGCTGTAGAACCTTTTGAGGATCCATGCCAAATCTTTTCAGTCCCCTGAGGGTGAATTGTTGTTTTTTTAATGCCCTCTTCATGACTGTCTTGGTGTGCTTGGACCATGTTAGTTTGTTGGTGATGTGGACAGCAAGGAATTGAAGCTCTCAGCTCTCCACTATAGCCACGTCCATGAGAATGGGGGCATGCTCGGTCCTCCTTTTCCTGTTTTCCACATTCATCTCACATTGGCTGCGGAGAGTGTGATCACACAGTTGCCCGGAAAAGCTGGTGCTCTCATGCATGTTTCAGTGTTATTTGCCTCGAAGTGAGCATTAAAGTCATTTAGCTCGTCTGGTAGGCTCATGTCACTGGGCAGCTCTCGGCTGTGCTTCCATTTTGTAGTCTTTAATGGCTTGCAAGCCCTGCCACATCCGTCGAGCGTCTGAGCCAGTGTAGTACGATTCGATCTTAGTCCTGTATTGAAGCTTTGCCTGTTTGATGGTTCATCGGAGGGCATAGCGGAATTTCTTATAAGCTTCTGGGTTAGAGTCCCACTCCTTGAAAGCGGCAGCTCTAGCCTTTAGCTAAGTGAGGATGTTGCCTTTCATCCATGGCTTCTGGTTGGGGTATGTACGTACAGTCACTGTGGAGACTACATCATCAATGCACTTATTGATGAAGCCAATGACTGATGTGGTGTACTCCTCAATGCCATCGGGAAGAATCCCGGAACATATTCCAGTCTGTGCTAGCAAACCAGTCGTCTGGCTTTGCATCTGCTTCATCTGACCCCTTTTTTATTGACCGAGTTGCTGATGCTTCCTGCTTAAATTTTAGCTTGTAAGCAGAAATCAGGAGGATAGAATTATGGTCAGATTTGCCAGATAGAGGGCAAGGGAGAGCTCTGTGTGTGGAGTAGAATTTTTTGTTGTTGTTGGTAAAAACGGATTTAAGTTTCCCTGCATTAAAGTCCCCGGCCACTAGGAGCACCGCCTCTTGATGAGCGTTTTCCTGTTCACTTATGCCAGAATACAGCTCATTGAGTGCAGTCTTAGTGACAGCATCGGTCTGTGGTGGTATGTAGACAGCTATGAAATTACAGATTAGGTAGATGGTGTGGTTTACCGTTTATCATGAGATTCTCTACCTGAGGTGAGCAAAACCTTGAGACTTCCTTAGATATCGTGCACCAGCTGCTGTTGTTTACAAAAATACATAGTTTGACTCCCCCTTGTCTTACCAGACGCCACTGTTCCATCATGCCAATACATAACCAGCAGTATGTTGATAATGTCATCGTTCAGCAACAACTCCATGAAGCATAAGATATTACAGTTTTTAATGTCCCGTTGGTAGTTTAATCTTCCTCTTAGGTCGTGCATTTTATTTTCCAATGTTTGCATGTTAGCTAGTAGAACGGATGGCAGTGGGGGTTTATTAGATCATTTACAAATTCTCAGAAGACAGCCTGACCTCCATCTTCTCTTCACGTAAATGACAGGGATTTGGGCCTGTTCCCGGGAAAGCAGTATGTCCTTATTTGATGTTTAATATGAGTGTACTATGATAGCTGTTTGAGATTATAAAAAGATTAGAGTACATTATTATAGTACACTTTAAATTGATTTTTTGACTATTCTCTCTCTATATATTATATAGACACTGTACACATTTACCCCATACCCCTGTAAATCGACTCTGTAACGGTACCCCGTGTATATAGCCAAGTTATCGTTACTCTCAGTGTATTTATTACTTTTATTATTACACGTTATTACTTCTCTATTTTCTTTCCCTCTGCATTCTTGGCATTTCACTGTTAGTCTACACCTGTTGTTTACGAAGCCTGTAACAAATAACATTTGATATGTCTGTATTAAATTATCATTTTATTAATCTACTTCTTTGACATACTTTAACCTGCACGCTATGAGAGCTGTTTCATAATGGATTAACGGGTTCATTTTTCTAATTACTTGAATCCTCATCTCAACAAGTCCTCTGGGAGAGTGAATAGAGATTAAAATATTTTTTCCAAACGAAATACAAATACAGTAATTGACTTGGTTCTGCAGTTCTTGAAATTATAATTTATTTGATAATGTTATGAATATCAAAAGCTCTATAGATTTTTGCCCAGGCCATATGTTTTATCAATCCCTGTCTGAAGCTATAAAAGTGCAGTACAAAAGAGAGCTTACTGTAATATCAGTTAATGACAAAGATGGACATGTTATTTTATAGAATTCTCCAAATTCTGACTGCAATGTTTCACTTAAATCTCAAGTAGATATGTTGGTTCCCATAATTTACTAGTCATATGTTATCCTTAAATGTCAGTGGTCAACAAAAAAGTGGAATTGAAGATATTTAAAATGTTGGTGGTAATAGTGTTTTAGTAAGAACAGACATAGGTTTGTGTATTTCATGGTTTAATAGTCACTGTGTTGATTCCTTTCAGAATGACGGATATCATCCAATCTTGGAATGCCACAATGCAATACTACTACATGCCATATAACTATGATTTCTGTGTATTCATGAAACCAAGATGAATCATGAAATTACACATTAGTGGGCTATCATGTGATAATTAATGCATTTTTCTATTTAACTCGCTGTACTGTGAAGATATCAAAACATGGCTTTCACCTTTCTAAAGAAATGATTACATTTGTGACCTGATTCAGGAAACTAGGCGTATGTCACAAGTCACGACTTCACAGGGGAGCCATTTGAATGTAAACACATTTTTTTGCCAGAAATGCCTTCTTGAACATGTGAATGTTCATGTGCCTTAATATCAAAATCATATGCCATCTGTAAATAAGAATAAAATTGTCATATTATGAGTCTAGTTGGTTAAGCCACCGAAAAGTTAGCAACCTTCCCACTAGCCATGATTGGTTGAGATAATGAGTGGGCTGGACATGCCGAGAGAGGAGTTCAGATTGGTTTGCCATAGAAGCTTGGCAGTCTGTTAGTAATATTGTCTTAAACAGCTTTTTTCTTAAATGTTGTATAGTGGAGCTGCATAAGTGTGGCTCTCCACTTTCTGGAGGATCAAGTTTTAAAATCAGTGGAATTGGAGAATGATAGCTAAAGAGATGGAGGAAATATCTGTCTCCGGATTACATCTTCAAACTAAGGGCAACCGTGATATGGCATTCCTGACAGGGAGACTCATCCATGCAAGATGATCTATACAGGTAAGATAGTCTAGCGTTTAGCTAGCTAATGTTACATTTTCAGATATTACATGTTTCTAATGTTGACAGAAAGTGGTTTCATTTCAAGCTAAGGTGTACTGTTAGCTAGCTAGCTAACGTCAGCTGGCTGGCTCCCTAGCTGATGTTATCATTACTTTCCCAGAGCCGTTTGGTCTTCTAGTTAGAGCCTAATGTTAGCTAGCTAACATTGAACATGGTTGGTTAGCTCCCAGCACTGTGGCATTGTTGGCACTGTTCATTGTTGTTTAACTAGCTAATGTTAGCTGGCTGGGTCATTAGCTAACATTATGTGACGTGTGTGCACTTACACGGTGTTTACCTAGCTAGGTATATTGTTTACCTAGCTAGCAAGCTATATGTCTTAAGCTAAAGTGTACTGTTAGCTAGATGGGTAACGTTAGCTGGCTGGTTCCCTAGCTGACGGTATTTTTCGTTTCCCAGAACCGTGTGCTGTTCAGGTTAGAGCCTAATGTTAGCTAGCTAACATTGAACATGGTTGGTTAGTTCCCAGCACTTTGGCATTGTTGGCACTGTTTATTGTTTAACTAACTTTAACGTTGGCTGGCTGGCTTGTTAGCTAATGTGACGTGTGTACAACACCCGTTGAATATGGCCGGTGTTAGTAAAGGTCTGCAAAAAAACGTAATGAAATTGTTGCCAGCAATTTAGGCTGTTTTCATGTTATCTGGAGGTAAACAAATCATCGGCCAGAGCGTCTTTGTTTCGCTTCGAGAGCGAAACTAGATGGGTGGGGCTAAAGCTTAGGGTCAGGGTGTGAACAATGCTGAATGGGTGTAGACAAAGAAGAGCTCTTCACTAGATAGCAAAACATTCAAAGGCGATTTTCTCAAAAGTGAGTTTACAAGTTGATCAACTTTCAAAGCAGAATTACTTTCCCATTGTTCCTCAAATGCAGTGTATGATATACCATTTTGTAGCTCTAAGTCTCTACTTTTATATAATGTAAAAACACAATTTCAAATTTTGCTACATATGACTGAAAATAATCCAGGTGGTGAGTCACATTTAGCCATTATGATGAGCCATTGTGACTGCCATAGTAGATTCTACGTAGGATTTAACAGCTGTAAGCACACAAAACAGATATCACCCATATTCCTTCATCTCATATCCCTACTGCTGTTAGGGTTGTAGTTTGAATGCTGTCAAACTCCGAGATAAGGCTGTATTATTCACACAGTATCAGATCAGTGGTGCTAGTTCAGAACCATGGATTGCGCCAAGCAGACCTCACCACCAAACTTGCCCATTGCAGTGTTTCAAAGTAACTCACTGTTGCATTATTTGTCATGGTGAATGGCTGTTGATGATCAGAAATTGACTTCATACAGCTCTCAGTCATGAAATTGGTTCTCATACTTGCTGTTATTCTGTCTTTGCTCAGCGCTCCCCTCAACTGTAGAAGTTATTCAGAGAATGTTCACGTAGTAACATGCTGTGTGAATTATGGATGGATGTACGGTTCAGTAGGTTAGTGTCCCAGCTCATGAGCTAAGTGTTCAGATTTGTGATACTGGCCTGGTTTCTGTAGGATGAGGGTGGTGGTGTGGTTGTGGTAGCCTTACAGTGACCAATACTATAACTAGACTGTGAAGGATCCACTTTTAGGTTGGATGAGGATTTCCCCATGCACTCGCCCCTGTGTACTTCTACCCTCTGGAAGAGGAATGTAGGGAAGTATGCCATGTAAACAATGAAACCGGGATGTATACAGTATCTTGCGGAGACTATCGCAAAAGCCTGCTTAATTAATCAACTTGCCAACGCAGCTTCTTATCTCTAATTGGTAGTGGGTTCTGTTGAGACAAAACTGTGTATTGGTGGAGAGTAAAGTCCTGTGTGTGTGTGCGCTTGCATGCATGTGCATCACTCTGTGTGCACGTGCAGTGTGTTCCCCTGCTGGGAGGATGGAGCCACTCAAGCCTCCTGAAGGAAAAAGTGCAGTGACTGCAGTCAGACCACTTTGGGCAAGGCCACAGGCTTAAACACACAGATCAAGAGTGGTTACAGCCCGCACAAAAGGCAGTGAAAAATGCATGGGAACGCACAATGCAGTGATGTCAGAGGAATAATCCACTAACAGTATCTGGGCCACTGCAGCTGGGGTGGAGGAACAGAGGATCCTCAGCTATATGCGGAGCTAGGCTCTGTCACAATGGATGGCTGAATGGGAAGAAACAACTGCGAGGTGGGGAGGAAAGAGGAGAAGGGAGGGGGGATTGGATTGCCAGCAGCATATTAGTTGTGGTTCTGACTGACTGAGTGGCAATGCCAACAGCAGCATTGACTTGAATCATTCCAGCTGACGCGGAGAATCCTTTGCATCCTAGAAAAGGGGATTAGTCCCCAACAAGGCAACAAAGTGTTTCTTTATTACAGCACAGGCAGGCTGTGAATGTCTCATGTTATGCCTCCCATTTTATATATATATATATATATATAGTGCACAACATTTTGTCACCCTCCTAGTGGATATGAAGAGGAACTCAACCTGCAATGTACAACCTGAGATGAGCAGTGTACAACTTGAGATGAGACGGTGAGAGGGCCTCAGACTGTACTGCAGACAGTAACTGTTCTCTCTCAGCCCAGCTATTGGTGAAACGGGAGAGCGAGATCGATCCCTAAAGCTCAATCTTATCAGTTTAGCGCAGAGAGGGAGCAAAGTTGGACGATTGACTTGTCAACATACAGCTTGCAGTACAGTACAGGTTACATTACAGAACTTTGGAGAGTTTGTAGGAAATAGGAATATTAACAGGTTGGTCTGGGGAAGAGACAGATATAACAGTAAGTATTAGATCCATGTGATCTGGGTTTCAGATTTCTGGTAACAATTCATTTCTATTGGGTGAAATCTGACTACTCAGTAATTGACTAAATTGACTTTGCCTCAACAAGTGATCAAATATTGTTTCTTTAATGTAATTACATTTGAAGGACTGACGTGAAACAGTTTAATGTGTGAATTAACACACATTTAAATTAATGAGAGCAATACATAAACAGATTGCTACAAAGGGCGAAGTAAATTCCTTAGGCCAAGTGATAAGAGACAAGCATCAATCGATAAAACATGTCATTTGATATAACAAACTGTTTTAGGAAAACAGTGTTAAATGAGCAGTTTTCTCAGGACAAGGACATGGGACAGATTCTAATGCATTGTGCATGTTTAAATCACTATTAATCTTAATCTAGGATTAAAGATGGGATTCTAGGAGCAGATCAAGGAGTTTGAAACAATCAGTTAGGCTTTTACATATTTATTTCATTAAGTCTTTGCTCGAGACGGCATTTGTTGCAAATGACTTTGGGGAGCTTTCAGTTTTCATACAGTGGAGAGTTTTCAGCTTTCCAAACCATATGACATCACCTCACCTAGAGACAGACATATACAGTTGAACTCAGAAGTTTACATACATTTAGGTTGGAGTCATTAAAACTTTGTTTTTCAACCTCTCCACAAATGTCTCGTTAGCAAACTATGGTTTTGGCAATTCGGTTAGGACATCTACTTTGGGCACGACACAACTAATTGTTCCAACAATTGTTTACAAACAGATTATTTCACTTGTAATTCACTGTATCACAATTCCAGTGGGTCAGAAGTTTACATACACTAAGTTGACTGTGCCTTTAAACAGCTTGGAAAATTTCAGAAAATTATGTCATGGTTTTAGAAACTTCTGATAGGCTAATTGACATCATTTGAGTCAATTGGATGTGTACCTGTGGATGTATTTCAAGGCCTTCCTTCAAACTCAGTGCCTCTTTGCTTGACATCATGTGAAAATCAAAATAACTCAGCGAAGACCTCTGAAAACTTGTAGATCTCCAAGTCTGGTTCATCCTTGGGAGCAATTTCCAAACGCTTGAATGTACCACGTCCATCTGTACAAACAATAGCATGCAAGTATAAACACCATGGGACCACGCAGCCGTCATATGCCTCAGGAAGGAGATGTGTTCTGTCTCCTAGAGATGAACGTACTTTGGTACGAAAGTGCAAATTCATCCCAGAACAACAGCAAAGGACGTTGTGAAGATGCTGGAGGAAACTGGTACAAAAGTATCTATATCCACATTAAAACGAGTCCTATATCGCCATAAGCTGAAAGGCCGCTCAGCAAGGAAGAAACCACTGCTCCAAAACCGCCATTAAAAAAGCCAGACCACGGTTGGCAACTGCACATGGGGACAAAGATCGTACTTTTTGGAGAAATGTCCTCTGGTCTGATGAAACAAAAATAGAACTGTTTGGCCATAATGACCATTGTTATGTTTGGAGGAAAAGGGGGATGCTTGCAAGCTGAAGAACACCATCCTAACCGTGAAGCACAGGGGTGGCAGCATCATGTTTTGGGGGTGGTTTGCTGCAGGAGGGACTGGTGTACTTCACAAACTAGATGGCATCATGAGGGAGGAAAATTATGTGGATATATTGAAGCAACATCTCAAGACATCAGTCAGGAAGTTAAAGCTTGGTCGCAAATGGGTCTTCCAAATGGACAATGACCCCAAGCATACTTCCAAAGTTGTGGCAAAATAGCTTAAGGACAACAAAGTCATGGTATTGGAGTGGCCCTCACACAGCCTTGACCTCAATCCTATGGAAATATGTGGGCAGAACTGAAAGTGTGCGAGCAAGGAGGCCTTCAAACCTGACTGTTACACCAGCTCTGTCAGGAGGAATGGGCCAAAATTCACCCAACTTATTGTGGGCAATTTATGGAAGGCTACCCGAAATGTTTGACCCAAGTTAAACAATTTAAAGGCAATGCTACCAAATACTAATTGAGTGCATGTAAACTTCTGACCCACTGGGAATGTGTTGAAAGAAATTAAAGCTAAAATCATTCGCTCTACTCTTATTCTGACAGTTCACATTCTTAAAATAAAGTGGTGATCCTAACTGACCTAAGACAGGGAATTTTTACTTGGATTAAATGTCAGGAATTGTGAGAAACTGAGTTTAAATGTGGCTAAGGTGTAGGTAAACTTCCGACTTCAACTGTATAATATCAAATAGTCTGTGACAATTACTGATTTTATGCTCAAAGTCATAGTCAGAGACCAAAAAACAGTGTTCTAGTAACAGAAGTCATACGGTTTTATTACCTACTCAAATTCAAATGTATTCGGCACACGTGACAAATACATCAGTGAAATGTTTACTTAAGTAAAATTAGGTAAACAATAGATAAGTAAAGAGGTAAAATTACAGTGAAGATAACAGTAGTGAGGCTATACAGGTGACCGAGCTGTTGCCGTACCAGGCAGTGATGCAGCTGTAGAAACTTTTGATGGTCTGAGGACCCCTGCTAAATCTTTTCAGTCTCCTGAGGGTGAATCAGTTTTCTTGTGCTCTCTTCACAACTCTCTTGGTGTGTTATGACCATTCTAGTTTGTTGGTGATGTGGACACCAAGGAACTTGAAGCTCTCAACCTGCTCCACTACAGCCCCATCGATGAGAATGGGGCGTGCTCTGTCCTTTCCTGTAGTCCCCAATCATCTCCCTTGTTTGATTACGTTGAGGGATAGGTTGTTATTCTGGCACCACACAGCCAGGTCTCTGACCTCTTCCCTATAGGCTGTTTCATCGTTGTCGGAGATTAGGCCTTAATGATGGTGTTGGCGTCATGCCTGGCCATGCAGTCGTGGGGAAACAGGGAGTACAGGAGGGGACTTAGCACGCACCCCTTAGGGGCTCCAGTATTGAGGATCAGCGTGGCAGCTGTGTTGCTACCTACTGTTGGAATTGGCTAAACTTTTAACATTGAGATATTAAATAAATGATAGATCAGAAGCATAGAATATATGGAGTGCTTCCCTTTGTAGTCTGTAATAGTTTGCAGGCACTGCCACATCCGACGAGCGTTGGAGCTGGTGTAGTATGATTCAATCTTAGTCCTGTATTGGCCCTTTGCCTGTTTGATGGTTTGTCTGAGGGCATAGCAGGATTTCTTATAGGCTTCCGGGTTAGAGTCCCACACCTCGCCGTCAGCAGATTTTTACAAGGCACCCCACCCTGTGCCCTCTATACCTGCATATCTTTCTCTTGCCAATGACGGGGATTTCGGCCTCGTCGGGTGTCTGAAGTACATCCTGTGCATCCTGCTTGTTGAAGAAAAAATCTTTGTCTATTCCGAGGTGAAGGATCGCTGTCCTGATATCCAGAAGCAATTTTTTGCCATAAAATACGGTGGCAGAAACATTATGTACAAAAAAAAAACACAATAGTACAATTGGTTAGGCGCCCCTAAAACGGCTGCCATTTCTTCCGGCGCCATCTTACTCCTACAGTTTTACTACAGGTTAGAGTACCCATCTGGGGTTAAAAGCACAACTGTGTCTTGTGCTTTTATTCATCACATCAACCAGGTTTCCATCCAACGATTTCATACGGATGAAAGTCATGACCTGGCTTATGGAAGCAGGAAATGCTGGTACAATTTATAAATCGCAACAGAGAATTTGATCGATCGACATGTTGGGATCCTTTTGTGTGGGTAAAATTAATTAAGGTAGAAATGTCCGTGGAAATGCATGCATTTTATTAGGCTACAGAATAAATCAATTATGATGAACCTCAAAGCGTGGCGGAAGTGTACGTTGATGAGCTTGATGCTCCTTTCCAATAAATATCCAAGGTCTTATTCTGGTGACATGATGATAAATGCTTGGCAGCCGTTTGACAAATAAAAATCTATTTTATCCATAATAATCTCATCATGTAGGTAGCCTACCCGCACTGTATCTGTGAGCTATAGGCTAGAGCGCACTTACCAAGACTAGAGTAGACACATTTGCGATATAACGCAACAGTTTTTATGACAATACCATTAGTAGTGTTCAAAATGCAATGGAAACAGTACATAGGAATTTAACCACAAATGTTATTTTTATGTGCACTACTGTACGTCATCACGCACAGCCTTTTTATCCACAATAATTCAGTTTGATGGAAACACATCTCTGGTGGGAAAATATAAAATATAAACATTGTAGAATATTTGCATGAAAATCTGTCGCCAATTGGATGGAAACCTAGCTATAGACCTATACTTGTATAAAATGTTTATTGACATTTTGTTCTTAAAAACGCAAATATTTACATTTTGAAAGACATTGGATTATGTAAATTACTCAGGGTTGATGTGTAATAATCGGTTACATTGGTGCCGTGACCCTGATCATTCAAAGCAGACAAAGTGTATTGTAGGAAGACTTGTGTTAGCTCCCACTACATTATCTCATCTGGGTAACATGGTCTTGATTAATGCCATCAACTGTCGTTTGACCTAACACCTGATTGGTTATGCAGTAGGCCTAACCCTAGACTAGTCTAGAGGGATGGCCACTCTACCGTCTGGTTGGGCAGTATTGTCAGGTCACTGCTGCGTTTTACACTGAAATTGTCTACAGGTCAAGACAATTTGACTTAGCCAAAAAGATGACCTTGTGAATCATTTCTCATTTATTTATGCACACTGCATACTGCGCTCTTCTGGGTTTAACGTGGCGTTACAAAGGAATAAAAAAGATTAATATCTGCAAAGCTTTTTAAAATCCCCTGATGGAAAAAAATAAATGTTGTGTATTTAATCGTTCTGTGACGTCAGCTACTCCAATGCTGAGGACTGTTGTTCATTTTAGGCTGAAAAGTGAGTCCCTGCCTAAATGATAACTGATGATACATGTGGTATTTAACTTTAATAGTACAGTATTTCCAGTGTGGAAGTAATGTCAAATTTCTCATAGTCGAAGACTAGCTGTACAGTTTAAGATCAGTTCAGTCCAAATCGTGGCCCACCCACAGGCCTTCATGGTCCTTCTATGAGAGTCGATATTCTACGTTTCTTATTATTCCTTGTATCATGATGAAAGATAATTATTCTACAAAGGCCAAAGATCATCCCTGTGGCCCACACAGAGCTATTCTGCCCCTGTGAGCCTGTGACTCATCATTCAGTCTGTTTGTGTCTCGAGGAGAGAATCTGTTGGCTCATCCACAGACAGAAGGGTCTATGAGGTAATGGAGTGACCTACATGTGGCAGCAGGTTAATGGATCCTGTGATTAATCAGAGTCACCCCCTTGTTATATACACTATGTCCAGTATGTCTGGAGAGCTAGGGGATAGTGGTGAGAAGCCATTCAGGTTTTAATTTAGGCTACCTTCTCTTATTATGCTATTGGGGAATAATGGCACAACTATGAGATTCAAATCTCTTGTGACCCTGCTAGTCCTAATTAAGGAGACTAATGTGTTTAAACTATTAGGAACTAATGGGGGGGAGAAGAACAATGATAATTTAGCAGCCTAGTCTCATAGACTAGACGTAACATTATAAATGTGAATCCGGGACACTGAAATTAGTAACCATACCAATTATAACATAAGACAGAAGGTTACTTCGGTAAAAACAAAAGTAGGGTAGTTGGTCGGGGTGGGTGGGTGGGTGGGTGTAAAACAGATGGGTAGATTAGGTGTTCGAATCGCATCATGGACAACTGTCATTTTAGGTTATTTGCAACTTTGGAACTACGTGCTAGTTTTTTGCTACTTTGCAACTACTTAGCATGTAAACTAACCCTTTATCCTAACTCCTAACCCCTAGCTTAGCTAACGTTAGCCACCTAGATAACGTTAGCATTAGCTACCTAGCTATCAAATCGAAGTTTATTTGTCATGTGAGCCGAATACAACAGGTTACAGTGATTTGGTTAGAGCCTGTAAGTAAGCATTTGTGTAAAAAAGGTGTTAGGTGAACAATGGGTAGGTAAAGAAATAAAACAACAGTAAAAAGACAGGCTATATACAGTAATGAGGCTATATACAGGCACCAGTTAGTCGGGCTGATTTGAGGTAGAATGTACATTTAGATATAGTTAAAGTGACTATGCATATATGATGAACAGAGAGTAGCAGTAACATAAAAGAGGGGGTGGTGGGTGGGACACAATGCAGATAGCCCTGTTAGCCATTGTGCGGGAGCACTGGTTGTTCGGCCCAATTGAGGTCATATGTACATGAATGTATAGTTAGTGACTATGCATATATTATAAACAGAGAGTAGCAGCAGCGTAAAAGGGGGGCACACAATGCAAATAGTCCAGGTAGCCATTTGATTACCTGTTCAGGAGTCTTATGGCTTGGGGGTAAAAACTGTTGAAGTCTTTTTGTCCTAGACTTGGCACTCCGGTACCGCTTGCCATGCGGTAGTAGAAAGAACAGTCTATGACTAGGGTGGCTGGGGTCTTTGACCATTTTTAGGGCCTTCCTCTGACACCGGCTGGTGTAGAGGTCCTGGATGGCAGGCAGCTTAGCCCCAGTGATGTACTGGGCCGTATGCACTACCCTCTGTAGTGTCTTGCGGTCAGAGGCTGAGCAATTGCCATACCTGGCAGTGATGCAACCAGTCAGGATGCTCTCGATGTTGCAGCTGTAGAACCTTTTGAGAATCTGAGGACCCATGCCAAATCTTTTTAGTTTCCTGAGGGGGAATAGGCTTTGTCGTGCCCTCTTCAAGACTGTCTTGGTGTGTTTGGACCATTCTAGTTTGTTGTTGATGTGGACCCCAAGGAACTTGAAGCTCTCAACCTGCACCACTACAGCCCAGTCGATGAGAATGGAGGCGTGCTCTGTCCTCCTTTTCCTGTAGTCCACAATCATCTCCTTAGTGTTGGTTACATTGAGGGATGGGTTGTTATTCTGGCACCACCTGGCCAGGTCTCTGACCTCGTCCCTATAGGCTGTCTCGTTTTGTACAAATGGCAATGATATATTGCATGTTAGTTTTAGTTTTTTCTTATGAAGCACTTAGAAATCTCAATTATAAAAAGCAATATAGAAGTTAAATATTCATGTTATTTAGGAGAATAGCTCATTTCATAGCTCATTTCACGCCCCGGTCACCATTCATGTTCTCTCTTCCTCTCTCTCATATATATATAGTGTGTTTACACAGAGAATTAGCCTACAGCTGCATCATATCCTCTCTGTGTCGTTATTGAACTGAATGGGTCTTCATCATCTAGCCTAGAGCAGTGGTTCTCCATCCTGGTCCTGGGGACCCAAAGGGGTGCACATTTTTGTTTTTGCCCTAGCACTACACAGCTAGCCTGGTTGCTGTCTCTGTTCAGCTATTACATTCCACTACTTGCCACTCCTGAAACTGGCCTTTTGGCAATCTTCAAATATGAACACTCTATCATTAATGAGCTTGAGGAGATCAGAGGATTTGATCCTGATTGCTAACCCTCACAGCTGTCTTCCAATCACAATGTTTATGCAAATTAGACTGATAGAACGTTTTCCTAACACAGTTCATACATTTGATTGGAAAATTCAAACATTTGAGCATTCTGACATAATACATTTCATTGTAAAGATAAACAATGGGTGCGGGGAGAACAGAGGATTCCTCTTAATTTAATTTTTACCACCAGCATATGTGGTCACATTACACCAAAGAAGCTCTCGCCATTCAAACTTCCTATTTTATATCCAGCAATCAAGAGCAAGGGGGTTCTTTCCTCTTACATACATACATACATACATACACTGGGTGTACAAAACATTAGGAACACCTGCTCTTTCCATGACAAACTGACCAGGTGAAAGGTGTGATCCCTTATTGATGTCACCTGTTAAATGCACTTGAATCAGTGTAGATACCGGGAGGAGACATGGTAAAGAAGGATTTTTAAGCCTTGGGACAATTGAGACATGGAATGTGTATGTGTGGCATTCAGAGGGTGACTGGGCAAGACAAAAGATTTAAGTGCCTTTGAATGGGGTATGGTAGTAGGTGCCAGGGGCACCTGTTTGAGTGTGTCAAGAACTGCAACGCTGCTGGATTTTTGATGCTCAACAGTTTCCCGTCTGTATCAAGACTGGTCCACCACCCAAAGGACATCCAGCCAACTTGACACAACGGTGGGAAGCATTGGCGGCAACATGGGCCAGTATCCCTGTGGAATGCTTTCGACACCTAGTAGTCCCTGCTCCGACGAATTGAGGCTGTTCTTATGGCAAAATGTGGTGCAACTCAATATTAGGAAGGTGTTCCTAATGTTTTTTACACTGTGTATATTGCTACTTCTGGGACAGCTACTGGTTCAAGAGTTATAAGAGTAATAGCGCACTATATTTTACATAGAGTAGGCTTTTAAAGGACCAGAGTTTGGTCTGCTGTGTGGTAAGATTTTTGCCATGGAAAAGAATTGGCGATACTGGTATTGTCCCGGTCCAAGTAAATTGTACGCCGACAGATGTGCTTTTGACGTGCAAACTCATTCCTGGTGTGTGTTTGTCAGTGGTTGGATTTTAATAAGCCAATTTCAAGTCAACAACTTTGACTTTTAGCGTTCCGTTCCAAAAGATGTTTGCCAGTCGAGTGACAAATTATTTTTGACAAACAAATTAGTTTGTGAAACAGTGCCACAAATCACTTGTGCAGATGATGAAGTACTGCCTGTAAAATCAACCCTGAGAAGAGGGAGAGAGGGGGCCCATTATTAACATCTGAATCCTGAATAGTTCCATTTAATTTCAGCAAGCCATGACACCCACTATCTCAGGTTGTTCAGAAATTGTTTCTGTAGTTCGAAACAGATACTATTGGCATTCCTGAAACATCTGAATCCTAGAAATTAAAATGGTCATTTTGGGTGCAAAACAATTAGCTGAAATTTTCCGAGATCAAATTATATTTCAACTAAATAATGTTTCAGGAATACTAATCGTATCTGTTAATAACTACAGAAATGATTTCATAACAATCTGAGATGGTGGGTGTTGAAATCCTCTTGTGCTTTTTGAGGTGGAACAAACCTCCTTACAGCACAATGATCCCTGGCAGCTGCTATATGCTTCCGTACAGTTCCTTTCTGCTTTTAAACTGCTTTGCCTGCCTCCTTTCTCCTTGCCAGCTAATAATCTAAAATTACATTTTAATTAACTTTGAATAGTACCCACCTTATGCTTTCCTGAGGCCGTTGCTAAGCCGTTCTATAAACGCTGTGGCCAAGGGAGGTTTAATTTCATACACTTCCCACCAACCGAGGCCTTTATGTGATGTCACATTCACTCAGATTGTCACATAACACACAGCAAAAGCATATGGAAGAGGATAAATGTTACGAGATGGCTATATTGCAACAACTTAAACCAGGAGGGCAAAGAACAAGTGGAGGAATCTCCTTCCGCCTCACTTCCCTTTCCTTGTTCTGACATGGCACACAACAAGAGCTTCTTTTACTACCACCTGCAAAGTCTAGCGGAAGTTTGCTTTAAAACAAAACCCCAATCTCTTCACCTTACATCAACATCCTCCATTAATTCCTTTGCCAGAGTAGCAGACCTTCCATCTCCCACAGAAATTAAATCCGTGTCCCTTCAAATCTGAACATATTGCATTATCCACCCGCAGTTATGTGTTCCCCTAGCCCCTTAGGCAGTGCCATACATCAAGGGCCCTGGCTGTTCTGCTCTACTCTGCTCCTCTGCTGTATCTTCTCATTGTGCCACTGGTTTAATATTCCCCAGCGTCCTGGTGACTGGGTTTGACGCTGCAGGGGGGGGGATCTATGACTGATCCCCATCAGTCATAGAGCGCTGAGGCTGGGGAAGAGGCATAATAATAATAATAATAATAATAAGGAGCAATGCGCGTGCCACGTCCACCTGAGCATCTGTCTTTTTCAGCCATCTATTTCCTGTTTGAGTGGTGCAACATCCACTTCTCACTTAAATCTCGCAGGATTGATTTTCATTTTACTCCTGTGACTCTTTCATATGCTTGCTTGTGCATGTCGTTCCCCCATTAAAGTTACGAAATGTTTGTACTTACCTGTTGAACACACCCCAGTAATGGCTGAAATGGGCTCAATAGAATATATTGTCTTTCCGATGTGTCTATAAGAATGCTAAAGATTCGTCAGGGATTTAACACATCTCAACACTTACATCACAAGAAAGAGAAGAAAGCTACATTTCTTTGGATGGGTGTTCATTTTTTGTGGAATTTAAAATAAGTAATTTGCTACAGTTGAAATTTTAACAAATTAGATGCCCTGAAATGAAAGCAACAACTAAAAATGAACACTCTGATTATAATGATATTATGTCTGATCTCACAAACAATGTAAAGTATGTATAGATAGGTGTAATCTAGAGCTAAGCGTGTTGATACTTAAACTGAGGGTACCATGCTATTGACACGCTTGTTTGTAACATAATGTGATAACAACAGTAATTAATGAGGCAGTCTAGACAGTGTAGGTGAGTGTGTGGTTCCAGTCGTGTTCTACCCTTAATGTTAATGATGACCTTTGCTACAATAAGGGCTGCAAATGGCTGACAATTGAATTAGGCTAAGCTCAATATGAATTCTAACAGCCAGATAACCCTCTTCATGTTCGTGAAAAGAGGGAGATGGGGGGTCTACTTCCCACCTTGTCAAACATGATTTTACATTGGGTATGAATTGAATGAATGAAGTGTTGGGGAATAGATGTGGTCAGGAGGACAGGAGAGGGTGGGTTGGACATGTTAGGGTATGGTTGCAGTGTACTGAAATAAACAGCCTAAACAGTTTTTGCGTGCACTGTTTTGCACTGCATAACCAGGCAACCTCCATGTGCTCCAATCGACTACCTGAACTTATTATTAACCTATTATGACGAGAGAGCGTTGCGTTTGTGCGTCCTTGTGTGTGTAGTGATTTTGATTGTTACGAACATTTGGGGGCATTGTGGGAGATTGGGAATAGAGAGAATCACAGCACACACCATAAATTCAGCTCATCTGGGAAATCAACACTGCGTTCAAAGTCATTATATCCTCTTTTTGTTGGCAGTTTACAAGTTTCTGTTATGGAGTCTCATCAAAGATACCATCTAATGATCAAAGCCAATGATGCTTGTCTGTGTGAATAATAATGTTGCCGGAACAGCGTGTGCTGTGTTACATCCTAGGGCTATAGGGGGACTGGCGATGTGTAATCAGGGACATGTTCTTTTTAGACCTTGGGCAAAGCTGGGGCTTATCTCAAATTGTACTCATGGCTCCTCTTTCAGAACAAAGGGCTGTGGAGTAACGGCTGAAGAAGCTATTTCATAATTTAGCTGTGGTATCTCTGTCTGCACCACTGTACTGTAGCTGGCCAAATTAGCATGAAGGAATTCAAGTGTCCGTGCATCCAACTATCACTTCAGGATCTCTGATTGCGCAACTGGCTCGGTGTGAACCCTGTCATCTGAACTGAAAATTCAATTGAATTGACTTTTTAAAAATGTCTCTAATACATCCTAATGAAATGACCCTTTCTGTTTGTTTGCTTTTGTCTTTTCCAGTGGATTATATCGGTGTGAAGGCTAACACACAGGGATTCTGATGCCTTTCAGACAACATTCTACGATGGGGAATTGAAGAGGGTGAGTAGGATCACTAACGGTTAATCAAGAGTTTGTTTAGGGTTCATTGAAATGTATACATGTGTACATTATATTGACTGTGGCCACTGGCTAGGTCAGACCAGACTAAACACATTTATCTTCTCTTGAAGCCATTCAGCCAAACAACCCCTCAGCCACACCCACTCGATCATAGATACGTACCGCAATTCTTATATTTAGAGGGGAAGAGGGGTGATAAAGGATCATGACAGGGACCTCTAAAGGCCTGAGGCAGAAATCAGAACAGACTTTCCAGTGGTAGCTGGAGGTATTAAGTAACACTTCAAAATGCTGGTCACAGAAAGAGGAGGCCAAAGCGACAGGCAGATGACTGACCTAGCAGTCAGAGCTGTCAGTTTGGCCCAGTGTAACATGGGGGAGTGAGAGACAACAGGCAGACAACAGGAGCAAAGTGACGCACAGAGGCTCTGCAGCAGCCTGGGACAGCCTGGTCAAAAGCAGTGCGGTAAATAGAGAATAGGGTGCCATATGGGACACAGGCAGGGTCTGGTAGCAGGGAGAGAGGCCAGTTAACCTCACATTGCACATGTCTGGATGATAGTCTTCTTAGTTCTTTATATCACCGCAACCAATGCCATGAGAATACCAAGTATGATATGTTTTGAAGGGAAAGCCTGCAGCTAAACAACAAATTGTAGCTGTTGATGAAATGGAGATCATGATGTCCCGGGATGGAGTAAAGAAACAAGCTTTTAGCTATGACACACTGAGCTGGTGAGGAGAGGAGTGGAGTGGAGAGGAGCCAAGAAGAGAGAAAGGGAGTAAGCCGTCTGATCAGAACCACAGCAGGGCAGCATTCTCAATTCAGTTTGAAGACTACAGTGGAGAGGACCCATAAGTGAACATCAGAGGGCTTTCACACTGTCTCATAATATTCACTGCCTCTTTTAACAGCTTCACACACAACCTTAATTTTTATGTTGCCCTGCATTGGCTCTACCCCATGTGTTTTCACAGCTGACCCTTGCAATTTGATTGGTTGTGCCAAGTTAACAGTACACATTTGTGTCAGAATTCTGCCTAAGCGACTCCATCAACCGCTTTTGGGTCTGTGGTTAAACATTTGAAAGTAAAAAAACAAAAATCTTGCTTCAAGCAGTTTCAGCTGTGATGTTTTTTTTCCTAAGTGCACCAGAAGGTGAGACGTAGTGCAAAAGGCACTCACTTGGAATCTGTACTCCATTCGCCCCTGGTGAAAACACTGCTCATTAAATCTTAAGAGAAATGGTGTATTCTTTTTATTTTTAGTGGTGTTATTTCTGGGAGGGGCAGAGAACTGATGGTAAAGTAGATAGTAGATTAGATGAGAAGGAAGCATGAACAACAATTATTGTTGGATTATACATGTTAGAAATCTAAGGGTTTTGGCTGGTAGTAATGTATTAACAGTAGAATTTGGTGTAGAAGCATGATGAGTGGAAGCATAAAATAAAACCCTGCCTATAATATATTCAAAAACTGTACTCAAGTACTGTAGCTTCGCTGTATGGAAGCTTGGAAAGCAGTCCCAAGACATATGTTTGACGAGTTGATGACAAGCATAATACGTTACTGTGGGTGTCTGTCTGCTTTACAACTGATGCTGCTCACTTGACATCAGCTCACTCTGTCATACTTAAGCAATAAGGCCCGAGGGGGTGTGGTATATGGCCAATACACCATGGCTAAGGGCGGTTCTTACGCACGACGCAACACGGACTGCCTGGACACAGCCCTTAGCTGTGGTGTACTGGCCATATATCACAAACCCCCGAGGTGCCTTATTGCTATTATAAACTGGTTACCAACAGAATTTGAGCAGTAAAAATAACTGTTTTGTCATACACATCGTATACCACGGCTGTCGGCCAATCAGCATTCAGGGCTCGAACCACCCAGTTTGTAATGCTAATTTTATCATGGCATTGTTGAATAGTCGTTTCTGATTGGCTTGAAGGGCATTCTAGAGTGTGCATTACCTTCCTATAACGCACAGTATATATACAAAAATTACTTTAAAAAAAAATTGCGACAAATACGTTTTTTTTTTAATCAATTTGTATATTTGAGTTTAACCACTATTTGTTGTATTATTTGGTCTGTCTTTTTCAGGTGGATTAAACTGAAATTGCAACAATCTTTCTAAGGCTAGTTTAAAAACTAACAATATTTTGGAGATTTCATTTTCATATAACTGAAAGTGAACTGAATAAAGGGAAAAAGGCCATTCTTAAACATGAGGTGAGACATTCCTACCAATCTACTAGAGAACCATTTCGGATTTAAGTTTAACTTTTGTATGACTGATGCCTTTAGTGAGAGGTCTAATGCTTTAATATATAATCATTTCTGTCCTCCAAATTCATATTTGTTATATAAATAGGCCCTTTTTAATTTGTCGGGCTTGCCATTCCATATAAAATTGAATATTTTTTTTCTTCCTATAATTTAAAAAGCAGCTCACTAGGTGTAGGCAAAACCATAAGCAAATATAGTAAGCAAATTCAAAATCAGCTTTGAAAACCAGTCCTGATTTCCCCGATATTTCATAGT
Organism: Oncorhynchus tshawytscha; assembly: GCF_018296145.1. Classification (NCBI taxonomy): domain Eukaryota; kingdom Metazoa; phylum Chordata; class Actinopteri; order Salmoniformes; family Salmonidae; genus Oncorhynchus; species Oncorhynchus tshawytscha. The sequence continues at coordinate 21,454,227 of NC_056456.1, read as the reverse complement.
TGTCACGCCCTGGCCATAAAGAGGCTTTTTATTCTGTATTTTGGTTAGGCCAGGGTGTGACTAGGGTGGGCATTCTATGTTATTTTTTCTATGTTTTTGGATTTCTTTGTTTTTGGCCGGGTATGGTTCTCAATCAGGGACAGCGGTCTGTCGTTGTCTCTGATTGAGAACCATACCTAGGTAGCTCTTGCCCACATGGGTTTTGTGGGGAGTTGTTTTCTGTTTCGTATCTGTACCAGACAGAACTGTTTCGGTTATTATTTTTGTCATTTTCGTATTTAGTGTTCAGTTGCTAATAAATAAATAATGAACACGTACCACGCTGCACCTTGGTCCTCACCTTCTTCCACCAACGGCCGTGACAATAGTATTCTATTGTTTCCAGTACTTGTCTTATATTATCTCCAATGTATCGTTGAAGTATAAAAACCTGTCTGATTTCAGATTAATAATATCCGACAATACCTTTTTTTTAATTCTATGCGCTAATCATTTTGCTAAAGTTTTTGTGAGAGGCCTCCAGTTTTTTAAATAGACTGGATCTTTATATTTCCAATTTGAACCCTGTTTCCGTAATAATGAAATCAGACGACCTTGTTGAGTGTCTGACATTCTACCATGTATAGATGAGTGGTTAGAACATGCTAATAACGGTCCTCTGAGTATACCTCCACTTGTATACCATCCTGCCCTGGAGTTTTCCCGGTCTTTAGTTGCATCAAGAAGTTCCTCCTCTGTAATTTGTCCTTCACATGAGTCTTTCTGTACAGCTGTTAATTTTACATTATTAATAGAAAAAAAATCTATACAATTAGCTTAGTTAGAGGAGATGGAGGAGACTGAAACAAAAACATATGCTTAAAGTACTTTACTTCCTCTTTCAAAATATTGTTTGGTGAAAATGGGTGACTAACATTTGTAACAAGTTTCAGTTATTCAATTATTTTTGGTAGCATTTCTATGTTGAAGATTAAAAAATAATTTAGTGCATTTGGTACAAAGTTCGCTTTATTTTTAAAAATATATTGCACTTGATCTTTCTTGATAAAGTTCCTACATTTCTTTTTGTTTTTCCTCTAACTTATTCTGAGCCTCTGTGGTACTGTTTTTATTGCTATCTATGTGTACTGTTAATCCTTCCATTTCCTTGGATGAGTACTGAATTTCATGGCCTCTAAAGGCACATAAGTGTCCCAAACAATAAGGGGGATCTGCTGTACCTACGTTATTGCGGAAAAAGTCAGTTATCATTCAGTAGGCTTGATTAAATTTCCAATATCCTCGCCCCTCGTGGTAATGCTATAGTTAATTCTTACATGTTCAATGTTTGAGCTGCTTATGAAAGTAAAAGTCAAATGGAAAACATTGTTAAATTAAATGTTCATAGTTGCAAGCTAGGACTGATGGTTTGGTTAGCTAAACTAGCAAGAGTTTTTTTGTTACCAAGGCAACTTACTGTTCTATCTAGTAAGCTTGCTAGCTACTTCAGTGGATGTTGAACACATTTCTAACGGTAAATGTGTGAAATTATAGCCATGATATCAAAGGGATAATCAACTCGAGGCTCTGCGTTCTCTGGAAAATAATCCATGGAAGGTTACTTCTACTCCACTAGCGCATCGTGGAACACACCTTCCAAGTCGTTCATTATTTTCCAAAGAATACATAGCCCTTCTTTGATTATTCCTTACATATTATATAGTTGAATACCAGTGGCAGTCGGTTCTGTTTTAAAATGAGGACAAAAAAAAATGTTTCATGCGCATGGCCTTATTTCTATTACACAATATTGGATGACTGTCATTCATATTCCAATCACCCAGTTACATCGATAGGTTTAGGCTACTACATGATACACACATTTTCCCTATACCCATCATGAGGTTGCTATAACCTACTCTATGAATGAATGTTTACAACGTAGGTGCACAGGTCAAGAGAAGAAATTGAGGTGACAGACAGTGACACATGGACAGACAGTGACACATTCAATACCGCCTTGCACACTCTTGCCTGCATCTAGTTGATCTAGGCTGTAATCATTAGTCCAAGAGTTGCAAACAAGAGTTTCTATTGGACAATATCCGGAATGTTTAACCCTGTTTCATTACGTTTGCTTCTGTTTAAGAAACATTTTTCAACAGAATCAGGGGAAATGAATACCCCCCCAGTTCACTTTCATAGCAGCCAAGTTTTATTGCTTCTTGCATCTATGCGCTTTTCTCCTCACATTTTCCCTTCGTTTGTGGACTTCAATGCACAAAACATCAGCAGTATCTGACCTTGCAAAAAAAACTTTCCTAGCCAAAACATATCATATCCACTACACACAGCTCACATCTTTGTCACCATATTAGCTAAAGTAATGTCATTGTTAACATAGCTAATATAATTCATGTGTTAGTAAACCCTCAACAATCATGCAGTAACGTTAGTGTATAGTCAGTAAGCAGTTTAGCATTTACACCCCTCTACACACCCTGCCTCTCCCTGTTCGGGCGGTGCTTGGCGGTCGTCGTCGAAGGCCTACTAGCTGCCACCGATCCATTTTTAGTTTGTCTGTTGTTATCACCTGTGTCTGATTAGTTAATTTTCGTGAGTTTATTAACCTCCGCTACCTGCTAGTCTTTGTCCATGATTATTTTGCTGTGTTAATTCTGTTAGGGGTGCGTGTTTGCGCCACAGGTTTTTTTCCCTCACAGTCGTTGTACCATTGGTACTGTGTTAGGAGTAGAGGTTTCTCCTCCATGTGTTTTGTGATTTTCCCCGCCTGTTGTTGGTGGGTTGGGACTTATATTAAACAGCTGTGCAAACTGGAATTCCTTGCTCTCCTGCTCCTGACTCCCGCACCATAATGAAATGGAGTCAGCAGGAGCTGACGGGCTCTCCACTTCCATGGGGGAGCGCATGCAACACCACACCACCATTCTCCACCGTCTGGGGACCGCCATGAATCAAGTGATGGTGACGATGGAGAGATGGGAGAGGGGTGGCCTTCCTACCCCTCCACCAGCCACACTCCAACCAGCACCACCACCTTCTCCGATGTCGTCTGGCCCCAGCGGTATTCGGCTCGCGCTCACGAGGGAGTGAGCTAGCATGCAGAGACGCCACCCTGGACCAGCTAGTGGACATGTCCATAAGGTTGGACAACTTGCCGGCTACACGCGGGTGTCCGGATTGGGTCCTGTTGGTTCCATCCCCCAGCGTCTCCACGCCAGCCCCCATGGAGTTAGGGGGTGCTGCAGCGAAGGCGGCCGGAGGAGGAGCCCCTTCCTGCACTAGTTGTGGTCGGAGAAGGCACACTGCCGACCGGTGCTGGAGGGACTCATCTGGGAGTCGAGACGGCAGGCTGAGCACTGTTCAGACACCCCAGGTGAGTCAGCACCAGTCTCACCCAGAGCCCCCCGTTGGTCACATGTATGTGTTGATTTCTTTCCCTGAGTTTTCCCCCCATTCCCAGCATAAGGCGCTAGTAGATTCAGGCGCAGCGGGGAATTTTATGGACCATAGGTTAGGGATTCCCCTGGTTCAGATGGACTAACCCTTCCTGTGCACTCCCTAGATAGTCGAGAATTAGGATCCGGGGTGGTTAGGGAGGCCACGGCTCCACTGGACATGGTTACGCAGGGGGGTCATGAGGAGAGAATTAGTCTCCTCATTGATTGCCCTGCATTTCCGGTGGTGGTGGGGATTCCCTGGTTGGCCTTTCACAACCCCACTATTTCTTGGCAACAGAGGGCTCTAAAGGGGTGGTCAGAGGAGTGTTCAGGTAGGTGTGTGGGAGTTTCCATCGGTGCAACGACGGTGGAGAGTCCAGACCAAATCTCCACCGTGTGCATTCCCCCCTATTATGCCGATTTGGCTATCGCCTTCTGTAAAAAAAAAAAGAGGGTGACCCATTTACCACCCCATCGACGAGGGGATTGTGCGATAAACCTCCAGGTAAATGCTGCACTTCCCAGGAGTCACATGTATCCCCTGTCACAGGAGGAGACTGTGGCTATGGAAAAATATGTCTCTGAATCTCTGAGGCATTCACGTCACCCGCCTCCAAGTTTATTTTTTGTGAAGGAGGGAGGTCTGTGTTCGTGCATTGCCTATAGAGGTCTAAATTCTTTTACGGTGGGGTACAGTTACCCGCTACCTCTAATCGCTATGGCGATTGAGTCATTTCACGGAGCACGCTTTTCCACAAATCTGGATCTCAGGAGCGCGTATAACTTGGTGTGTATCCGGGAGGGAGATGAGTGGAAGACAGAGTTTAGTACCACATCCTGCCATTATGAGTACCTCGTCATGCCGTATGGGTTGAAGAATGCCCCAGCCGTCTTCCAATCCTTTGTAGACGAGATTCTCAGGGACCTGCACGGGCAGGGTGTGGTGGCTTATATCTATGACATTCTGATATATTCCGCCACATGCGCCGCGCATGTGTCTCTGGTGTGCAGAGTACTTGGGCGACTGTTGACTGTTGGAGCATGACCTATACGTCAAGGCTGAGAAATCCCAACAGGCCGTGTCCTTCCTGTAGTATCGCATTTCCACATCAGGGTTGGTGGAGTGTGACCGCATTGCAGCCATGCGTAATTGGCCGACTCCCACCACGGTAAAGGAGGTGCAGCCGTTTTTAGGGTTTGCCAATTACTACCGGAGGTTTATCCAGGGTTTTGGGCAGGTGGCTGCTCCCATTACTTCACTGCTGAAGGGGGGACCGGTGCATCTGCGGTGGTTGGCTGAGGCGGACAGAGCGTTTTGTCGCTTGAGGACTCTGTTTACTGAGGCTCCTGTGTTGGCGCATCCGGATCCCTCTTTGGCATTCATAGTGGAGGTGGACGCATCCGAGGCTGGGATTGGAGCCATGTTCTCACAGCGCTCTGGCGCGCCACTGAAGCTCCGCCCCTGCGCTTTCTTTTCGAGGAAGCTCAGCCCGGCGGAGCAAAACTATGACGTGGTGGACCGGGAGTTGCTGGCTGTCGTAAAAGCTCTGAATGTGTGGAGACATTGGCTTGAGGGGGCTCAACACCCTTTTCTCATCTGGACTGACCACCGTAATCTGGAGTACATCCGGGCGGCGAGGAGACTGAACCCTCGCCAGGCAAGGTGGGCCATGTTTTTCACCAGATTCAGATTTAGGATATCGTATAGACCAGGGTCCCAGAACGCTAAGGCAGATGCACTGTCCCGTCTTTATGATACAGTGGAGCAGTCCATTGATCCCACCCCCATACTTCCGGCCTCTTGTCTGGTGGCACCGGTGGTATGGGAGGTGGACATCAATCGAGCATCTCGGTCAGAGCCTACTCCACTTCAGTGCCCAGCTGGACGGAAGTACGTCCCGCTTGGTGTTCGCGACAGGTTGATTCGGTGGGCTCACACGTTACCCTCTTCTGGTCATCCGGGTATCGATAGGACGGTGCGATGCCTTAGGGGGAAGTACTGGTGGGCCACTTTAGCTAAGGGCGTGAGGGTTTGTCTCTTCCTGTTCGGTGTGCGCTCAGTGCAAGGCACCTAGGCACCTGCCCAGAGGGAAGTTACAACCCCTCCCCGTTCCACTGCTGCCTTGGTCACACCTGTCGGTGGACTTCCTGACCGATCTTCCTCCGTCTCAGGGCAACACCACGATCTTGGTCATGGTGGATCGGTTTTCTAAGTCCTGTCATCTCCTTTTGCCCGGTCTCCCTACGGCCCTACAGACTGCGGAGGACCTGTTTACACACGTCTTCCGGCACTACGGGGTGCCTGAGGACATAGTTTCTGACCGGGGTCCCCAGTTCACGTGCCGGGTTTGGAGGGCGTTCATGGACCGTCTGGTGGTCTCGGTCAGCCTTACCTCTGGTTTTCACCCGAGAGTAATTGGCAGGTGGAGAGAGTTAACCAGGATATGGGTAGGTTTTTGCGGTCGTTTTTCCATGACCGGCCAGGGGAGTGGGCGAGGTACGTTCCATGGGCAGAGATGGCTCAGAACTCACTCCGCCACTCTTCAACTAACCTTTCACCCTTTCAGTGTGTGTTGGGGTATCAGCCAGGTCCTGGTACCATGGCATCCGAGCCAGACCGAGGCTCCTGTGGTGGAGGTATGGGTGAAGCGTTCGAAGGAGACCTGGGAGGCCATCCACGGGCACTTGAAACGGGCCGAAGGGCAGCAGAAAGCAAGCGCTGACTGCCACCGCAGAACACCAGGGCCCTGCCGGAAGCTGGGTCCGCGGTTTGTGGGGCCATTTAAAGTCCTGAGGAGAATAAACGAGGTGTGTTATAGGTTACAGCTCCCCCTTATTACCGTATTAACCCCTCGTTTCACGTGTCTCTCCTCAGGCCGGTGGTAGCTGGTCCGCTTCAAGAAGCTGAGGTGCGGGAGGTCCCTCCGTCCCCCCTGGACATCGAGGGTGCTCCAGCGTACGCAGTGCGATCCATGCTGGATTCCAGGCATCGGGTGAGGGGCCTGCAGTACCTCGTGGATTGGGAGGGGTACGGTCCGCAGGAGAGATGCTGGGTGCCGGTGGAGGACGTCTCTGCTGAGTGAGTTTCACCGCCTCCATCCGGATCGCCCTGCGCCTCGTCCTCCGGGTCGTCCTCGAGGAGCGCGTCAAGCGGGGGGTACTGTCACGACTTCCACCGAAGGTGGCTCCTCTCCCTGTTCGGGCGGGGCTCTGCGGTCGCCGTCGCCGGCTGACTAGCTGCCACCGATCCATTTTTCCTTTTAGTTTGTGTCTGTTATCACCTGTGTCTTATTAGTTCATTTTGGTGAGTTTATTAACCTCCGCTGCATGCTAGCCTTTGTCCAGGATTATTTTGCTGTGTTAGCTCTGTTAGGGGTGCGTTTTTGCGCCACAGGGTTTTTTCCCTCACAGTCGTTGTACCATTGGTACTGTGTTAGGAGTAGAGGTTTCTCCTCTGTGTGTTTCATGATTTTCCCTGCCTGTTGTTGATGGGTTGGGACTTATATTAAACGACTGTGCAAACTGGAATTCCTTGCTCTCCTGACTCCTGCACCTACCTCTTCTTAGGAGGCACCTAACACATCCCTTGTCTTTCACAGAAAAATGTATTACATTTGATATACACAAACTAATCAACGTTTTCAAAGTGAAAGACAAATTATATAACATTGTCCAATTGAATTAAAAGTTCAAAAGGAAGATGTCTTGATTGCGTATGTCTTCCTACCCAAGAGTTAATACTTAGTAGAAGCATATTTGGCAGCCATTACAGCTGTGAATAATTTTGAATGAATAAGATTCTACTAACTTTGTACAACTCTTAGGGAAACATATACTAAACCAAAATAGTAATGCAAAATGCAACAATTTCAAAGATTTTATTTATTTATTTATTTTTATATCACCTTTATTTAACCAGGTAGGCAAGTTGAGAACAAGTTCTCATTTACAATTGCGACCTGGCCAAGACAAAGCAAAGCAGTTCGACACATACAACAACACAGTTACACATGGAGTAAAACAAACATACAGTCAATAATACAGTAGAAAAGTAAGTCTATATACAATGTGAGCAAATGAGGTGAGATGGGAGATAAAGGCAAAAAGAAAAGGCCATGGTTGCGAAGTAAATACAATATAGCAAGTAAAACACTGGAATGGTAGATTTGCAGTAGAAGAATGTGCAAGGTGGAGATAGAAATAATGGGGTGCAAAGGAGCAAAATAAATACAGTAGAGGGAGAGGTTGTTGTTTGGGCTAAACTATAGATGGGCTATGTACAGGTGCAGTAATCTGTGAGCTGCTCTGACAGCTGGTGCTTAAAGCTAGTGAGGGAGATAAGTGTTTCCAGTTTCAGAGTTTTTTTGTAGCTCGTTCTGAGTTACAGTTCATATACGGAAATCAGTCAATTTTTTAAAAATTAGGCCCTTATCTAGGGATTTCACTTGACTGGGAATCCAGATATGCATCTATTGGTCACAGATACCTTAAAAATAATGGGCCTCACAATCTTTGTGCATTCAAATGGCTATCAATAAAATGCAATTGTGTTCATTGTCCGTAGCTTATGCCTGCCCATACCATAACCCCACTGCCACCATGAGGCACTCTGTTCACAACGTTTACATCAGCAAACCGCTTTCCCACATGACGCTGATTGGACATACTGCCAAATTCTCTAAAATTGGAGGCAGTTTATGGTAGAGAAATTAACATTCAATTCTCTGGAAACAACTCTGGGGGACATTCCTGCAGTCATCTTGCTAATTGCACACTCCCTCAAAACTTGAGACATCTGTGGCATTGTTGTGTGACACAACTGCAGCATGGATCCATAATAAATACAAATACCCGATAATGTCAGTGGAATTATGTTTTTAGAAATGTTTACAAATTCATTTTAAAATGAAGAGCTGAAATGTCTTACGTCAATAAGTATTCAACCCCTTTGTTATGATAAGCCTAAATAAGTTCAGTTGTAAAAATCTCCCTAACAAGTCGCATAATACGTTTCATGGACTCACTCTGTGTGCAGTAATGGTGTTTAACAGGATTGTTGAATGACTACCTCATCTCTGTACCCCACACATACAATTATCTGTAAGGTCCCTCAGTCGAGCAGTACATTTTAAACACAGATTCAAACACAAAGACCAGGGAGGTTTTCCAATGCCTCGCAAAGAAGGCCACCTATTGGTAGATGGGTAAAAATAAAAAAATAAGACATTGAATATCCCTTTGAGTATGGTGAAGTTATTAATTTACCCCCCCCCCTCCAGCCAGGCATTATTCTGCACTTTTTGAGCTTATGTGTGTCACAATATCTATTCATTGAACCACTTTTGCAGTTAAATATTTTTAAACAACCATCCATTTCATTGGAGAAATTGGAGAAAAAACATGTTTGTGTTTTGTTCTTACTCGGGTAGGGGCATCTCAAATTGAGGCCTTGCAACTAGCTTACTAACACGATACTTGAAATGCATACGACAACAACATTGTATTCACTCCACATTTACTGGTCTAAATGACAAAGTGAAAAGAAGGATGCCTGTGTTAAAAATATCCACTCCAAATCATCCATTACATTTGCAACAAGTCCGTTAAGTAATACTGCAAGACAACACTGCAAATAAATGAATTTTTTGGCCTAAATTTAAAACTACAGGCTTGGATCAAATTCAATACAACACAGAGTTAAACCCTCTATTTTCAAGTGTTTTGGTGGCTGCATCATGTTATGGGAATTTTTGTCGCCTGTAGGGACTGGGGAGTTTGTTAGGATCAAAATAAATATGAAAGCAGCAAACCGCAGGTAAATACTTAGAGGAAAACCCGCCTCAGTCTTTTGAAACCCTAACCCTGGGATAGTTTTATTTTTCAGCGAGACAGTTACACAATGTGTAATACCAAAGGCACATCAGAATTGCTTTCCAAGAGGTGTTGAGTGTTCCTGTCCAGTCTCAGTCCTGACTTAAATTTCCTTTTATAAAAGGTTTGAATATTTCTGTCCATCAATGATTCCCAAACAAATTTACTGAGCTTGAATAAATGTACTGAGCTTGACAAAAACAATGGATAAATGTTGACCTAAGAGTTTTGCAAAGTTAGTCTTATTCTAAATTATTCACAGCTGTAATGGCTGCCAAAGGGGTTTCCATTAACGCTGAGGTGTGAAGACATGCAATCATTTGGACATTTTTCTTTCACTTTGAAAATGTAGATTAGGTTGTGTAGATCTGCAGGGGAAAATTTTTAATGTATTCCCTTTTTAGATTTGAATTTTCAAGGCAGCAAAATGTGATTATTTTTTTCATTACATTAATTACTACACTGTATACACTACAGTTTTATTTTACTACAGTAATTGTACTATAGTTAACTAAATATGACAGTATACTACAGTAAGTACGACAGTAAAGTTTGCAAAACACTACAGTGAATACTAGTGTTCACTGTATTGTTTTTACTATTTGTACCATAGTGTAGTATTTTTTTTCATGTGGGTAGCAGCTATTAAGTGTCATGCAAAGTGACAGATGTCTTCTGTACATGTTTGGACCTTCTCCTTTGATCAACACAGATGAAAGCCTATCCACCTGTGACTGGGACTGGATGTGCATGCTCTAATTCCACTGTCACTCACTGGAGATAAGCAGGAAGACAAAGCTTGCGTCCCAAATGGCACCCAAGCTGATTCCCATCCTTGGGTATTTACCAAATGGCAACCTATTCTTTACGTAGTGCACTACTTTTGTAAGTAATAGGGTGCCATTTGGTAAACAGCCAAAGATGGGAATCAGCTACCCAGGGTACTGTACCTCATCTCACAGCTGTGGTGTGAAAGCCAAAGCTCTGGTGTGAAAGCCAATGAGGTTGCTCAGAGCTGTCTGGCACTGCAGTTAATAAGTGGTGAAGTGTGGAACAATCAGCTCTGTGGGATCATCCATCCAGCTGAAAGGCTTCTGCATCCCAAATGACACCATATTCCCTATATAGTGCACCACTTTTGACCAGAGCCCTATGGTGCCATTTGGGATAAAGTGCCATTTGGGATGTGCAGCCTTCGTGTATGGGAGGATGATGATGCAGTCGGAATGGATCCAGCTGTCACAGTAGGTGGTAGCTGATTCTTCAATGGAAAGGATTAGCTCAATATAGGTATTTGTGCATTTCAGATCTATTCATGAATGAGATATACACTATGTATTCAAAAGTATGTGGACATTCAAATGAGTGGATTTGGCTATTTTAGCCACACAAGCTCACAGAATGGGAGCGCTGAGTGTTGTAGCGTGTAAAAATTGTCTGTCCTCGGATGCAAAACTCACTAGTTCGAAACTGCCTGTGGAAGCAACGTCAACACGAGCTGCTTGTCGGGAGCTTCATGAAATGGGTTTCCATGGCTGAGCAGACACACACAAGCCTAAGATCACTATGCACAATTCCAAGCGTCGTTACCGCCGTTGGACTCTGGAGCAGTGGAAATGCGTTCTCTGGAGTGATGAATCACACTTCACCATTTGGCCAATTGACAAATCAGGGTTTGGCGGATACCAGGAGACTGTTACCTGCCCCGATGCATAGTGCCAACTGTAAAGTTTGGTGGAGGAAGAATAATGGTCTGGGGCTGTTTTTCATGGTTCGGGCTAGGCGCCTTAGTTCCAGTGAAGGGAAATCTGAATGATACAGTATTCAATGATGTTGTGGCAACAGTTTGGGGAAAGGCACTTTCCTGCTTCAGCATGACAATGCCCCAGTGCACAAAGCAAGGTCCATACAGAAATAATTTGTTGAGATCGGTGTGGAAGAACTTGACTGTATTGCAGAGACCCCTGACCTCAACCCCATCGAACACCTTTGGGATGAATTGGAACACCGAATGCAAACCAGGCC